>NW_009258755.1:6179-30599 GCF_000687185.1 Egretta garzetta
GCGGCAGCCGGAGCAGGAGGCACAACCGCAGCCCAGAGAGAGGCAGGCTCGCAGCGTGCAACCCCAGTCACGGAAACAGGAGAAGAAATATCACATCCTTTGATTTCTGTTGTTTTGGGTCTAATTCTTAATGCCATGCTCCTCATGAGCAGGAAGGCAAATGATGCAATAAAACTGTTTTGAAATCCATATTTATGATTTTTTCTCCTGCTGATTTTTTTTTTCTCCAAAAGATGAGTACTGAATGTTACTGTTATTCCTCATAAATAACTCCTTTTCCTGATTAAAACAGTCCAGGATGGTGTCACAGTTAAATAACTACACAGTGTGCTGCAACTGGCTTCGTTGCTCACAGTTCAGGATTTGAATCCGCCCCTCTGACAACCATTAACCCTTTGGAGTGGGAATCACTAATTTCTTGGGGGGACAGCAAAAGCAAAGGGAAATACTCCCAGCCCAGCAAAATTAATAACCATTGACAAACGCTGCTTCAAAAGCCAAATGTAATAAACAGTCAATTTAAATTATTTTAAGTCACTCTGTTATTTTCTCTAAAACATCTTCACTGTGTCACGAACCGAACTCAACCTGACCATGCTCCTAAAGCAGTATAAGTTTCGGTATTAATCAGTGGAAAAAAGTACTTTCCAAATGGAAAGGTTTCAACAACACACAGCAAAGGTGTGGGTCTCACGCCCGGGAGGCCCCAAGTTAAACCCCCTTGGTCTCCCTGAGGGGAGCAGGCGGCAGCGAGCCACATGTGCCGAGCGAGAGGAGCAGCAATAGCCAGGAGGCATTTTCTCCTCCTCTGCTGGCGGGCAGGGCTGCTGTTGGCCCCACCAGCGCGCTCCCCAGCACGAAGCGCTGCGAGGAAGCTGTAGGCAAGCTACGCCATGTACGCACAGCACATGGGAGGACCGTAACACACAACCCAACATGTGGTGGTAGCCCAGAAAGATGGCTGGTTTGATATGGAAATAGCTGAAATTTCAGCCTCCCTCCCCCAGCTGCATATATTGAAGAGTTGTTAAAACAATAAAAACACTTATAATTAGCAAGTCCACATACACCCATTTTCTTTGCAATATTCTTGGCAATATTGAGCCAAGTTACTCAAACTTTCCAAAGAAAAATAACCGTAAGGAAAATTCCCTTCTCAGGAATGAAAGCAGCAGAAAATTATGAGGCTGAAAAGGGAGTTAGAATGGAAACCATTGTGCAAGCTTGGCTATAATAAGTACTGAAAAAGCTGATTGCTGTTTATTACATTTATCTCATCTTTTCTGATAAAGGCAGTCACAGCTGAAGACTGTATAAAACAGCAAATGTAAAAATATTTTCAATGATTTGCTTTGGCTTGCAAACCTACCTTGAACAAATGTTTTTGGAGCTAGGATGGTGTATCTACAGGCTGTAATAAATATCCCACCCGCAGTGAAGGAGTAGAGCCTCCACTTTGCAAATAAGGGAGTTGGGGAGGTTTCTTCCTTTGCTGTGTGATTGCTCAATTTTACTCCCCATCTTCATTTAAGAAAACAATGAAAAGATAAAGAGATAAATCTTCTAGAACATAAGCCCCCACGCTGTTATTTTAGCACACGTGTATTGCTGTAGAATCAGGAGATAATATGACATGGCAAAAATTCCTTATCGGCAATGTAGGAATTTATGCTGAATGGTTAGTTCATTAAATAGAGTCAAAATCTGTCCTACTAACAGGCTAACATGACTGCATCTGATAAAATAAGAATCTGGTATTGATCATTTATGAGCTGCCTCTCCAACTGGGTTGTGTTCTGAAAGAAATGTAGACTTTATAAATAATTGTCCAAAATAAGGGACTTCTCACATCTCTTCCCAATGAAATAATGGTTTAAATGTCATTCCTGATCAACTTAGTCCTTTCGTTCCAATATGCTTGTAATAATTGGCAATATATAAATAAAGTAAATGTCTAAAGAAAAAGCAATTTAGGAAAAAGAAGTGGAACATTTTGTTCTGCAAATGGATTTAATTTCTGGGATTTTTTAAAATTCTTATGTTTTTCAATTAAAACAGTTTTTCCATTGAAAAGCCAGCTTAATGACTGCATTCTGGCCACCTACAAAGGTGTGCTTTGCAGGGGACATGACGTTTGTTGTGAAAGACAAGAATAACATTGCACATGCAATTTTGACACAAGTAGGAAGAGAACAAATCAGTATCCTGCTCTTGCACAGCAAAGAAGAACCACCTCAAGCTAGCACCAAAGGTAGCCCATTTCTTTGCTCTATCTGTTGTTAAAAGTGGACAGAAAAAGAGAGGTTCAATCTATATTGTTTTAAAGATGCTACCTGTATGGCTGCTATATAAAGTAGCAACAAAATCCAGAATTATGGGACTGTTTTTCCCCCCTAAAATCTTCAAAGAGGCTCAAACTCAGATAGCCCTTCAATGAACTATGCAGGCTGCATTCCTGGCTACTTGCACAGGTGATGGAGAGCAACTGCGAAACTCAGTATTTACAGGTAAGAACAAAGTGTTGCAGTTTTCCTCTTGTGCACGTATGTTTACACTCTGTTCCCTGGTTGCAGTTGTTTTCCCATTTTTCTCTCAGCATAAGACGATGACAAAAATGATCAGAAGGGGAAGGAATGGGAGCCTCTTCTCTTTGGTGTGCAAGCAGTGTGATAGAGATGGGAGCTTGCTTCACCGCTCAAAACACAAATACCCCAGGGAGCATCTAAATTTACTCCCATTCTGGCATTTGGTAACTCAGCCCCACTCTGGCCTTTGGTAATTCGAAGACAATAACTATTTAAACCTCAGCTTAAGCTTCCTTCCCAAAGCTTGGCTCTTCCTAGCACTGTGCTCCATGGCCTGCTCGGTCCCAGATTTTTCCAGCTGAAAGAGTTAATTGGAGGTTTTTGCCAGCCTTACTCAGCATTACTTTTCTAGGAAGAAGTTAGCACTTGAACCTCAAGTGGTGACACGAAGACCCCTGCCAAATGAATTCCCGGTTTAAGTCCACTGACACTGATGGAGTTACAGGAGGAACAGAACTGGTCCTTTGCCTTTTTTGCTATTATTCACAATAGGCAGCTCTATTTTTCTGCATAACAAGTACCAGAATACTGAACCTACTGGCTGCCAAGAAACGCAGAACAAACAGACTTACATGTTTTTCCCTTTATTTCCATCATCTGACCTTTGCTTTTTATGTCCTAGGAGCAAGCTGCAACTTTATTTACATGTATAATCTAGATGAAACGCCAGTTTGTGTGTAGAAAGCTATGTGGACTTTGATCTTTGAATTTGATTTTCTGTTTTTTTCAAAGCAAAACATAATGAATTAATGGAAACATGGAAATGTTAGGTTTTAGAATGATTCTCATTTCATGTTTCTGATTCTTTCAGCCCAGGCTAGATCTTTTAGGCTTCCCTAGAGGCTTGAAGCATTAGTTCCTAGTCCAAAATATTAACTTGTATCCTGACATAGTAGGTACTGAAATCACTCATATTGCTGAGTTCAATAAAGATAGATTTTGAATCCCCGTAGAAGTATTTGACTGCAACAAAAGGTGCTACCGGCCACCTAAAAACCGTATAAAGTACCTGTAGTGAGAGAATGAATTATTAAATTATTAAAACAGTGGAATTCAAATTGTGAGGACGAGAGCAAAAAACTAAGAGGGAGAGGGAACAAGTACTAAGAGAGCCAACAGGAAGAAGTAAATCAGCTAATAATCTAGGAATGTTTTAGCGTTATTTTTTTACCAGGCTTTAACCCAAGGTTTCAAACCTGCAGCTTACTACATTGACTCTTTTTTCAGTCATCGATCTGATCAATTTTGGACATTTCATTTATATTTTAAAATCTCAAATTTTTTACTTCTGTGTATCTGCCTAGACTTGGCTCTGATGGCCAATGTGCAAAGAATACCTCACTTCTACCCCATACTTTATGTCTGGGCCATGCAATCTTCCTAATTTTACATACCAAATGAAAATAAGTTGTTACTGATAGATGCTAAACTTTAATCTTTCTTTGTCAGGAAATTTTCACAAAATAACAGTAAATAGTCTTCAATATTGAAATGGGGGGAATGAAGAAGAAAAATAAAGCGCAAACTTCTATGTATGGCTTCTTATTAAAGCAAAGCATTATTTCTGATATTAATTTTTAAATTCTGTATAAATTTACTGAAAAAACTATTTTATATCCATGCACCACAAGCATACCACTGTGATAAAACCATAATACTTTATCTAAAACTCTGAACAAGAGAAGGTTCTTCACAGGGATTCCATAAGTAATCAAAGGGAAATTAATATAGGCTTACTGTTAAGGTACCTGTTTTACTAATTTTTTAACACACATATTGTCTAGCTACATTTTTTTTTTTTTTTGTTATCACGGTCTCCACTGATTTACAGATTATCCATAGCAGCATCACTAGGGAAGAAGCAGGGAGTACCTTTGTGGAAATAACCCCTCCCAAATTGCACGGTACTATTTTGTTAAAGGCTAAGAGACTCTTCTTTTTATTTGCTACCACACACAACCCACATTGCCAGTAACAAGCCATCAAAGCAATCCTGATGGTTACTATCAGGGCTAAGTATTCTTTGGAAATGGGGGCAGGGAAGAGGAGTGAGACTCCGGGGCACTTTTCAGAGGAGACCATCTACAACTCAAAAGCTCCTGACTGGAGCAATGGTAAAATTAAGTATAAAGCAAGTGCCCAGCCCGAAGTGGTTTTCTTGCTTTCTTTCCTTCTTATAGGTCCATTGCTGTTTTCAAGGTGAGGAAGATGATTAATGCTTGCAGAAGACAAGCACAGTAGCTGGAGATGCTGTACAGAAAACTCAGTTGAACTGAGTTAAATTCAGTTAAAGTCTGCAGTTTAGGCATTAACTTGTTTTACGAAATGCTTCTGGAACAAGGAGAGCAGTCTCAAAAAGCAGCTCCCTCTCAAACAGAAGGAGAGGAGCACGCGTCCCTGCATCCTTTAAAACCTCTCAGAACCATTGCACAGCCCTCCTGTCAGTCTGTCAGATACCGGGCTTCCCAAGACAAATGGAACTATCTCAGTTTCACAGGACTTGTAAAGCAAGAACGTATGTAACCTGCTTTCTCAAAACACACGTGCTACAAATAAAGATATCAAGTGTACTGACATTTCTGCGTTACAGCTTAAAATAACATCCTGTGTGATGCCTATATGCTGTGCTGTTAGCTCAGTTTGGGATTTTCTAAACACTGGGTTTGCTTTCAAAGAATAACGCTCCAGTTCCTGTACAATACATGAGTATACTGGCTCTTCGGATGGGAAAAAAAGTTAAGAATGTGTGGGCTTTGGCTTCAAAATTAACCATGCTTTAGTAATCTACTATACTAAACTGTTTCTTATTAATGTATCATGCAAATACTCTCCAGTCCTCCCGCAAGTCTGACACTTTCCCAACATATCAATAGCAAATGTTCTGTGAAATGCAACTTTTCTGATGTAGGCCACCCTGAATTTCAGTGTGATCTCAACCCACCATCCAAATCTTCATGGCAGATGCAGAATGGGGTTCTTCTTTAATAAGGGAAACAACATTAAAAAAAAATGTTTCTTGCTGGTTTGATACATCGAGTTTGTTTTTCTTTAGTAAAGAGCCAGCTGCTTTTTTTTTTTTTTTTTTACTTTCTCCCCCCCCGCCCCCAAATTAGGGCTGAACAGAGTTAAGTTTGTTGGGTTTAGAGAGTCAGACAGTAAGGTAATTCAGGGGGATCGTTGGTATCAGTCCCTCATTAATGTAACTATTTGACTTAAAATACAATTTTTAAGTGCGTCATCTTAACCCCCAGCTGTTTTCTGCCTTAATGCAGATGAGACGGAGAAGGTACGCAGGGACTTTTGCTACATGACAAATGAGCTTTGCAGAGGCTCCGCGGCAGCTGCCCCCATCTCCCAGAGCAGATTTTTATTTAATGTTGCTGTGGCTGTGTGACCTGGCAGCACTGGCCATGTTCACATCCCTTCTCCGGATGGTGGATGTGACTAGGCAAACACACAGTAGTGTCGTATCAGGCTACAGGAGCTATTTTTTAAGCAAGCTGGCTGGGTGCTGGCTGCAGAAAACAGCAGGTTAACCTGCCCTGCTATCCAAGCGGTTTTGTGGTTTGCCCGGGGCTGACAGCCGCCCCACCTAATCGCTACCAGCACCAGATGGACCCTCTCGCTCGCCACTTCAAAGCCACCTCTGCACGCTGGACTGCAGCCGGCGGCGCAGACATCACCATAGGTTCTGGCCCAAACAGGAGACCCTTTAAAACTAGGTATGAAGGGTAAGCGTCCCCCATAAATATAGCCATTTATGTTTAGTTTTCATATACTTATGTTTTACATCTTTTGCACTTAATTAAAGCCATAGTGTTATCTAGTCTCCTCTGTGCCTCAGCCATATCGTATTTCAGAGGCTTTTTATAGGCACAGTTGCAAAAGAGAACCTCAAGGAATTATTAAGGAGGATAACTTACTCTAATTTTTAGCTATTACATGTCCAAAGTGCAGTTTTTTATCTCTCCTCTGTTTTTAAAATTATCCACACAGATGCGCTATGTTTTTTCCCCCCATAAAACATACGGTTATCGGTTCAGAGAGAGAATACTAGCAGTGCAGGAGAGAAAAAGCCACATGAGCTGTGCACAGGCAGATCCAGGGTGACTCAGTGGCTGAGCAGAGGAAGAAGATCAGAGAAATAAGAGCTCATACGGCAGGGGTGGGGGGCAAAGTGAAGAGCTTTGGAAGCTCAGGTGGGGCTGGATGCTGACCAGACACTGGTACCTGGAACACACAAATGAAAAAATGAGAGCGCAATGCCACAGTGACACGGGGCAGGGACAAACATTAGCAAATGGTTTGCAACTGAACTGTGTGCCAGAGAGGAGCTGGCCGGTTTCAGCAGCCACTCATGGGCTGCACAAACATTTCATCTCTTGCCTTAGACATGGATGGGAGAAGCAACAACTGACTTCAGCAAACTATGAAGTCCCTCTGCAGGGCTCTTCACAGCCAAGTCCAGGAGAATTGCTGGACTACTTTTTTGTTTGTTTGCTTGCTCTCTTTTACATGTAGCTCCTTGAGCTAGGAGATGAAGAAGAACGATGCTTTGGAAAAACACCAGCTACTGCTCAACCAAATTCTGTTTGTACCCCTGAGAGTTTGAACTAAACCAAAACCTAAGTGAAGATGACTAGAATTTGGCCCAGGACTCCCAAAGCAATGTCTTCTGCCACATTTCATTCATCACCTATTCCTAACCAATCAGTACTATACCTGTGTCCTCTTACTTCAGCAAACACAAAGTTATTACGGTTGTAAATGACATAAATGGCTTTGCTCTCAGGCATAACACAAGACACGGCAGAAGAATGAGGGGGAAACTGGTTTTGCCAGACTTATTTGGATCATGCCTTTTTTTAACCCCAAAGTTGAAAGCAACTGGAAATACTTAGGAAATTCAGGAGATTTAGGGGATGTTTATACAGCAGATGAAAACAACTGACCCGAATGCCTCTATATTTTAAAGCTCCAAGGTAGGGGAATAGTTTATATATTAAAAATAACCAGGTTCTCTAGGTTCTATTGCCTACAGAAAACTTAAATCTAAAATAATTGTTTTTAAAAATTGATTTCCTTTAACATGTGTACAAGATTAAGTGGTTACAAATAGAAATGCTAGATATTCTGAAATATTTATAGTGAATATCTGAGTTGCTTATTCTGGCAGCTTCCATAAGAAGGGATCAGTACGGTATCTACGTTTTGGCTTTGGGTTTTTGGTTTGGGGTTTTTTTTTTTTCCCAGAGAAACATTAAGAAAAAAACAATAAGAACAAAGAAGTGGATTAAATTAATTCAGAGTAAATTGCAGAGCATACCTCTGCCTCAGTTCCCTGGTAAAGAAAAGGCACTATATGCATACTACAAGACTTCCTTTCCAAACAACATACTCGAATGAGCAATTAAAATAAGTGGGCTTATTAAAACATGGGTTGTGTGTGATAGCAAATAAGAGGGCTGCAAGTCTAACATTTTCTATTTGCAATGCAGCTATATCTGACTTATACCTTTTTTTTCTTCCCGTCTTAAATCAGAATTTCTTTATCTTTGTGATTATAAAGTACGGTCACATGCCCTCTAGTGAGCTATGCAGCAACTGCATCTCGCTAGGTGGAGAATGTTCATTTAAGAGATGCTTCTTTACTACGTGCTATTTTTCTCTCAAAGGTATTCAGCGTGTTTTGAGCTCAAGCTTTCTGAATCCTGTAGTTCTCCGTGAGTCCCTATTTTGAGGACAGGAAACGAGACGTCCTGAATTAGGGAACACATATTGTTAGTCCAGCGAGCAACATTTAAAGCAAAGATAGACTTTGGAACTACAGAAGTCCTGTTGCTCCAGCTAAGTATCAAAGGCTCAGTGTATCAAGAACATTTTCATAAGAGTTTTCATATCTCTTGGGGAAAAAAAATTCCTAACCCAAGAAATAAATGTGCAGGATGTTACCAACTCAGAACCTGTAATAATCGCACTAATACACACACTACTGTTATGGCTTGGATGTGCTTTTCTGTGTTTTGGAAATAAGCTCTACCTACACACCACTGAGGAAAGTAGACTGAGGCACATCTCTGAACATCTCCTAGCATGACGCCCTGGGCAAGGATCTTCTGTATCATGCCCTTTTGGACTGGATCATCCATCCACTTTTAGGCAGTAGCCATTTAGAAATTGAGCCCTGCTGGTGCCGAGGAAACAGTGCTTGCAGCGGGTTAATACCATGCTAATGCTTGGCTGGTGGATATTTAGCCTTCCTCTTCAGTGGGCTCTCATTAAATGCATCAGGATGTTTCACGGGCCACGTGTGCCTTCTATGCCACTGACTGGCATCTCCTGCTTTAAAGCAATCCTTTCATTCTGGCTAGATAATTCAGATCTCAATCAGCAGCTTCACCATTCACGAGTAAAGTTTAACATGGGCTTAGAAGTTTACAGGATTTGATTAAAACACAGGATTACCCAAAGCTTGCCACAGTTCCTTTTTGCTCATTTGTGCCCCCCCAATGCATCATTACCCACATCCTTAAAAGAGTCTTACTCTGTCATAATACATAATATTTGGCCTGATACTAATAAAGCCTGATTCATTTGAAAAGAATAAGAATTGCTGTTGCTGTTCCCAATGGTAATAATGAAGTGTCCTATTTGCTTCATACAAGTTACAGATGCACGGAACATGGGAACCCTAGTTTATGATAATGATTATCATTCTCCGTAATTAATAAAAATTGCACTATAATTATTCTGAAAGCAACAACAACAACAAAAAAAAAAACCAGAGGAAAGTTTAGTATTAACCCTGTTTCCCTAGATATACTCAGAAAGTGACATAAAACATCAGGAAAATTAGCTGCTGACATACAGATTAAATATTACGTTCGGAATGTCAGTTGCATCTGAAAAGTATAAAATGCCTTTTTGAAATGCTAATTGAATTTTTTTGTGACAAATGAGTAACTGTTGTATCCAAGTTATGCAGTACAAGTAACTGTCACTCACTACTTTACCATGTTACCAGTTCTATACCAAAAAGCATCATAACAAATGTATCTTCCAATCTTTAGGCTTTGGCATATTTTCCAGACAATAACTCTTGACCCGTACACATTCATGAAGTCCTTCTTCAGCTATGCTAGGTTCATCTGTGCACTTAGCTAGTGGTTTAAATGTATTTCAGCCTGATTTTATGGGCTCACCTACCTAAAGAGACACATCAGTCCTAAAATCCCCTTTCCACAGGGAATAGCTGCAGGTTATAAATATGTTTTTAATGTAAGTCCATCTCCTCTACGTAGGAGATCACATAGGAGTTACTACTGCTGTCTGAAAACCTTGTCATCCCAACTGGAGTAGTAGTTGGAATTTCTCCATGTTGGGCAACAACAGATGATCTTCATATGAAGATGGTTATCTGAATGCAGCAAGGTAGCTATTCCAGCGGAAATTACGACTGACAGCATAACAGAGTCTGGTTAGTAATCCAAGTGACATCTTGCAATATGTAAAAGATTAAGTAATAATGTCTGGACTGGACCAGATCAAGACAAATCAGAGTCCAGTGGGAACTTTAGTGGCCAGAAGAGCACTAAATAATCTCAGGAATCCATCTAAACATTCAAGATGAAAACAACCCTCATTCATTTGCTTATATCCCCTTGGTCTACTTCACAGTCTTGTTGGTGGTGGATGCCTATCTGTTTAGCCAATGTCTAGCCTGGCTCTTTAGCCAATACTTTATAGCAATACAGTACATCGTTTATGTGAATAAAAATTATTTGTTAGCAAGAAAGTCCAGTTCTTACCATATTTGGTCTCCTTTCTTTGTGTAGCCGAAGTTATGGGTCATAACCAAAGGAAAAAACCCACAAAGTTTTACTATTCACATTAGAAGCCTTCATAACAGATGAATGTTTATTTCCAAAGCTTTCACCCAGAAGGAGAGATCAGATTGTGTTTGGAGGGAGGTACAACTACACTTCTACTTGAGAGGAAGGAAGACCATGTATTCTGTATTGACAATGGTCTGCTGAATTTCCCTACCTACCAGGTATCCCTACCAAACAAGAAAGTTCACGAGTGCCAAGTGGAGGGGGACAATCCCTTCCCTAGTCCTGCTGGCCACACTATTTCTGATACAAGCCAGGATGCTACTGGCCCTCTTGGCTACCTGGACACACTGCTGGCTCATATTCAGCTGGCTGTTGACCAGCACCACCAGGTAGGTTTCCAGACCCAAGCCTGTGGCATTGCATGAGGTTGTTGCGACCCAAGTGCAGGACCCAGCACTGAGCCTTGTTGAACCTCATAGAGTTGGCCTCGGCCCATTGATCCAGCCTGTCCAGGTCCCTCTGCAGAGCCTTCCCCCAGCAGATCAACACTCCCACCACCCAATTTGCTGTCTTCTGCAAACTCACTGAGGGTGCACTTGATTTCCTTGTCCAGATCATTCATAAAGATATTAAACAGAACTGGATCTGATACAGAGCCCCGGGGAACACCACTTGTAACCAGCTGCCAACTGGATTTAATTCCATTCACTGCAACTTTTCGGGCCTGGCCATCCAGCCAGTTTTTTACCCAGCAAGGAGTATGCAAAGAGTACGCCCATCCAAGCCATGAGCAGCCAATTTCTCCAGCAGAATGCTGTGGCAAATGGTGTCAAAGGCTTTACTAAAGCCCAAGTACACATAATCCACATCCTTTCCCTCATCCACTAAGTGGGTCACCTTGTCATAGAAGGAGATCAGGTTAGCCAAGCAGGACCTGCCTTTCATAAACCCATGCTGACTGGGCCTGATCACCTGGTTGTCCTGTATGTGCTGCATGATGGCACTCAAGAAGATCTGCTCCATAACCTTCCCCAGCACCAAGGTCAGACTGGCAGGCCTGTAGTTCCCCAGATCCTCCTTCTGGCCCCTCTTGTAGAAGGGCGTGACTCCAGTGAACTAACCTCCAGTCAACTGGGACCTCTCTGGCTAGCCAGGACTGCTGATTAATGATGGGAAGTGGCTTGGTGAACACTTCTGCTAGCTCCCTCAATACCCTTGGGTGGATCCATTCCAGTCCCATAGACCTGTGTGTGTGTCAGTGGTGTAGCAAGTCAGTAACCATTTCCCCTTGGATTATGGGGGCTTCATTCTGCTCCCCATTCCTGTCTTCCAGCTCAGGGGGCTGGGTACCCTGAAAACAATTGGTCTGACTATTAAAGACTGAGGCAAAGAAGGCATTAAGTACCTCAGCCTTTTCCTCATTCTTTGTCACTCTTTCAACATTTTTTATTCTCTTCTACAGCAGTAGCCAGATTAAGTTCATCATCTAGAGATGATGCTGGCACAGGCTCACACTCTGCCTTCTACATAATAGAGATCGTAAGGGCAGATCCTGTGCATCTCAATATTAGGTCTCAATAGCAATCCTACCTAAGTCTTATGGTGTAGAACAGGAAAGTCTCTGAAAACACCCTCCCAGGCAATAAATGATAATCAAATGTGCTTCAAAAGAAGTTAAGCAGAGCTCTGAAGACGGAACAAGAAAGCACTCTACATACACAAAACTTGTACTGTGTCATAAATCTAATCTATGTCTTTCATTCAGAATTAACTGCCATGCTCTTGCTCTAATGAAGTACAAGGCCAACATATTCTACCCACCTTCACTGAAAGCCAGCAATAAAGCTGTATGTGTCTCTGTGCAGCATCAAAACAGATTTCACATGATTGTTTTAAATAGCAAGAGGACTGCATGGAAAGATGTCTGTATTTTCTTAATAGCTGTAACCACACTACATAGCACATGTCAAAATTCTGAAAAGAGAACAGATTCCCAATGCTTTGTACAATGTATATAGTTTCTTTGCTTTGATGTCTCTGCTTCTTTATTGTATTAAATTATCTGGATTAAAAAAGACAAAAAAAGAAGGTTGTCTTTTGTCTTATTACTGAACTGTCAAACATTATTTGAGCTAAGAGAACAGCCAGGGTCTCCAGAACAATTTGGGGAGTGGAGGAAGGAAGAAGAAAAGTTGTTAAGTATCCTGCCTATTTGCACAGTTCGGTATTTCAGACACAGAGATTGCAGGGGTACCACGTTGTTCTAAAAGTTGCTTTAAGTGACTTCTAAAACTTACATAAAAAGGGATCTACCCTAACACTCCTCAGGGGAGTCCAGCATCCCTCTCCCACTACCTTTTACCTACCTCCTACGTTCCCCAAAAGGGCTTTTCCACTTCTGGATGGAGTAGCGATGGCAAATGTCTCTGGTCACTGCACTGGGGATGGAGGTGAGATTTCTTGCATGCTTTTCCTTCTAACAAACAAGCATGACAGAGAGAAAAGAACCATTTCTCTTTTTTTAATATCTAGGGAAAAAAGCCTGCCAACAGGAATTATATTCCTTCCACTGACTTTTTTTCTTTACCTGGAGCATCTTTAAAATCAATACCAGCTGTTACAGAGAAGGATTTTGGTGCCCTAAACAGAGATTTATGACTTCAGGAGAAGGAATAAGCAAGAGGAGCACAGAAATCTCATAGAGGAAAGATTCTGCTGCCATGGCAGAGTGCTGTACATCAAATAGACCTGTCTCAGCAGAGGAGCTAAAAAAGCGCTCCTTCACATCACTCATGCAGTTGTAGACCTGAATAAAAAGCGTAGCCCTTTGAAGTCAAAGGCAAAACTCCAGATGACTTTAGCCTGGCCACAGTTTCAGCTTTGGACTCAAATTTGAATGCAAATTTAACAAATCACCAGGCATAATATGGTTCAGGTTATTATAAAATAGGCACAGGAGAGGAACTGACCGTGCCGGATCGGCATCCTGTGTGCTGGAGCAGAGGCCTCCCTCGCCCTTTGCTCCAACTTATTCAGTGGGAGTTTCCACATGCTTTCCTTGCTATGCAGCTCAATAAAGGCACAAATTCCAGCCCGTAACCCTGAAAATAGAGTCAGCTTTCATTGAACTGAATGGTTCCCTTTGTAAAAATAGTCTCGAAAGTTCACATTCAAGCATCTGGGAGACTGGGATCTGCTGACCTGGCTTGAGATCATCTAGGCCCCGGACATTCACAAATCTCTTGTCTATAAGATCAGAAATGTTCAAATGCTAGCAGATTGTGATAAATTACCATTTTGAGGTCAAGAGGGAGAATTAAGAGTTTAAATGGAAAAATGCTGGTGGAAGTGACATGAACTTACAGGTCTGCAATTGATCGTATTTAATAAATGTTGCTCGCATATTTCTTGATCTAGAGCCAATGGCCAATACAAGTATGAAGAAATGTAAGCTCCTCCACCCTCCATGTGCTGCTTCTGAGCCATAAACAAAGCCCGACAAAAAGCGGATATGGATAAGGTCAATATTTAGTCCTGTAGTACAAGCTAAGCACAGGGTGTAGGCAGGAGAGTGCAAATTTCTTGGGGCAGTGCAGGGTAAATCCGTTCCTGCAGGGCTCCATGCAGCAATGGCTAAACAGCTTCTTATATCTCAGGTACATTCTGCTGCTCTCCTTAAGCGCAGACAAAGCATACGTTTGTTTTCTAGTTTCTTATGTAAAGTCATTGATATGTAAAATAAATAGAGCTGGAAAGATGACTGCTAGACACATAATATCCAGGAAGCTCTAGTATTTCCTCCCTTGATTTCCAATACTTCTAGAGTTTCATTTAAGACAGGCAATTCACATATTAAAAAATCATAAGAATGTAGACTGATTTTATATGTTTCATATACTCTATTTTAAAGCCTACAAGCACAGTAGCAATGTCATTACTAACACTAGGAAATACACTCAGAAGGAAGTCACTGAATGTTGGTGGGACAAAGCAGGAACAAGGAAATTGGCTTTGCCACCAAAGCCAAGGTGCTATAGACCTATACACTGAAGCTCCAGTTCTAGCCTTTCATCTGTTGGCATTGGAGCGGAGCCAGCTTACGCAACTCTTTCTTCTTGCTACCTTCTTCCCATGCCACCTCTCAGCTGAGCTGGTTCAGCTATCCACAGGACCATGTGGAAAACCAGGGGAAGGAATTAATCTTACACAAACATAAACATGCACAAATGTTTGCAAAAATAATCTTACACAAATGAAAGCAAAAAGGGTTATTTTAACCCAGAGCGGGCCAACGATCTCATTTGCCATGCCACACAACAGTAGTATTGGCAGTACTGTGGGCCAGCGTGGGACTGCAACAAACTGCTGGAGTCAGAAGGACAAGCAATGGATGGCACAGGGAAGGCTGGCTGCAATCACAGGCTCTCAGTAAGATTAATACTTGTTTTCCGTTGCTAAATCAAGTCCCACGAATACCACTGAATACAGAGCTGGAAGTGCTGTGAAGGTCTGATGATTAGCACTACTTAGGAAATACTCAAGATACCTTGAAAGATGAAGATTCACAGCTTTAAGAGGTGATGGTCCATGATGGTTCCTCACCCTGGTAGCAGCTCTGATTATACCCGATTACATGCGTCGCTATATCAGATCCCAGTCATAGCTGCATGTATTGAACAATGCTACATTTAATCCATTACAGAAAAAAAAACCCAAGGCAGTAAAAAGGTTTAATTGCATTTCTTAAGATGTGTTAGACTTGCATCAGAACTGATGTACCTGAGTGATAACATTTGCCAGGTTGGCATTCCGAACAATTTTGGAGCCTGCTGTAGCATAGGAATAATTTCACCAACAGTAGGCACATTATTTAAAAACTGAGCATTAACTATTATTTTTCTTTTACTTAGCTACTAAAATAGAATTATTTGACTAGATTTCTTTCTAATGAGGCCAAGAATTATATTGTTTCTTTTAGTAAGAAGGCTACTTAAACAGAGGCTTGAGAAAAAGGTGCAGGTTTCTTCTAATCTTGTTTAAAACACTTTTGCCTTCATGCTTGCAAGAGTTTAGCACCGAAGCCTCTACAATCTAACATAAAAAAGTCTGTTTCTATGCGAAGACTAACACTTGAGAGTTCTTGACTTCATTTTGTATCAGAATAAAGTCACCAACAGATTCAGTCACATTAAGTAGTAATGTAAATACTGCCTCATAACTCCACACGTAACTTCATTCTAACAGAGGCACTTGTGGTTTAAAACAAGCATTTTATTTGCCATGGAAAATTGAAGGATAGTGTACAGCACCTCACAGAGTGTCTTAGTCTCCTGAAGATGCATGTGACACAAGTTCTCAGCAAAAGCCAACACAGAAAGCAGTTGCTCAGCAATCAAATCATGGTGCATCATTTCAATGTCATGAATCTGAGTTTACAGCAGCAGCGTTCACCATTTAAAAATCAGCCCTTAACAAAAGCAATTGCTGACACAAACACTTTTCTTTTGCTATACTTAGGAAGTGGACACAACAGCCATGGGGAAATTCCAAGCTGCAAAATCACCCTTGGTGGTTTTGGCCTCAGCCACATCCTGCTCCAAGGTATAGGATGGGATCTGAATACTCTTGTAGAAAGGAAAGCAGGAGACAGCTGGGGAACATACAGTCTTTCCTAACAGGGAGGAGGAAAACCAGAAGTGATACCACATGGCATATTCTACCATGCATGTAGGTGAACTGGTTGTTTTTTAATGTACAAACAGAAAAACAGCACAGCAACTGGCTCTGTAATTTCAAATATGAGAAAAGAAACCAGAAATGAATTGTATTTGTCTCATGATTTGTGAAATTGCAACACTAGCAATACCAGCAATTTTGCCCAGAGCTTAGCTGCAGCCTATGTCAGGATGCACACAACTGTGGGAACTCATCTCTTCAGGAATTGGAGGTAAACTGCATGAGCCATCTCTTTAACAAAACAGGGTAACACATGGCATGCTCCCTTTCTTACCATGCCTCCCCAAACTCAGTAACCTCAAAATCTCACACTCTAGCATAATGGGGGAGAAACAAGGAACACATTTGTTTACTTTTTGGAACATCTTGGGTACCCAGTGATGCCTCATGCTTAATGCCTGAGACAGGAGGTTTACTCTCAGCTGTAGTCTGGAGGACTGACAAGGGAAAATACGAATACCATTTACTAAAGTGATGAATTACAATCTTATTAACTGTTGACTATTAACCCTCACCAAATCTGATGTCTACAGGAGCTCCTTCATCCTGGCAGGATCCACCAGTGAACAGTTTCTGCCTACCTCAGTGACCTTTAGGAGAGGGGTTTTAGCCTTTTTAACTCACTTGTTTCTTTCCTACTTCCTTGGTGAGAGTTCAGCATGGAAAACCATCACTGAGGCAACATCATTTAAAGCGACCTCAACTTATACCTCTTACTTGAAATCTCCTTTCTTTACAGAAAATGCGTAGCCTACTCTGCAGTAAGGATCTCCATATGGTAAATGCCTGCTCAATCATTTCTACTCCCACTGTTCATGCACTGCTATCCTCTTACATAAATACTTCCATCAGATATAGATAAAAAGTATACATTCTTTTTTAAAGGGAAGTGAGAACAGAGATCATCCTATGAAGAATGCACATCAAAGTCTTTCTTACCTATTAGGATCTTCCCTGTTTTGTTTTGGTTTTTTGTTTTTTTTTTTTTAGTTTTATGCTTTGCTTCGCCTCCTCTTACCTATTTGATTCTTCCTGCATTTGTACTCTTTGAAACAATCTCAATGTCCTGACTTGTTTGTGTTCCTTCTACTCTATCACACCTCACCTGCAAAACATCTCTCTGAGATAGCTTAACTGTCATTTAGGGCACTCATAGAGCTACCTTACATTTTCCTATATCTTGCCCTGAACTTCCATCTCTTATCGTGACTGTGTTTTCACGCAGCATGATTGAGAAATATGATCTGAAATATGAACACCAATATGACAAACTTGCCTTCAGAAAGAAAAAACTATCTTAGTTATGCCATGTAGATTAAAATCTAATTCTTGGGACTGTGCAGAGGTTTAATAATAAGACCTTACATAGAAGCTACACAGGAGCTATACCCCAAAAAGAGGGCATGCATTGGTAGCATCAAACCCTGGATTGTATGGCTTTTTCAGATTTATATGGCAGGTTTCATTCCATCACAAAAATTCAAATATAAACCTCAGGTTTAGCTCAACACACTTTCAGAACTGCCTGGCAATGTCACATTCTGAAAGCAAGGTATTTCTATAAAGTTAGGACTCAACAGCTGAGTGTTTGTAGAGCTGTTTTCAATTATAACATTAAGTCCAACAGTTTAAAGCCAAGACTCCTAATTTACAACAGTACTTGTTAATTTACAACACTGAGCTTGTATAACGTCTAAGTAAACACTGCACTTCTGGATGACAGAAAGCTAAACAATGAAATAAAACTTCAGAAACATATCTACTCCTGCAGTTTTCAAAGAGCTTCCAGTTCTCCAAAAACAAACAGCTCCCAGATGCCCAGCATTTATACTCATGCATCCTGTACCACTAAATATGTAGAGAGAAAGAGACCGAGAACCCAAACGTTTTTCATTCAGAAGATACTTCCATCAAACCAGATTTTAAAGGTAAATTCTGCTTTCATCCACTACATTTAGTTTCGCTTTGTGGAGGACAAAATAAACACCAAGAATAAACATGATAACGTACTTTATTTTTACCGCTGAAGAGCTAACACAGTCCTCAAGTCTTTCTTCCAATTAAGCTAAACCCCAGTCTTTTTAACAAGCGTTCCAGCTGAAGACGTCTCTGTCACATTTCAGCCTTCTGTGGCTGAATCAAGTCAAATTGCAAGCTCTTCTTCCTAACAATCCATTGCCTCACCTCCTTTCCCAACCAAAAAAAAAAAAAGTTTCAGCTACTCAATGTTTTTCTCTCTAAAATGCCACTCTCTTTTTCTCACTCTTCCCAAGATCTCAATACTAGGGCTGATCAAATAAGTAGAAGCTGTGGAGAACATCAATTTTTCAGAAAAATATCTTCAATGTATTTGACTAAAAGCCCCAAATAAGATGGCACTGGAAACATGCTATTTTTCAATCAATTATTGCAATTGTCACAAGAGGCATACACTGCTTTTAAAACAACGATTTAACTGAAAATTTATTTTTTGACTAAACCATCCCAAAAGCCTGCTGTTTCAAAAACTCTGCAGAGGAAGATCCCCTTTAAGGTCCTATTTGGTTTTCCCCTCGAGTCTATAAAATCAGAGCTTTCAGAACTTTTGAGCTTTATACTCAAATAGAGCGGTTTAGAGAACATTTCAATATGGAAGTCCTAGAAGGGGCAAGAATGCAGAAAATGTGTTTCACAACAGTCTTCCATGGTACAGAGTATGAAGAAAGGACTTGAAGACTGGAAAAGCTGAGGCATGTTCAAAGAAGTCGAGAGCCTAAGGGCAGGTTTTGCAAAGCCTAAATAATGACTTGAATAACACTGGTGAGCCACGGAATAGGACCAAGAGCATCAAAGGCCTCTTAGGGAGAAATGGGATAGGACAGTGGCTTCACAACGGTTTTGTGAACATGCACTATTCAGGATCTATAATACCATAACAAATTAAAAAGGGTTTAATAGACATTATTCTTTGGGGGTGGGTGGGAGGGTGTGTCATGTTACCAACAACATTTAGTCCTTTGGGAATATTCTGCATATTTGTGAGCAAAACGTTTTGTAACAGCCTAGGAAAATACCCTCCAGACTCTTTGTCAGGTCTCTGGAGCAATCCAGCCAGAAACATATACAGCCTAGTCCAGAGAAAGGCCGAGAGCGACAATTCCCTCTCAAATTAATGGGATTTTTGAGTGTTTAGCAACCCACAGTTGGCCAAGCCCTTTATGTAGCAGTAATTGCAGATAGCGCTCTGACTTGGGCAGGGAGAAAAACTTGGGGCTGACAACCTGAATAGTACTCTGCCCAAGTGCCCATTCAGCTACTGTCTTAAGATGGAAAACCCAACATTAATTGCTTGTTTGTTTTTGAAGACAAAATTCCCAAGGGCACCAGTGGGATTCTGCTTACGTTACCAAGGACTTCAGGCTTTGAATTATTACTGATTATTACTCATAAAGACATTAAAAAAATAACAGAGATACTCTCCAGCAAGATCAAATATCACATGTATAGCTTTAAATTTTGAGAGTTTTGTCTTTTTTTAGGGTTTGGAACAAAGATGAAGATATATCGCATTGAGGTCACCTCACAAAGAGCTGAAACTCATATTCAAGTATAACCCTGCAGGTAATAAATGCTTTCAACAAAGTCAATCCCTACCAAAAATAAACAAAAAACCTCCACAACCCAGAAACATGATAGGAAGAATATTATCACAATACTTGAAGAGAAATGAAAAGGAAGCACTGAGAGCTAAAACAAATACTGAGAGACAGGAAGTTTGAAGCAGAGGGCTTAATGTGAACTGGAGATAGGAGGGGTATAATGCTACTAAATGGAAAGGTTACTATTTTGCAGAAATAAATTAGACTAAGAGATAAGTGCAAGTCACATCAAACCAATCTGCTCTCCTGTAACAGGATACATGCCTAGCAGATAGTAGGGATGCAATAAATGTCATACAGTTTAAGCAGAGCAAGTCTTTTAATACTGTCTCCCTTGATATTTTCATAAGCCACCAAGGGAGACACAGACTAGATGAAACACTGTACTCAAGCAGTTATTATTAATGGCTCACTAACTGGAAATACATATATACATATGTGTGTGTGTATATATGTAGACATTCCCAAGGAGCCTGTCCTCAGTAAGGATTTCCAGTATTTTCAATAATGGATGGAATTATAACACTATCCAGGGAATTAAATAAATGTTTTAAATGGAAAAAGGGTTACAAGGATAATAAAGACAATCGCTATTTTTCATAACAACACTGATAACATTGAGAAATAATCCATATTTTTAAAAAAAGAACAACAGCCACACAGGGTTGTGACTAAAGAGTATAAAATGCATATTAATATGCCTTTTTTCATTTACCAGAAATAGAAGACACATGAAAGAACATACAGCTGATAAAGTCTACACACAGTTAGACCACACATGTAAGGAGCCTAAAAAGAATTGCCAGAAAAATACATCAAATTTTTAATTAACAAGAACTTGTAACAACCCATGGGGCCTCAAGCAGGACTAGAGAAACATAAATGTGAAAGCATAAATCACAGCTAAAATTCTATAAATAAAACAGGCATAAAACAGATATCTGTGTTCTCTTTCTTGCCTCCTTGTTTTTAAGCTTGTTCTTATATCTTGCAAGCTCAGGAAGAAACCATGTCATCCAGTTCCAGTGCCATTTCACCCAGGGTCGCCCCAAGGCCACACGAAAGAGGGTGGCGTTGGTGAAGGGTTGGGAACAGATGCTATAACGTTGTGTAGGGGATGCCACTAGCAAAACAGAGACGAGGCTCGGTATGAAATCGTGGCACAGCAAATTCCGCCACTCCGACCTCCTGCAGGGAAGAGGGTTTCCATCAGCCCAGCCTCTCTCCTCACTTGCCCTCCTGTGGCCCCCAAACGCCCTGTCAGTATGCACATTCCACATTCCTCTGGCCTATCAAAGAGATATTAATACATTCCTAGCATGGCATTCGGGGGAAAAAGTATGCCCAAGAGATGCAATTACACTCCCAACTCTCTCAAGGTGAAACATGTTCCATTGCTATCAGGAGATACAGGCAACACATAGGAAGAAACATTCACAGGGAATAAAGATGTGTGGCTCACGAAACTGGAATTGAGCATGGTTTGTTTGAATGGCTGTTTTTAATTTACACCTCCTGAAAACACCAATAAGCTTTGGAGATATGCACGAGTGCTGAATCTCATGGATGTCAATGGGACTGCAAGCGAGTACAGGGCTTGCCCAGGCTGCATGCTCAGAGATAAAAGCATGCATAAGTGTCTGGCTGGATCAAGAACCTATGGACCTTTAACTTATGCTAATTGACAGAAGAACGTCTTCTCGCATTAAATCAAAATGGGGTTTATATCACTTTGTGGATAACTTTGTTATCAATTATTGGACACGGGCCCAGATGTTGCGCTGAGACCTAAGCAGTACAAGGGTATGTCATCACAGTTTTTGGTGAAGCCATAAATCTGCTGAATTGCTGTGTGACTCTTATAACACAAAACTGAACTGCATATACTAGCAAAACAAAGCATTTCATATAGATTACTTTTACAGTGTGCTGCCTTACATTGCCATTTGCACAATAAATAGCATCGTTTGCTGTTACATGTAGTCATGTAGGAAGGTTTGTGGTCATACACAGAAAGGCATAAAAACTGGTTTAAGGAAGAGGATTCATCCCCACAGCTATGAAATAAGGCTCTAATATGGTACCTTAAAATCTCTTGGAGTTTTGCTATTGAACACAATACAAATAGGATTTGGGCTCAAATGAGGGGATTTTCTACAACACCTGTGGATGTTTTTAATTCCTGCAATACATGTTAGGTCCCAAGACTACATCTGGCAATGGTCAGAAGGATTCTTCCTTTCCTGTCTCTCTAGTTTCTTTGGTAGTTACTGCTGGATCACAGTGATTTTCCACTCATATTTCCAGATAACGCAGTATGATAGAGGTTCCCACATCAGACGGCTCAGGCATCCTTCCCTTTTCAACTAAAAGCAGCTTTTTCTAGACTGCAATAACAGCCTATTCTTAATGGAATGTAATCTGTTTCTTAGAAAACACAGAAACAGAAAATTACTTGAGAAGTGCAGTATAAAAAAAAATCATAAGAATTAATAAAACTGATGCAACTACAATATATCTTTCATGTTTCCATAGTCCGTTCGTAACTGATTGGAAAAGCCTGCTCATTAACAGCGTTGTTCTGAAAACACAGAGTATTTGTGAGTTACAAGCACATGAGTAAAGGAACTAGAGATCTTTACAAGCAAGTTTTTGACTTTGTGGATTCCTTAGTGGTTTTCCAATATTAAAAAAAGTAATAATAAAATCTGCTGAGCACTTGTTAGCTCTTTAAGGAAAGTAATATTATTCAAACCACATAAATACAATATTCATCTCATCTACTAAAACATACTCCAGATATATTCCATACGAATATATACTCTAGCATATACACCAACATACACTGTATGAAAGCACAGCTGTTTTTTCCATTTTATGAATTTTGAGTAAATGTTAAGATAACGGAGAAAGGGGGGGAAAAGGCACAGACAGCCAATGGAGAAAGTAGGCATGTATATGACATGACACTCGTCCACCTACTTCTTTAATGCATCCCAGCCCGCATGAGAAAAGCCTTCTGAGGCTCCACAATCAAAACTTTGTGCGATTTCTCACTCAGAAAACCCTAGCACAACAAAATGAGCCTTGCAATGTGACCCAAAGGACAACAAAGAAAGTTCTTGGCAAAACGATAAAAGATTCAATTTCCATAGCTATGGCCCTCTAACAGGCCCTTTTTGATTAAACCAATTATGAGATCATCTCCAGCACAGAGCAAACAACTGCTATATTGTCATGCCAGGAGTATGTTGCTATTTGCAATAAGGCAGGAAGACTTTCTACTTAACATTTAATTTATTTTTATTTAAACATTACATAGCTGTAACATAAAACAACAAGAACCTGTTGATGACGCACATTACGATCTCTGCACTCCTCTGCTCCACATCCAAAATGGCTTTTGGTCTTTTCAGTCATACGTAACAAACATGGTCTCTCCACTGATGGAATGAGGTGATTTCTGAGGCAACATATTCCCAAAGTATTCAAAACTAGCTGCAGACAAAATAGTGCAATTAGTTCCCAAAATCAGTTTCTCTTCATGCTTTTTGTTATCTTGATTAAAGTCTCCCTTGGGACAGGTATTTCTGAATAAAAGTGTCTGATTTCTTAATAAAGGGGTTTATATCGCATATTTGTTGAAGATCTCTTGCTTTCTACTGAGAGACTGCCATACGAAGTAGTGCAACAGTCATTAAGAAAATCACCAATCAAAGCCAGTTTTATAGACATGAGGAAGAACGTACTTCACAATCAAAAATATGGCTAGGTGAGTAGGGAAAAGCTAAACGAAGTCTTGAAGTCTTAAACTGAATAGAGGATATAAAGTGAATGCACCTGGACTGGACCTACTCTCCTACATTCTTCCAGTGCTGCATACAGATCAGCAAATCAGGTGTAGTACAATTTAAGAAACATCATAACCATTTTTCCTACTGGTTATTTCCAAGAAATAGCACTACTGGTTCAGAAAATCAGGCACCAACTGGCAGCAATAAGCCAAAGACATAGTTTTACATTTAAAACCCTATCATTTCTTCACTTGGTATCTGCTAGATCCAAATTTTACAAAAGGGCTAGAGAATCTCTGTTTCATGTCATTGTTTTTTCATCAATTTTCACCTCAGGTCTTAAAAAATACCCTTGTCCAGCTCAAAGTATGTTTCAAGTGAAGGCAGAGGCATCTGTGAGAGATAATAAGTGTTTCCAGCAAATATCAGAGTTGCTACCCGCTAACCCTATTGTAAATGGGAATAGATTTAGCAAACAATTTGCACTAACAGACATCTGCACCCTTATTATGGATAAAGGGATACAAAGGATACTTGTCTCCTCCTGTAATGTTTTTTGTTAAACTTGCTGCAATCCTCAGCTATCCCTCTACTGGGCAAGAAATGCAACTACAATTAGGAACAAACTGCAGGCGAGAACCTGAGGAGTATCCAAATCACTGAGCCTCTTACACCTCAGCTTCTAGGAGATTTAAATTGGAAACTTAAAGCCACGACACCCTTCACTTTGAAGAACACCACACCCACATTAAGATTCTGTTCAGGCACACAAAGTGTCCTACAGCTGTAAAAACCCAGTTCACGAACCAGTTATGAGAGGGGAATAAAAAAT
>NW_009258755.1:30614-106548 GCF_000687185.1 Egretta garzetta
CGTATCATGAGCAGTTAATGTCAGGTACCCCAAAGGAAAGTTTGATTGCTTAAGAGTGACTGACAGGGCTTTGATGACTTGAAACATATGCTGCCTCATCAGCATTTAGTACTATTTCCAAACAATAAAGCAAAGGAGGAGAATCAAAGCTGATGGAGGAATTGAAAGGGGACCAGTGATGATGTCAGTGTTGCTAACTGCAGTATCTCTATTCTTTTTATTTGATCCCTTTCCCGTAAGTGATCTGGGCTGGCATAGAAAAGCTTTGTGGTATTTCAAGTTGTGATACTTCAAAGCTCCATGCAGTAGCAACAAGAGAGCACAAAAACTTTAACTTGGATTGGTAGCTTCAGCTCAGGATGACAAAGCCGGTCGCTAGTGACATGCATCAACAGGGCCTGACCCCAGTCACTGCCTTAACCCTCGCATGAAAAGCCCTTCCCAATGGCCTGACCGCCTGCAGAAGATATCCTTTAGAAATCTCCACCAGGATGAAAACTGGTTCTAACTCTTGTTCTAACAGTGCTTTTTCTTGCAGATTACCTGGTCTCTGTGAAAAGACATTAATCTAATTATTCTACTTACCACCCTCCTTTGGACTGACTGCTGCATTAATCACATACAAATGTTAATTACCATTGCTAAAGCAAAAAGCAAAAGATGGAAGTCTTCAATCAAAGCCTCACAAATCAGTACAAGAAATGAGAAAACAAAGTTGTTCAGTTGCAAATATTCCTCTTCCAAGTGTGAGCTGTGACTAATTTAAAGTGCATGTTGGAAAGGAATGTGTTGTCTTGTTTACTAAGAGCTCAAAGACCAGGGCAAATAAATGGGTCCTGAGAGGGTGATACTCGGAGATAACCAGTAATTCCCTGTTTTAATCTATCACAATCAATGACAAGAAATACATCAGAATAGTCTTCTCTCCCTTTCACTCATTAGTTTTCATTAAATGGATTAAGCAGCTTAAACCAAACATTGTGCTTGTTCATATTAGCAAACTGAAAACATATCTAAGAGTGTCCTCTGCATAGGATTTTATGGCTAATTACAATTGATTCGATATGATATTTGGAAAGTATCTTTGGGTTTTGAAATTAAGCCTATTCTGCTCTCAGAAAATGACTGTAAGACAAATATTCGATATGCCCTTAAGCCAGACCTATAAATCAATGAATAACAATTTTGAGCTGTTTTTGAAGGCTTGGCCCTGTAGACATTTGTTCAGAAGGGTAGCAGGTGTCAGGAGATGGCCTGTGTAAAATTCCTGCATGCTAATGCTCCCACCCGGCTGCAGCTACTGCTCCAAGAGATGGATTCCATCCTCTACCATTCCTACATGGACAACTTTGAGGCATCACAACATGAAATATCATATAACATTTTATACCACCCAGGATTACTTATGGGAAAGGAACCGAATAAAATTGGCTCTTCCACACATAGCCCACATGCTTTCTATGAATGTTTTATAACCATAGCCGTCCTTTTTTTTTTTTTTTTTTTTTTTTTTTTTTTTTTTTTTTTTCTTTTTTCTCCTGCTGACAAGAGTAACTTGTTGCAGACACACCTAGCCTGAGCTGGGACTTTGCACATTTCATATTATTAGCCTTCAGGGAGAATAAAGAAGAAGAAAACCCCTTCTTTGTCTGTTTTGTGCTCCAACAATGTAACTATATTCTGATTTTTTAAAGCTATATTTTTTCCAGTAGCAATATTAACCAAAAAGACAGTGAATTTTTTTTTTTTTTTTTTAAAGAGGCCCAAGGCTCATATGCAAGGGAGCTGTATAATTTTACATCTAACTTTGCATAGAATATGCCTACCAAAATAGATGGGAACGGATCAAGAGTTAAAAAGATGGATGAAAACCTCCAAGAAAAATGCATGTCCTCAGACTACTACAGTTAAAATGTGAAAGGTCTTTCTTCTCAATAGAAATAGATTTTGCTAGGTCTCAATGAAAAACAGGTATTAATGTATTTTTCTAAAGCAAACAGTAAGTTAACCACCTCCATGGTTAACTTCTGGTCCCTATTCTTTCTTGACTAGAAGTCATTACAAATTACATGTTGTTAATAAAAAGATTCCCAGAGCAAGGACTTTGCTGAAACAATGCTATGAATTTTTGCACAGTATAAATAATTATTCAACTATAAAATAAAGGAAATGTGAAAGTCCAAACTTCACCTGTTGGCTCCACATCATATGTTGAAATTCAATGTACGCATTCCCAAACTGGTTTGAGGGAACAGATTCATGCAAAACCAGGCACATACACTCCTCATGGATAAAACATAACACCTTTCAAATGCACAGGCTAAAGATAATTGACATGTACACCTTCCCCACCACCAAATAATTATTTTCGCCCAAATTTCCAATTTTACTTCACTCAAAGAAAGCAAACACTTCTATCTTATGGGGAATGGACCCCTAGTTTTCCCAATAGTGTCTTCATTCCCCAATTTAATTTTTTTTTGGGGGGGGGGAGGTAAGTTCTTTAGATAGGAATGCGTTGTTCAAGCCAGTGGGTTTGTTTGAATTTTGGCACTTCTAGGACCGCAAATCTGTCTTACAGCTCTTGCATGTCTCTCATTGGGTCTGCATTACCTTACCTTGGCCTATCTGCCAAGGGATCAGCATGCGAGATACCTTCCCCAATTCTCCCCAAACCTATTCCTGCACTGGGGAAGCAGCCAGCATCCTGACGTTAGCAGTGACTCTCATTGACTTCATCTGACAATGATGTAGCCCTGCAATTTTTCCACTCTGCAGAAGAGCAGAGGGATGTTACCTGCTTTTAACACATCAGAGGGACACTGTTCTTATTCCATGTATTGTCAGAGAATCTCAGCTTGATCACCACAGTAGATCCAAATTCTCATCCAAAACAAGAGGAACCAACTTTTTAAGACCATGAAGCTCCTGTGAGAGCCTAGGTGTTTTCCTGCCACGCTGCTGGCCTGGGTGCACTAGTACTTGTGTACAGTAAACACTGGCATCTGGTGGCAGCCGGGCGAATCACAGCTCTACCTTCTTAGAGGCGCAGCAGGAAATAAATACAATTATTTCTTTAAAGATAGTAGCATATGCAGTAACTGATACCCAGTGAAAAAATGATCAAACCTCCGATTGTGACCACTAGCTTTATCAACAGCCTTTCAAGCCCCTCATGATAATATATTCATATTCCTGTCAGGAAACTTGAATCAGTTCAGCAAGTTTCTAGTGCAAATCTGATATGAATGGTTGACCTGAACTCCAGGGGAAAAGCTCTAAAGATAGTACAGGTGAACAGGCTTCTGCAGGTGGAAAACTAGATGCTGGAATGTGGATGATACTGAGATTTGTCCTAGATTAGTCTCAGGCCAAAGCCAAGTCATTTGACTGACTTTGTATCATCGGTGTAAAGCTATTTTATTGACACAGATTTAGGCTCTAAACAAGTGCTCACAGATTAGTATGTGTTTTTTCGATGAACTCCTAGCTAGTGCTTAAAACAACTCTTCATTTCTACTTCAATCTTCTGTCAGCATAGGGCCCAGCCTTGCAATACGGTACGTGGTCTCAAATGCTGTTAGCGAACAGAAGTGTCAACAGGACTTAAACCTCGCACAACAGGGCCTCCTCTCATCATTAAAAAAGAAGAGGGTTTGTGAGTGCAACTGTTGTCATTCCCATATGTTTTTTTGTCCATTTCATTATCTTCTATTGCATCTCTGCACATCAGGGAGCTTTTCTCGTGCAGAGTCTAGACAGATACCACATATTTGAAATAGCATAAGTAGTTTGGAATGAGGTTTGTTTATGAGTCTGGATTTTTATGTCCTTATCCGAACTAAACTGCTCATGCTTCTGAGCATCACACATTGCTGCTCATCAGAAAGTTGTCTCTCCAGACAAGGCACATTGCTCCCAATTTAGAAGACCAAGCAAACACATCTGAAGCATAACAAAATTGGAAGGAGACAATGAATCAAGTACAAGAATGATTCAAGGTCTCACTTAAAACTCAGTTCCTTTGCTTTCTTCAAAAGGAAGATTAGAGAGGAATGGATTTGCCTATCTGAGAAGAAAAGGAGATTGATAAGGCTATTGAAACCAAGCAGATAAAATACAGGAATCCAGTGGCTGAATCAGTAAAAATTAGAAAAAATTAGAGATCGGAAACGTATATTTTCCTGAGTGAAGGTTAACCATTCAACCAGCCAATATACAGCTATCATTGACTGTCCATCACTTGAAGCCTTTAATTCAAGATTGGATGTTCTTCAA
Source organism: Egretta garzetta (assembly GCF_000687185.1). Taxonomy (NCBI): domain Eukaryota; kingdom Metazoa; phylum Chordata; class Aves; order Pelecaniformes; family Ardeidae; genus Egretta; species Egretta garzetta. Next base: position 34,893 of record NW_009258755.1, read on the forward strand.
AAATATTCTGTCCCAGACGGCTCCTGAAGCACTGTAGAAAACACAGATGATTTACGAGTCCGAATTGTGCAAAGAGCCTGACTAGATGATTTTAACAACTTTTGGCCTTCAAAATTTATAAATAATTGGTAGCAAATTGAGCACGTGACTAATTCCTTCTCCATTTGCTAATCATGTAATACTGACACAAGATCACAGTTAGAATCTGTAGGAGGTTACAGATGTCCCTCCAAGTAAAGCTGATCATACAGCAGCTAAAAATCCTGTAGCGTTCTCAAGAAGAATAGGGAAGATTGCCCAGATCTCACTGACCTTTTTTTTTTTTTTCCTCTCAGGAAAACCTCTTTAGAGATTTGGATCTGCTTAACAGCTGAGAGTCAACTACTCCTTACAGAACCTGTTATGATCAGACATTTAAAATACTTTGAAAGCAAAAGAAACTTGGAAAGTTAAATTATGTTTCCATTCATCTGACTTCATTCCAAGTCTGTAATGCCTATTACACATCAGCTGGGTTATATTTGAGACTCATTTTAAGTAGTAAGCAATGTTCTGGAGGTCAATATAATTTTTGACCCGATGCATCACAAAAGGTAAATTTATAAACAATATTGACTGGCTCATACTAAGTACATCACATCAAAACTATGCCATGCTCTTTCTCAAATTCTTTCCCACTCTCTTCAAGTCTCCAAAAGAGTATGCTTTATGCTACACCAATCTCTCATTAAGAGCCTTAGAGCCTTTTATAGGTTTTCTGGATTCTCCACAAATTTCACCCATAAGTAGGAACTAACCTGCCCCAGGCTGGAGTCCAAGTATCGTGTTCTGTAGCCCACGTCTTGCAGGCGAGTCCCACAGTTGCCACAATTACTTTCTGCGTATGGTACCAAAATCTGACTGTCCTTTTAGGGCACTGCACACTCTATGAAATGACCTGCTACTGCAAAGCTAAACAAAGCCAAGCACCTACTTAGAAGTCGCTTCATCAAGAAAACACAGTTTTCAAACATGTATTTCTGTTATTTTAAATACTTCCCTAGGCATTTTATAGCACCTTCGAGGTGGTACATGAACAACAGGAAGGCAAGACAGTGAATATGTTGGGTGTGTGCATGTGCATGTATTTAAATACATAAAAGTCCCCCACCAAAAATCTCAGGAAGGCTGAGAAGGAAGGCCTCCCAGCCTTCCTTGTAAGAGAAATGTGAAGAAAAGACTCCAGTCATCTCATAGAAAAATCCTGCCTAGTAGTACAGTATCTGAGGTGGATTTTGCATTCAAAGCAAGAATTCAAATTCTTCGCTTCATATTTATAAGTATGCATCTATAAGCATGTGTTTGTATGTGCATGTATAACACCTGCACATCACGTATGTTCTTCATTTGCATTCATGGGGCATTCTGCATGGATTTTCTGCTCTCCTCGCCTGAAAGCTGACAAGATACCTGGAAGCCTCTACACTGACCTCAGCAAACTTTGCTTGGGCCTCTCAAAAAGCACCAGGGGACAATCTGAATTCCAGAATGACGTTGCTTCGACTAGTTTCCAAGGAGGCAAACAAGAAACTGGTTTTTTTTTATCCTGATCAGAGCCTTCTGAACCTTTTGGGGAAGCCTTTGAACTTCCATTAAATGTGATCTGTTTAATGTTTGGATCTGTCAAAGGAGAGGCGCACAGATAAAACTGAGCCAATGTTGAAATGACTTGCTTCCAACACCTCTGCAGTTTAATCACATCTCCCTGAGCACCTCTGTAGATAATTATTGAATCAGACATGCAAAGAGATGACTGACTAATAGAAATAAGGCAAAAAAGGATAATCTATCCTTTTTCTAGGCATCCAAAGGCACGCAGACCTACAACAAAGGTCTGTGCTGTGTGTTCCACTGCCTACTGTAAGTAAGCATTAAACTCTTCATGGCTGACATGTCTTTGGAGCTGAAAACCGTTGGCAAAACATTTCTTGGTTTTGTCTCAGCCTAGGAAAATGAGATATTGTTTCTGTATTAAAGCACTCTGAAATGAGTCACCTACAGCAGCGTAACCTGCCATATCCATTTGGTAACAATAGAACAGACATCAATTTTCAATCTTATCAGAAGTCACCAAGTCCGTAAGTATTAGTGGCGCCTACTGAATTTTATCCAGCGAACTAACAGAAAACATCTGTTCTTTTACTTCACAGCAAATCAATAGATTAAATCAACGTTCTCTTTTTTCCTTTATTCTGTTCATTAAAGGCATAGGTTTTCTTTCATTTTTCTTCTATTTCTTTTAATAACTCACTTCTCCTTGCAAGTCAAATCCCAGTATATTATAGAGATTTCTATGTCTCTTTCTGGGCTTACTTGTGGAGACATATATCGATACTCTAGCAAAAGACAAGCAGAAGTAATTATTTTGGAGGCACATATTTACAAAGAGAGCTTGGTAAAATTATACCTAGTGTTTGGACTGAAGCCCAGCAATAACTTAAAAAAAAAAAAAAAAGAATAGGTACTAAACCAAAACCATACCAGGAAAAATAATGTTTATTGCTTTTTTTCTAGTCTATAATGCATGATACAAAATATGATGCTATTACTAAAAAATCCGCTTCTGACCTCATACGTTTCACCAACATGCTATGACATCACAGCTGTTAAGTATGATGTGCTCTACGGTCACCCACATTATGACACTTATTTAGATAATTCATTACTAGATTCAAAACCGAACTATGTTTGTACACATTGTATCATCCCACTGGTACTGTAAATAAAGTTCACACCAGGACATACTAAACAACACAGCCTAATATCCAGCCTAATGTGTTTATAAGTGAAAAGTATTCTTCACTTAAATAGTAGAAAAAAATAGGAACTACTGGACTAAGAGGAAGAGAGATTAAATAAGAAGTGATAAAAAAATATGCAGAAGCTGTCATTCTGCTGTAAACAGCAGAATTAGCATTAAAAATTATCACCAAGATAGCAGAACTGAGATTTTCTCTACTTGCACTGACATTAACTATGTATAAATATAGCTTGAGTATTACAATTTTTCCCTGAAATGACAGCTCCAGATAGGGATCCTTAATATTAAACTGAGAACAAATTTATGTACACAGTCTGCACCTTTTCTCTTACCTGTGGAGATTCCACATTACTTATGCAGTCTCATACGAAGCCAAAATATGACAAAGTGTAAGTTACCATACCTACTTTTCCCCCAACAGGTAGATATAAATAACACACAGGAGGAGCATGTTTAACTCAAGTTGAAATTATACTATATTAATGATATGCATTGCAAAGGTGTTATGAGAAGCATATGATAGTTTTATTTCCTTACATAGGAGAAGTTGATAAACAGAGACAGTCTATAATAAGGCAATATGTACAAGTATATAAAATGCTTTAAATCATCCAGCACTGCCTGATGTAGATAACAAGAGTTCTGCTAGAACACTTCATAGTACATTACATATGTACTACAACCTGGCAGAAGCTCCTACATAAAACCAGTAACATGGGAACAGGGTAGTATAGCATCCACTGCCTTACAACAATTTGGATCCAGCTTTTGCCCCACATCATGACTGACTTCAGAGTAAATCAAAACCCATTTTTGGCTCTGTGACTTCAAAACACACAATATAGTGACCCCAGAACCACGTCATCTGAGATTTTTCTGTCAATTTAGTGCAGCACCATGAGAGCCTTGTCGCTGTGACTATTATCTGTCAGTGAGCTAAAGCTTGAGGGAACTTCCCCTCGCAGCTTGAGATAAGGATTTGGAGAACTTTGATTGGAGAAAAGAAAGTTATTACTGAAAATTAATTGAATATGGTGTCAAGGCAAAAAGAGATGAAAATAAAGAAACATCTCTCAGGACAAGAGAAGAATCAGAGAGAGGGCAAAAGTTAGAGAAGGGGCAATCCACAGCCAAGCGTATATTAGTCTGGAAGGGCACAATGGCTGAGCACCCCAGACTTAACATATATCTTATCAGCCAGGAAGGGAACAGATTTAACTGTCATCTGATGAAGGACAGAACAGCAAAGTCAGTCTAAAAGTGGAATATTGTCGCTTTCTATGTCAGTTCCCATGAACAAAGCAGATTTTTTTCATTTGAGATTTCTCTTTGTTAGCTATTAAAACAATGATGCCTCACTTGCTACTGAATAAAAACAATAAAAAATGGGAGGACCCAAGATGACTGAAACAAAACTCCATAAAATAATTAAACCTCAGACCTACCCAAATGCTGACATCAAATGTGTAAATGTCATTGATAGTTCTCTGTCTCATTATGGGAAACAGACATTGATGAAACACAGCTGTGTTCACAGCAATTGATGGCATACATCATCATTTCCACAGCATTCACATTAAATTACTTAGCAGCTATAGTGCCAGTATAGATTATGGGATAACCCAGCCCTTTCTTTTAATCTCAGGCATCTGGAATTTCAGGGTCAGATGAACCTTTTTTCCTTCCTTTTTTTTTTTTTTTTTTTTTTTTTTTAGGAAAGACAGATGAAGTAGTAATACCAAAAGTATGAGAATACCAAGTCTCCTCTGAGAAATATGTATTCACATCACACTCAAAAATAACTTTTAAAGTAATTCCTAAATTTTAATATATATTAATATCCAACCACAGGAGCGCAGGAAGAGGGAGAGAGGTTTACACTAACAAGCTGTTCAAAAAACATCCTGTAAAAGTACTGCCAATGCAGCATCCTTCTATATGAACCACAGCTGTGTGACTTGCCTACTTTCATTGCATTGGACCAAGGAGCATCATACCCTGAGAAAGGCAACTTAAGTGACAGAAGGTCCAAATGATCCCTCTTCTAACCAAGTGTAGATGGTGCTTAAATGCAAGACCATTCTGGACCATATTAAGTTGACCCTGGAATCACAACTGAGATGGTTAAACAGAGGAACTTTAAGCACTGAGATTCAGCTGAAATCCAGCTGATGTGATTAAAACTGGGCAAGTGATTTACTTGCCAGTTCAAGGATTCAAAGTCAGGTTCCGTATGTAAAGTAACTTCTATTTTGAAAGCAGATGCTACAATAATAAACACTGTGATTCTACTATGTTTAAAAAAATAATAAGAAAAAGAAAACCCTGTATTTACAGGTTATTGATCTCAAAAATTAAATTCACCATGATATCTAATAGAGTAACAACATAAGGGAGCAGCAACACAGTAAAGAGAATGTCTTCTAAAACTGGCAAGGGGTAGTTTAGTCTAAACCACAGTGTAAAGTGTGAATAATAAAAACAGGAAACTCAGGACATCGGAGGACTAATCTCTATAAAATAGCAATAGCCCCAGGAAACCATAAGAGTGAAGCCACTTGACCATGTTATTGATTTTATGAAAATATGTTCCAGAAACCCCCAACTCAGACATGTACACGTTTCCATGCCATAAAGATCCTTTGTGTTCTACAAAATTTGAGTTTCCCACCATTTCATTTTACTAAACTTTGGGGTGATTGGTACATTACAGGTTTTTTTTCCCCTGGTGTGGGTTGTTGAGTGGTTTTTTGCTTGTTATCAGCTCCATTTACAATCCCGTTTTTGTGAACTTTTTAGGAAAGGTCATAAAAAACCCTAATTTAACTACTAAAAGGTTCAGTAATAAAGAAGGTGAACAATTTCACCTCAAGCAAGTGAAAATTATCAAGGTTGCTAATGACATTTAACAGTCAAAGCAGATTCTGGTTTGTTGTTTGGTCACCATATCTGTATAAGGGGAGTTCACATTTATGAGGTTCATCACAATATCTTAATAAACTACAACTCAGCTGTTCTGAGCCTAGCAGTGTTAAAACATTTCATTTGAAATAGGTTTTGCAAGTTCCATTCAGCACTGTGTGTTTAATGCCCTCAGTCACTTGAACAAAAAAACAGAATATATCCTATTTCTTGAAAACTTTCCACTCTTTTTGATGACAGCAAAAAGCTGTGGCCTAACTGGTTACAGGTTGTGTTATATTTATTTCCACAAAAAGTAAAAATATCGCAAACCACAGCTACAATTTTAACCTGAGATCTGACACCACTGCCAGCCTGCTATGTTTGCACAACACCCAACCCCAATTTTCATCCTGAACTGAGAGCACTTTGGTGCTCCAGTACATCAGTTAGAAGCTACAATAATTAACCCAACACAAGGGAATGGTACTTCTTTCACCTCAGAGCATGTCCCAACAAACACCCCCTTTCAGCCTGCTGGAAAGAGATGGCCAGATTATACCCACTTTCCAGAAGTCATCACCTCCTGTAGTAACTCTGCTTGTAACAAGACAGAACCAGGTAGCAAGTAAGAAGAGAGGTAGAGGAGCAAGCATCCACCATTGTATTCTGGGATATCTCAGAGCAAAATGAATACAACTATCGAGCACACGTCATTTATTCCCCTTAGTCAACATTGCATAGCACTCTACTGTAAAAGGGCAGGGCTACTGAAGGAGAAACAACGAGCAATTCTTTCAAGCCAGCTGAGATGTTCTCCATGTAGGAAGACACTGCCTACCTGGAAAGTACTCTGAATGCTTTTTTCCCCTCAGTCTTAAGCACCTAAACAAAATCATATGCTGCAACTAATAAACTGACCATAATGCTTCATCCACGTTAGCCTACATCTCAATCGTCCCAGGACATTCACAAACCCAAATGATCTAGGGGAGCCAAACCACACTACTGAGCAGATCATTCCATCATTTCTTGAGAACAAAATAGACTAATTAACCTATTGTATATAGTTGTACACATAGAAAAATACAGCTGTGCACAGCTTTCCTCAGAGAGAGGAGAAGCAGCCTGGACCATTTTCCAGGCTGGCTGGGAAGGTTTCACACTCCCCAGTTTTGGCAGGTTGCTACATGTCACAACGACATGTATTTCTGTTTTCTGTCAAGGCCAGACGCTGTCCTCCCTCGTCCGCCCCCGCTTCTTTATTTTCTATGTTTGGGGAAACACCTCTCTGCCCTGGGAACTTTGCCTGCAAACATTTCCCTACCTGTAATATTTGTCCTATCTGAAAAGGCACTTTGCAAGTCCCTAAATCCCCATTCTAATTGGGGGTCCCGAAGTTTGGCTTTTGCAAGCAGTAACTGAGCCACATTGTACTGCAATAAAGCCATTCAGTAGTCATACAGCTCTAGCAGCCTAGTATACGGCTGGTTTTAAGTGTGATTGCTTGTTCTGTTGGTCAGATGTAGTTGAAGAGCCTGGGGAACAGTGATGTATAGCAGGAGACTGTATTTTCATTTTTACTTCATTTTTGATCCTCTGGTGAGCTGTAGCAGAATGTGTATTTGCTGCTTTAGCTAGGCTGGAATCTAACATTATGCATATCAATTAGGAAGGACAAGATTCTGTCCTGCATCCATTTTTGCTGCACTCTCATGTGCTGTTGAAAACAACAGAATAAAAATGCAGCATAATTGGCTGGTGTTTTATGCCTCAGAGTAACCACAACAATTCAACCTATGTTTGACCACCTTGGCAAAAAACACCTTTAAAAGATCTGCACAAAAGGCACCAGGCAAATTACAAAGATTGTTTGCCTTTCCTCTCTCGTAGCATCAATTACAGTGCCTTTCCACGTTGCCCAGGATCAAGTACTTCTCTAAGAGGTTACTGTATTTCTTAAATAGCTATATTTTTAGCTTCAGCTCCCTACGTTATATGCCTACATGCCTCATATGCGTACATGACTCAGAATGCCTCCTCACCTACTGCTGTCCACAACTTACTCAACCACAGAGGGTGAAAAAGGGATGCCTGCTTGTTGATCACCATTGCTATGAGTGACCACGAGTAGCAAGCATTCTCTCCTGACCCTATATTCTTGCATCCCCCACGCTGTGTCTTTGGGAAGCAAACCATTCAGTGTTTCAATCTATTTTATTCTTCCTTCTTAAAAAGTGCTCTTTCAATGTGGAAGGTGACACCCTACAAGAGTATTTTTGATATGCAAATTTCTGCAGGGGCAGCTCTCTGGGTGGGCTGTCTCCAAGACAAGAAAATCCCCAAGACTAGCTCCACAGAGGCCAGCAGTGCCTACACAGGGAGCAAGACAGCAGCAATGGATATTACAGTAACTGCACTGGAAAATTCCCCCCTCCTCCCCTGAGCATCTGTTCTACATGTGTTGAACAGATCTTCTTTGTCTCTTGTCCAGCAACATGTGAGTGAACCCGAGATCCCCCAGGGAATGGAGGGATACAAGAGAAGTCAGCATAAAGATTTGTGCTGGAAGGATAAAAGATAACAGCCTGTCAAACTGCAGACCTTTAAAGCTTAACACTTTCTTTCAAATTTGCTCTCACACTGCTATCCCACTGCCAAAATATAGCAAGTTTGTGACCCCAACTTAGGTTTACTGCTTCTTATCAAGACATTTCAGATGGGAAAAAAAATTGGAGAAAAAGTACAGTATATAAACAGAAAAATCTAACTGGTAACTATTTTGGTGTCTAAAATTATGGTGAGATCTGTTCAACTTTTAGCAATCACAACTGTGCAAGACAGCTTACAGACTCAGGCAAATATTTTCTTTAGTCATTTCTTTGCAGAAGTGACTTTGTTACTTCACACACATACATACACCTTCCTTCAGCCCCCTCAAAAAGTTTCAATTCACAGATTAACCCTGATAAATTCAAAATGCCAAGACATCAGATCTTGAGTAGTTGAATGTCCAAGCCCCCTAATCGCATGAACTTAATACAATTTAATGTAGAATCACACAGTAATCCAAGATCACTCAAAAAAGCATGAACTAAAATGTTGGGGTATTTTTTAAGGTTAGGGTGTCCCCATGAAAGCACTGTGCAAAGGTTCCCAAGCTCCCTGCAACTGAGCTGGCTTCAGAAAAATAGTTAATTCAAAGCAGGACAATCCCTGAAAAAAAGAAGTTCTATTGACAACTAAAGCATATTAGCACAGTATGGCAACAAGATCGTGTTGTTTTCAGGTCCCAAGTCCCTAGTTGGTAGCATTTGTCTATTCTGGTCCTTCTGGAGTCAGTCCCATGCTTCAAATTCACAGTGTAAACAAATTTACCTGAGTTTTCAGACTGTAGCACATGTTAAAGCACTAGTACTTCAGACTTTGCTTTGAGTAATTCATACAGTTTCTGTCAATAACTTTCATTAGAGGAAGAAAAAATGTCCCAAAAACCATTTGTTTGTTGCTCCCTGAACAGAAAGACTGCAAACACATATCCTGAGGGATATAAACCATGTACTGAGGTGAAAATCTTCAGCTACTTCACAAAAGAATTGGGAAAACTAATACACATGGCCTGATGTGTAAAAATGGTGGCCCAAATTTTTAACTTTATCAACTAATTGAATGAATATTTTGAATTTTAGTCTGTAGCACTGCTGTATTAAAATGCCAGTCTAGTCTCTTCTCAGGAGACAGCTTAAACAACCATGAGACAGGATAAACATTATTTTAGAGCCCAAGAGGCATCTCACTTTGATATTTTGAAACGGTATTTACTTAGAGGTAAAGCAAATTATCAGTACAGGAAGCACTCATGAGAAAAGCAAAGAAAAGGAGGGGCAGTGGAGACAAAAGTGGAATTTGGGACAAAGACCATTTGGAGAACCGAGATGGCAGGTCCTGCTCCCAGAACGGTCGAAGCTCTACCTGACTGCTGCACGAAGAAAGTGCTGCTCCCTCCATACCCCTATTTCTAGCTTCCTACTGCATGCTCTGGCATCACCCTCAGGGTTTCCATGGGCCTGGCATAGGCAAATAAGACACACTGGAGTTGCTGGAAGTTATCCCTCTCCTAGCCTTGTCTGCACCTGGAGCCAACCCTGCACAAGCTGTATGAGAGACAACAAGGTCAGCTGCTTCCTCACACACCCATTCCTGGCAGAGAAGGGTATAGTACAGCAGTACCAGTTCCTACAAAATCATCTGTGACCCCCAGGGTCCACCTGCATAAGAGCACAGAACAGGTGTCTGAGATAACCTGGTTCCTCCATCCCTCAACAAGGGTGTTTGCTCCTTGCAACTCTCTTCTCACAAAGGCCACCCAGGAGCTGACTAACAGGAAAATCTATTAGCTGCTGTTCACCTGGTCTAAATTTTAAAAGGTGAACAAGAGGGTCCATATCCTATTATGAATCCCCCATGCTCTCCAGTCCCACAGACTATTCCATTATTGCATTTCTTGTTGAGTACAGATCCACATTTTGATATTGTGCATGATGGAAATTCTCTTGGTTTTCTGGAATTCATTACAACCTTGATCCACTCCAAGCATACTGGAAAGCATGAAACAATAGAAAGAGCCTTCCAACTGTCACCTTGGATTTGTCATCAAATGTGGAATATTGGAAAACTTTCAGGACATGAAACATATACCTTCCACACTGGCAAAATAAGCAAAACAACACTTCATCATCTTTAACTGGCTCTCAGGTGTCTCCCAGTATCAATCAGCTGTCACAGACTTGAAGTTAGCTACAGTAATTCTGTCAGATGGGTTTTAAGCTTTATCAAGGGTCAAAACCACGCAAAGAAAAATTCCAATCACTTTGATGCTTTTACAGTGTGATAAAACATATATTTTAGCAGTAAGACTCCACTGCTTGTGTATACACCATACACTTAGCCCACAGTGCATCTTTTAATACAGCGTGGATAGTTAAAGCTACCGAACTGTATCAGCGCATTTCTAAGATACAAATTCACTGCAAGCCATCGATGAAATCTGTACAATGGAACCTCTCGACTCCGTTCTGCCATCTATGCAAAAGCCTAGTGTATTGGAGCCACAGTAATATCGAGACTGCTCTCTGAAAACTTGAAACACGGCCATTGGCTTCTGGTCTGAAGTAAAACATAGGCATTGCTGTAATTTAAAATGTGTTAGTTATAATATTTTCTTCTATGTTTTAATGCAGTGGTGTGTGCCTTGGCTGAAACCCAACACGGAATTTTTGACAACTTCTGCACAGCTAGAATCACCAAAACAATTTGAAGGGACCTGTACGGTCAGTTGCATAAAATCTGTAATACAGTAGCTGTATAAAAATAGTCAATAATTGATTCAGCAACTATTCATCATGTAGTTATTTTTGTTATTAAAAAACCCATAAAAAATTAATGCTACAAGCTTTCTGCTGTTGGCTATTTTTCCTTGGTATAGAAGCACTAAAATCAACAGCCTCTGCCTCTCGGTAATAAAAGTATAGGCCTACGTATCCACATATTAATACTATAACTTCTGAAGATTCTGAGCCTTGGCTAAAATGAGTCCATCTGTTGTGCTCCAAGTAAGATATTCCCATAAAATACAGATGCAATAAGAGATGTACACTTGCAGTCTCAGGCTTTGGAGTTTAGGAAAAAAAGCTAAACCTTCTGTCTTGAAGAAAAAAAAAAAAAAAACTAAGGCAAACCAACTAAGCACAAATGGCTTCATCTTTTGATGTTGCTGGATCAAGCATTCTTTGCTGGCATGTTCAGAATCAAAAGAAACATCCTGATAATGAGACATAGTGTTTTTGTGATCTTTTTTGATTTCCTGTATTAACATTAATGAAATAAAGAAGGCAACATCTGAAGTCTAAGGTCTTCATTCTTGCATAGCACATAAAAAAAATCCTTTGTGGCCAAAAGAGAATTAAAAAAAAAAAAAGTTACTTATACATCCCTTAGACAAAAACCATATAAATTTATTTTGTGATATGCAAACCTATTTCTCATTAAGTTTAATGTTCTCTACTTACTTCCCTCATCTGTTTGCTCATGCTCCATTTATGTGAAAATTCACATAAATGTTCAGGCCATTTACATTACTCGTATCTCCAAAACAGACTTTACCTGAAGCTAACATGACACATACGTATGTACTGGCCTATACACAACACGAATTTCACCTGTTCCTTGTTATTTATGATCCTTCTATGGAAGGAAGTCTTAGAACCCTCTCACTCCCTGACCTCCCAGAAAAATTGTTTTGGGAAAAGTAAAATCTTATTAGGTATCTATAAACAGATAAGTTTTTCTTTTCCTGAGTATTGATGGTGAAAATCATCTTCCCTCAAGTAAAATAGAGTTAGAATACAACTTTGGCAAGTCCCACTGCTCTGCATGTCACCTCTGAACTAATTTCAGATAAGTCTCTATTTCTGGTTTTCTTCATTCCTGCCATGATGAAAATACAACAGTTCCAACTTTAAGTACAGAAACTAAACACCAGCAATTTTAAAACTGTTCCAACTAAAGGTTTTGAAATACTGAAAGTTTTCAGTTCACTGAGACACTTAAAGATGTGCGTAACTAAGGATAGGAGTTGATTGTATTGGTTTCAAACAAATTTATCCCCCAAACTGGACTTTTAGGTATATTTAGCTTTCCTCTGCTTTGCATCAGAAAAACACCTTCTCTGACTCCGATTTAATAAGGTACAGCAAATATGTGCCTAAGGATGACACCTTCTCAGTCAGCCAAAGAAGGTGAGGTCAGCCATAGTGCAGAAGTGCTCCTCATTGTTTAAGCCACTTACCTATGCTGTAGAAAGAAATCAGTTTTGTATGCAGCTTTAGGGAAAAGTGTCTTGAATGCTACCATGTACTGGAGAAAGAGCGTTTGTGAGCCTCCTGGTAGCCATCCAGGATGCCACAGAAAAAATGGGGCCATGGGAAGTTTTACGCTTGTCTCACTCTCCGAACACACAAGTAGGACCCAAAGTGTCAGTAATAAAAGGCCCAAAGAACCTGTGAGCTCCATGCTTCCCCATAGGGCATCCTAACTGTTATATGCAGAAGATGTGTCCTAGTCTCTTACTTTTGGTACCAGATCCACAAAATAACATGTGGTACAACAGTACAAACTTGATCAACCACCAACGTGGACAAAAAATTGCCTCTCTCTCAAGTTAGCCAGAGCCTGAGTTACATGCGCTTTGAGATGGCTACTGAAGGACAAAGGACACCTATTCTGCCCAGAAATTAAACCCATCAGGGCAAAGTTACCCCCCTCCAAACACATTTCAACTAAAAAAATTATTTTGGATCAGTTTGAGCTGTTATAATGCTTACCAATGCCATATCTGAGCCTGTACAGGGCACCCTAAAGTTGGATTTTCCATCTTATTTAACAACTCTCATTTTCACTCCTCCTTGGTCTCCTATCTATCTCAATTTTGCAGCCAGATATGATTCTGAACAGAGTCAAGTCTCTGTAATGCTCAGATTGGGAGAAAAAGTTCCCTTTGCATTTGTTTTATGATTATACCAAAAGTTACCCCAACATAGGTTTTTATATTGAAGCATAAGAGAAATGAGGTGTGAGAATAGATGTTACAATTACTTCACTGAACTTAAAAAATAAGATAAAGCACTTTTAAAGAATAGACAATTTTTTCCTGTTATATTTGCTAAGAAAAGTATCCTTCACTTAGATATCAGAATAGTTACAGGAGTAATAAATTTATACAACCACTGACTGGACCAGAACACACTGAAAAAGAGCATCATTCTTTGGACTTTTAGTTTAGCTACTTCATCATTCCTATTAAAGCCTTATTTTTGGGTATCTAATTTCTCAAATCTTATGCCTGCACAAACATTTAAGCTTCTTATTAATATAGCTGAGCTTATTTCTTTTTATCTTAATATATTCAGTACCTCAGAAGGCGCCACAGCTGGAATGCAGCTCTTGGATACAATCATAAGTGCTTCAAAGGGAATGGGAGAGGTCAGCATGCCTGAAAGAAAAGATATTGCCACTGCCAAGGACCAAAGAGATTGTGACAAGATGGGAATATAGAAGTTAACATAGAAAAGGAAAGATAGCTAAGAAAACCAGTGAGGTTCTATTGGTAGGAAAGTTAAAATCCTTCGCCTTCTGAAAAACAACCACGGAGCAAATTCAACAAACAGAAAAAGCCTTCACAAGGGAAGGCTGATAACCCAGTGCAGGGCTACAACAAAGAGATGCCTTACAGAAACATGAATCAACTTAGGTAAAATAAAGGCACTTTATAAATCTATATTATTTCTGAGAAACAGTCCACACTGGTTTTGTCAAGCTAAAACATCGTGAGGTTCTGACATATATGAACAGTTAATTGGGCTGGTTTTGTGTGTGCATACACACACACATCTTTAATTTTTGGCTTTCAGCCATGCTGGAAGTAGTGAAGTACCATAGGAAAATGGTTCTTGCAAAAGAAACATAATGTATCCGCTTTGTTCAAAGTAATATTAGTAAATCGGTGTAAATGAAATCAGCATTTGCCCCCAGTTGGCTCAGAGGGAACAAAGTTCTAAACTTATTAAGAAACTTCAAAGGAAATATGAAAAGGAAAAGGTCTAATGAAAAGTAGAGTTTCAAGTAGTTTGTGCCCATATACAAATATTTGTTCAGGGATTACTGTTAATGAAAATTCTTCTTACTGAGTTCAGCCTTTGTAACATCTTTCAATTTTCCTGAAGTTAGCCACATCCAGCCAAACAAGCACTCCAGATGTTGTAGTGCTTTTACGATACAGACAGATGCCTTGTAGGTAAGATCATCTCAACCATTTTGGTTGTGTATGTTTCGAGCCTCATTGTTCTTGTACCATTTGTTTCTCTACAAACAAGAAGTTGATCTTTCAGGTAAACAGCAAAAAGCAATGAAGAAAAAAAAAAAACATTTTCACACCTTCATACTTTACATGGTTCAAATACCCAAGCACTCCCACATTAATTCACCGTCCCCAGCATGTACAATAACAACTCTCATGCCTCTGTGAAACCTTCATGTAAGAATTGCTACGTTTAATAGCAAAGTGCAATGACAAGCAAAGAACGACAAGGGACAGATAAGGCAGGAGAGTCATTTTGTCCACTGAATGAAGCAAGATAACACCTTATCAGTCAAGAAGGCTTAGTACATGCAGGAACCTGCAACTCATACCATCAGTGGCCCAGAGTCAACAATAAATTTAATTGGTTTTTACAGAAAAACATTAAGCTTTGGGAGAAATAAGGCAGAGACTACAGTTCTGGAAGACCAAATATTCTACTTTCCCCAACATCCCACTAGTATAGTCTTTAGAGGGATTTGGGGTATGTCATCCTCCAACTACAGGTATATATCCCTCATCCCTTGTACTCAAACCTATCCCAGTTTATTCATTATGAATACAATTCATATCCACTGCACCTGGATACTTAATTGAGTGTGTCATTCTTTTGCTTGTCAGTATCCTCCAAAGTACAGATATGTTTGATATTCTAAAGGAAAATGAATTAGTATGAAAATGGACCTTTCAAAAGCCTATGTAAATACAATCACTGTATTAATTTCAGACACTTAGAAATTTGACAAAACTGCCTTAAAAAAGAATTCTTTTGGCTGTTTCCAGTCAGAAATGGTGCTAACAAGTAAAGTAATGCTAGCAATGTTAAAGAAATATACACAAGACCAATATACAAAACAGGCTGCTAAGCATATATTATTAAGTATGAAAACAAAAATATGCAACATAACTCGCACACACACAGAGGAAAACTTGTTTTAAAAAAAAGCTTCATTGTTGTTCTACATTAAATTTTTCCATTCATTTCATCTAGATTGGCAATTGCAACTACAGATTCCTTGGGTTGGAGACCCTCAGCAGTAGCATAAAAATCTGTATGCTCAAAACACCTCTTTTACAACAGGTCTTTATAGCTGTCAAATACTATTTACTTTGGGATATCAAGCTCCAATAGTGATGCATTGGTGGTAAAGCAGTCCAACCCATAATCCAGACTGAGAACAAACCCAAAGTTTCTGGCAAAGTTCTTTGCCTTGTGATAAGTGAATACTTACTACTCACATCATGACTCCTGAGATACTGAACAGACATACCTGTTTACCCCTTATCCTGCTAAGAGAGGGTAACTGAAATCTGAGCAAATCCCAGACACAGACGGGTGGTAAACGAAGACTGCAAATTGGCATACTGAGCAGGATTTGCAACAGGATTCACAAATTCATTTGCAAAAGCATCCCATCATAGAGAACATAGATGTTACCAGGGATGGTTTCTCATACCTCATTTGCGCCTTGTAGAGGATGGTAACTATTGGAACAGGCACTGAATCATCAGAACAGATGAAGCCTGGCAACAGCTCCATCAGGAAGCTTCATGAGCCAGTGCAGATCCCTCTCCAGCACACAATTTCTGTGGGCAGAATTTTCTGCAAGTTCAAAAAAGCTGAACTGTGTGACTGGTAAAATGAATCCGATTTTCACCACAGCACATTTCATTTCTTTTTCTCTTTCTAGGTTTTGAACCTGAGGATAGCTGGAAAATATAAGTGGCATTTTTCATTTATGCCATAGACTGAATTTTTCATAGAGCGTATTTTGAATTGTCCTTTTAAAAAACAACTCTAAAGACTGGGGGTTAAA
Source organism: Egretta garzetta (assembly GCF_000687185.1). NCBI lineage: Eukaryota > Metazoa > Chordata > Aves > Pelecaniformes > Ardeidae > Egretta > Egretta garzetta. The sequence continues at coordinate 51,325 of NW_009258755.1, forward strand.
AACCAGAATCACTAAATGCCACAGAATTTAGCATAAAAATTGCAAGGGTTACCAATCCTCCTTCTGAATTAATTTGGACAAAACCATTTAGGTTTGGTATTAGAGTCTTTACAGGTTTGATGTTACAGTTTTTGCATGCTCTTAAACAAAAATTTGCAAAGAAACAATTTTAGTTGATTTGATTTCAATTAATTACAACCTAGAACTCTATATTAATTTGGAAGGGCTCACAAACAGCAAAACCCCTCCAAGCCTCTGATGCTCACACTGAGAATCAATGTGTCTATGTTTTTTCCTGACTTACACTAGAACTGTCTGGCTATCATATTACAATTACTTTTATAGTTTTGAAGCCAGCTTTAGTAAATAAGAAAGACTGCTGCAAAGAAATTTGCATCCTCTAGTCACAAGCACTACAGTTGCTTCATGAAAGGAAGAACCCTTGACAGCAGAGTGCCTTCTAGCACAAGAGCAGAGCAAAATTTAAGTAACAGATTGTCTGGTGTCCTCTACTGATTCATTAGAAACATTTTTTGCAGCATTTGAGTATTGATCACAGTTGGCTTCACTTAGTTCATAGGAGGTTGATCATATCATACACTCAAACTGTCCCTCTGCTGGTCTGCAGTGTAACAAACAGAAGGATCATCTATTTGAATTGACGATTCCTTTGTAAATGAAGCCAAACCACAAGATCAGAACACTGTGATTGCATAGAAGGGCAACGAGTGACATAGGTTATTTACTGATTGATACTTCCCTATAGTAATAACACAAGCTTCTATTGGAGAACATCTGGAAACATTACAATGCAATAGTTCTTTAAAAATAATGAGGTCTATCAATCATTTGTATGACCACTGAATATGAAAGAGGTTCATGTTGTCTATAAAACAACCAGACTTGATGCTACTCATTCATGACTGGTGATTTCACTTTGGCCAGGACAAATAGGTATCTGCAGAGCAGCTGCTGTAGTCATAATCTAGAGTGTCTTCTTTGAATGGATCAACGCGCCAAGACCAGGGAGTGCACAATGTAGAAAATAGCTCACCAAAGAAAAGAACAAAGCCACAACTACAAAGGTAAATAAGTCAAAGAGACTTAGCTCAATAAGATTTATAGGAGTTATCAAATCTTTAGCATGACTTCAACCATCCAAATGCTAACAGAAATCAGAGCCATTGGTTGTTTAACTTTTTTTTTTTTTTTTTTAAATTATGCCACTTCAAAGAGTACAGGTAAGTCACAGTATTATTAATTCTCTCTCAGGATAAACTAGGCAAGACTGATGTGTAAGGTGTTACCAATACAAAGGCAGACCTGCAAAAACAGAGGTGGAATTCAGTGGTGGCAGCACGATTTCAGAAAAGCAAACCCAAATGCTTGCAGAAGTGACTTGCACTATTCATTATAATATCACTTAGTTCTGCAAAGACAAGCAAACTGAAGCATGAGGTCCTCCCAGCTGTTTCCACTCCCCAGTGATGCACAACTGGTCAGTCCCACATCTTCTGCTCACTGCACACATTGCAATGCATACCGGTGAGCATGAGCAGTGAGTGAATGAGAAACTGGACAAAGGGAAGAAAGGAGGGAACAGTGCAGCAAAAAAACGGAGGGGGGGGGGGTGGGAGAAATGACAGGAATTCTTGAAGTTGCAGAGAGGGACAGAATAATTAGAGTTTGACATGGTAGCTTAATAGGCTCTGCATTGCCTGAGGCAAGTAGAATGCACTTGGTTTTTTTTAGTTTGAGAATTTTTCTAATGTCTGCCAAAAAACTAGGATTTGATCTCAGATTTCACAGATCAAATCCTTGATCCAAAATATTCAGACTTGGGCAACCAACATTAGACACCTCTATCCACATGAAGGCATCAATTCAAAGGGCTGAATTTTCTTTGCAGCTCCTACCAAGTGGAATTATTTCAAATTGCTGGAATTAAATGTATACGGAAAAGCAGTTACTTGGATCCAAAATATAACTGACAGCCTCTTTCCATACATTTTTCCAGGAAAACTGAAATAAGGCGAGTAATTCTCATTTACTATCCAAAATGCCATTTCAGGAGAACCCCGAGTTCAAGCAACTTTCAAGTTCAGTGCAAAGCCCTTTACTATACCCAATAGTATTTGCTCTGCTGTTTAGTCCCTACTTTTCTCATGAGTTTTTCCTTTCTTTGTTTTCATTTCTTTGTCTAGATGGGGAGGAAAGAATTGGGTAGCCAGTCACATTCCCAAAATAAAGGTAACAGAAACAACTTCAGAGTAGAGAAATCAAAGCTAGGGGAGAAATGCACTGACTTCTATCAGGCACCGATCTACTCTTTCAGCAACATCGCTGCAACAGTACTTCCCACACTATCCCAGTCATTGAGTCCTTTCTTTTAAAAAGTTATTCCGAGAGTCGTAGAAGAAAATAAGAGAGTTATATAGAACAGTGCAAAGTACAAGTGGTCAATGAAAATGTGGAGAATACAGAAACCTCCAAGGCATGTAAAAGGCCAATGTACTACCCAGGTCACTAGAAGTAAAGAAAGCCTGATCGTCAATTTGTCTATTTTTTTCATGCATTTTGGGGGTGAAAGAAAGATCTGCTATCATCCATTTATACTAATAATATATAATACTACCGCATCACCTTATGGAAACCCAGCCAGGACCATGACATGATGCATCTCCTGATAGAGAACAGGCAGCACTTTGTGAGGCCTACTCTGGCTTGCACAAAAACCAGCTCTGGACGGGGTATAGAAATCACAGAGCAAGAGCAGCCCAGAAAGCAGAGTTTGACTTTCTGAGTCACAGTGTTTCCTGGCTGCTGTTAAGCAACACAAGGATTCATTACCTTTACTCTATGCCTATGTGTTTTAAAGACCTTAGCTCTGAGAATCTCTTCATAGGAAACCTTGATGTAACATATGCCCTCTTGTATTGGCTGGAGCATGCTCTCTCCCCTTTTACTTCAGCCAGAGCAGAAGCATCACCAAAAAGACACTCATTTGACACCAGCTGAACTTGCATCAGGACCCATGCTTATACCACCACATGGAAGACTTGGCTACCCTAATGTCAAGTATAACCAGTAAACAAGGGCAACAAAAGGGTTGGTAATAAATCTGTTTCTCAGGCAAGTACCTGCTATACAAACAAGTACAGGCACTACAACTCAGTACTTGGAAAGTAGCTATTTATAAGCAGAGAGATGAATTAGGCTCATTTTTCACATTCAGTACAAGACAGTTTCTCAAGCCCAGACTGGTGAAACGAGTCTGAGGCCAGATGGAATATTGCCCTTTCAGATCAATGTAGAAAAATGGTCTTTTGCCAAACAAATAAACAGAGGGGAAAAAAGAAAGCAAGCCTAATTATACCAACCTTTCTAAGAAACATTTCCAAAAATACTTATTGGCCTTATCCGGAGTGGAAAGTTTCAGAAGGAGCACCAGAGGTGTTTTATTTTAGCTTGGCATGAGTAGGGAAATTATAGAAATGATTTCTAAGTGTGGCAAATGCAGCTGCTTCTCAGAGACACTGTTTAAGGGTTCTACATAAAGCCATAAAACTCTTGAAAGATTTGTAAAGAGCTGGCATGGTTTCATCTGAATGTAGGAAAATTTTTTTTTTTTTTTTTTTTTTTTAGAGCCAGTTGGATTCTGTTGTAACAGAGCTCAGGGCAACACCATTAAGACAATAGTGGGAATGGAGGGAGCATCACCATGTTCAAGGCTAGGCCCTCTAAAACTCCTATTAGAATGACACAAATCCAAATATTTGAAATAATGAGAGGATTAAACTTGCCAAGGATTATGACCTCCCTTAGTTTTAGCAAATCACAGTTAGTGTACAGAAACAGGAGAAACAATTCAGAAGAAGAAAAAAGTTCAATGCCCCATTGCCAGACTCCCGTTGTGACTACAGGAAATATTCCTGTTGCGTTCAAACTTTGGGCGGGGAGAGAGATACGAAGGCTGGTGGTTACCCACAAAGAGAGCTTTGGACTAGGCAGAGATAACATTATATGGGCACATTGCTGAGTATTAACTTTTCCCTTTAAAGGGGGTCATACCAGCCAGCACAGGGATAGAGGAAAAGGCTAATACACAAGCAGAAAGTTTCTCAGTTTTCAGCATGAAATTCTTCATAAAATATAAACAAGGAGGAATGAAATATTGGTAACTCCATTGCGGAAAATATTTTGGTCATTTGTGATGCTGACAACCAAAGACTGCTCCAGCCAGTTCAATAATATACCAGTTTCCTATCAAAGCTAGGTTTTGACTGGAAAAACTGCAAACTCATGTCCTTTGGGTGGAAAGCTTTACATGTTTGTCCTCTGCATTTTTGAAAGGCAGAGGTTTTCTAGAGAGAGAAAAAAAAAAAAAGATGATTTGGCCAAAATACTTATACAAACAAGACCCAGGTTGGAATGCAGAAGTAGGGTTACAAGGGGTTGGTCTTTCTTTGGGGGTAGGCACCAGGGCCGTCAACTGACCAGACACCAAGTATGTTTTAGACTCACATTCAGGAATTCCAAGCTCCTTTGGACTCTGCTTCACACCAAATATCCACAGAGCTTCTCTTACTTTCTCCTTCACACATCATCTTTCCACTGCCTCACAGGAAAGCAGAAAGACCGTTAGGAGTTTGTTCAGGTCTATTCTGCAGATCTACGGAGCACTTGCATCTAGGGTGATGGATGAGTATTTAACATTTGAGAGACTGTTGATGAAGATGGAACTTTCCCAAGGTTCATTCAGCGTTCATCACACATGCATCAAAAGTCCCAATTCCTCTGCTTTAAATTTTCCAACATCCATTTTAAATTTCATTTCCAGTGCACACACACACACCACATTTATGATTTTCTAGGAAAATTCCAACATGGCATTCAGTAAGAATACCAGTTTTTGTTGTATTTATCATTCTTTTAAAACCTTGCTGACTGGAATTGCAGTTTCCAAGACTGCAGGAACTATTTAATACGATGCTAATCTAAAGCTACAAACATGGTTTTTCAAGAAAACAGAAAAGGAGGTTCTGTACATTTCAGACATCTATCCCAAGCCAGCACTGCTGCATAATGCAGTAGAACCATTCATCCTACTATTTCACAGAAAGATGAATGATCGCTGTTTCTGCAAAGTGTGAATGTCAACAGATGCCATCCTTGGCAAGCAGAAAGGAAAAAATAGCTCCTGGACATAAGATATTTCACTGAAAATACTCTTTCCTATATAAAGGATATTTTATTTCATATATGTCAAACGAGCACTAAAATTGTTACATTTTCACACAAGGGTTGTGAAATGACCAATAAAAGCAAACCACTTTCATCCCATATAGATTAAAAGCAGCACTTCAGACAGGATTGCATTCAGAAACAAATTATGAAATAAGTACTGCACACGGAAGTGGAGCTTTTATCAGTAGCAAACGTCATCGAAATGAAGAATGAATATTTTACAGCTATATTTTCAGGTACATTTCAAATGTGCCTCACTTTGCATCAGGTCTTCAGGCAAGGAGCTTGCTGTTCTAACAACAGATTCACAACATTGCTCATCAGCTGAGTTTGAATATAAACAGTTTGAATCTTTACATGTGATAACATAAGAACAGAAAATAAATATTCTTGAGGTAGTATACCTCTGCCATCTCCCACTATTTGTAGTTCTTCCTTTGATTTCAGCAAGCACTGGAGCTGGCTTGAAGTGATGGAGAGTCACCGACTTTCCTTTATTTTGAGAAAGTCTACAATTTCCTTACTGTACAGCAACACAACTCTATATAATAATCAAAAGAATAATCTTAAAAGCAGAGACAACAAGAGAAATTAATTAACCACTCATAAATTTAAAAGTGTGTGTTTCATTCTGTGTGTCCCTTCAGTGGTAAGGATGATGATTAACTCTGATTAGGCATATCAACTGCTGAACTTATCTACTGTAAACCCAATGGGCATGCTGAGCCTTTTACTTCTAATAAGTATGTGATTTTCCCCTTAAAATTATGTTTCTTCAGATAGAGGACAAACAGTCTAGCTATATTTTATGCTAACATTCAGTCCCCAAGTCACTGGTTTTATTTTCAGCCTATCGGTTAGAGAATCAACCCTCTCCTGTTTTTCTTCAGAGCAGATAATAAGTAACTGTTCATACAATGGTGGTAATGATAACCAATTTCTCAGGCTCTGCCAAAATGAAATATGTCTGCAATTTCCTATTTTCTGGGTCCTTTTTCTCTCCTGTCTATCCAATGCATCAGCATCAGCTTTCTTCACTGCTTTGTTTCACAGTTGAGACTCTGCCAAGATTCATCATTTCCTGCTTACGCAGCAATCTAAACCAGACCTTTTAATCAGATTCTCTATTGTGAATCTTTTTCCTTTTCACTTTTACGTAAGACTCACAAGCCCTTAGAATTAGAGAAGTGATGGTTTGGTTCCATCTTCTCCTCTCATTTCCTTTCTTTTATCACATATTCAAACGTGACTTAAAGGTGAATATATACAAAAATACAGAGATTTTATCTGAACTCATACCATTTTTATGTTAGCTGAGGGTACTGAGTAAATTTAAGTCAGTTTTTATCCACAAATTTCTAGGCAAGGATTAGTTCAAGCCACCAGTTTAATATAGAACCTATCAGCTACAGATCCCAAACCAAAAGACCAATATTTCACATAAAAGTATTTTAAAAACTGGGCCCACATTTTTTAGAGAGCATTTCACCCAAGTTATTGTTCTTTGCAATTAAAAAAATACCAAGGAATGGGATTTCCCCATACTTTCATTGTTACAAGTATTATCAAGAAAGATAGGAAACTAAATTTGGTTATTCCAAGCTCCAAGGAGCAGATTTTCTTATAATATTAATTCTTGGGCATGGAAGAGAAGGAAAGAAATTTTCTGTATTCAACATACAGTAGTTTTAATTAAAAAAAAAAAAAAAAAAAAAAAAAAAAACAACTCTTCAGAATAACCCCCCCATTTCTTACGTAGATTCATGTTATCCTCAGTAAAACACGGTAACAGTTTTACTGACAGTTTACATCTTACATTACTGGTTAATAAATATGTATTAAAATAAGCTTATTAACACTACATGTATCACAGTAGTGGATTCTTTAATAAGCACAAACAGGTATACCTGTCCTGTATACCTGTAACTCAACAGGGACAATAGATGTGATTTTTTACTGCTAGGATGTTAGTCCACAAGTTTGTAAGTAGTCATTTTGTTAGCCACAGGCAACATGGGGTTAACAGAAGAGAAGTCCTGTAGCACTCTTCATTTTCTACAGTTGGTAGAAATGTTGGCAACTCCATTTCCTATTAACTTCTAAAATAGCACTCTTAATTTTCTACAGTTACATGTTGGCAACTCCATTTCCTATTAACTTCTAAAAATTAGCAATAATTGCAAAGCTTCTTTTGTTAATTATATTAGGCTTAGGGAATTGGCTAGAGCTCAGTGTATAGCCCTTTCAGTTCAGAACAACCTTACCTTGTCACTCAGATTAATAGTTATCTGAAGGTTGATTTCCTTGTGGCATAGTTTGGTGGACTCAGAGACCTAGCAGGAAACGGGCCGAGAGAAAATTCACACTGCATTCAAGATCAGACTACACGCCATATACAGATTACCAAACTAATACACATTCTTACAGCTGCATAGTCAGAAGCAGGATACTAGATCCAACCAACAAGCTGGGCAAACAGTTTGGAGATATGTCTCAGACTGCTGCATTGGTAAATGATGAGCTCACAGGTTGTTGTTGCCTTTATCATAAAACAAAACTTCAATTAATTAAAATAATACATTTTTTAAAAATCTTTATATTTTTTATTATTTTTAATAGAATTGCTGCTGTTCCTATTAACCATGTAAATGCTTCATGCTTCTCTCTTTATCATTTTAAGAATATGATGTCCCTATCCTTCACTTGCAAGTTTCACAGACATTTTTTTCAACTTTGCTATTAGAGGAACTCGACAGTCAGAAGACAAGCATTCGAAAGGGGCTGAAGCCTGAATGATTTGTATGCCTCTCACAGCTCAGGTTTCTGGAGGAAGCTTAGAAGAGGTGATGCTTGTTAAACGCTAAATGCCACAGAGAAGGTTTCTAGGACTCTCACTGGCACCACAGTCATTTCTAAACACAGAAAATCCTTGTGTATCACAGACTCAATTCTCTATTTTCATAGTTCGTTCCATAGCTCATCAGAGAAAGAAAACAAGATAATAACTCTGCGTTTTCAAAACCAATTTTGCTGAATGCCTTCATTGTACATGTATGAATAAGCAACAGTTTTTGCATTGAAACATCTCAAGCTTACATTCTACGTCTACTGAATGCTCTTTGAACTATGGCCTTCTTGCTCGCAATCATTTTGAAAAAGCACAAAAACACCTAACCTCGGGTTTTCTCCTCACCCCTTTCTCCACAGATTATTAGCAATTAGTATTTTAAATAATTCACATTTCTATGGCATGTTGTAGAAGCATTCTGCATCTGACCCCCATAATACAATGCACAGTAGGCAGTATGTTACCAGGGGCCTGGCAGGGACATGAGACCAAAAAAGGGAAGAGTTGGTCACTGGAAGGCTGATACATATACTAGCAAGCATCATTAAAATATACAAGCTATACTGATTTAGAGCTCTTCTCAAGAGTGCATAGTCCCTTGCTCTTTTTAAAACAAACAAACCAACCAAACAACCACAAAACAAACTCAGGACTTGCTTACAGGAGAGGAAAGAAACTAGTCCTTTTCTAAAAAATCTGGCTTTCCCAGCTGTTTGTATGGAATTGTCAATTTCTGCTGCTCATTTGCCCTTGGGGTATCTGGTGTTCCTTCAATACTCTTTGGACATCACAAAAGGAAAAGTAGTACTTTGAAGGAAATAATAGAGCAATAAGACATAAGCAGTTCGACTAGAAGTTCTTACCTACATCTAAATGTGACTTTTGTAAGAGAAAAAAAGATTTCAAATTATTGTTGCCAAACTGAATCCTTTTTCCAGGCTTCCTTTTAAGTGACAGAACACTTTTTAAGGTGGTTAGAGTATTAAACATTTCAGCACAAGATTAGTGTCAGGATGTATTGTTTGTTATAAAGAAAAGTATCACACAGTTAATATACCCAATTGGTATAAAAAGGTGAATGGTTCTTAAAAGTATCTTTTCTTTTTCATAGCAAAGTCCAAATAAATGCCTGAAAAAAACATTTGCATCTTCTGCAAGGTGTGTGAGAAAATCCTTCATTGATTAAAAAATTGTCTCGTGTAAGAAGTAGAGCTTTCACACAGTTCAATACATTAATATCAGCTGGCAAAAACCATTTTCACATTACAATCTGTACAAATCCACAGAAGTCCCATGGATACAGCAGCTTTAACAGGGAATTATTTGGCCCAGATTTATTCACTTGCTAAATACAGAGGCAATTATATCTGAGAGATGGTGAAGACATGCCATTGTATTGGTCTTTTAGTCTTCATTAAGCATTGTCACAGCTGTTATTAATCTGAAAATTTTTACTGGGTTAATCTCAGAACTTTCTGAAGCTATCCAATTTTGGAAATTTCTAGAAAAACAAATTAATCAAAAGTTAATTATACAAGCAAATTTTATCTGTCTACAGACATAGATTACGCTGATAGGATTAGTTTAATACGTCAAAGTAAAATGTCTTGCAAGATCTGCAGGGCCTAGTGTACATGTTATCTGCTTGCAATTCCAAAACTACGTTGTCATCCCTAAAGAATTATATAAAATTTATACTCTGTTCAGTGATGAAACAGTTTAAATTTGATTAAGCAGACAATAGTTTAAAAACAATCTCTTCCGCAGTTCTAGCCCTGTTGTCAGCTTGGACTGGAGGTGGAAGGTCTTAGTCATACTGTGCTGATCTCTTGCTATGTCCTGAATGTAAGCATTTTTCTATGAAAAGTAATGTAGAATTGACAATGCTACAACCTACTTGATATTAGACAGATCACCAGGTTGCATACAGCTCCCAAGGAGACTAACACAGGTCAAAAATTGGTCATACAACTACATTTTATTTAGCCTACAAGAAGCCTCATAAAAGACATGCAATAAGGGAGGCTGACCAGAAGTTGCCTGCAGAGAAACTGGATAAATCATTTGATTAGGTATTAACAACTGCTAAAGAAAAACAGAAAGCCAAAGAAAGTTCAGTACCTCTGGGAAAAGCACAACCTGAATCTCTCCTAACTTGATGAACATGGAGCTCTTAGGCTTACAGAATTATGACTTCTTAGTCATAATATAAATAGCTCAGTATGAACACATTGCACATATGAACAGCAGCAATTACAATGGAAGATGATACTTGAATTCCTTAAAAAAAAAAAAAAAAAAGGCATTAAAGAAGTAAGGTTGCAAGAGTACATAGGCTTTGACAGGCTCCCATATTGCAGCCTTCCTCTAACTCCCATGGGCACAATACACATACAAAGTAATGTTCTCCACCATAAGTGATTCAAATTAGGAAAGATGAAGGAGTGAGTGGAAGATATAGAAATGTATTTGTGATATTAAGCAGTATGGCAAAGCTAAGCTGTAGGCAAAACTCTAGTCCTTATTAAATGATAAACATTTCTGTGGCATGGATTCTCTTCTGAGATCTCATCCAAGGAAGGTCCTTGAGATGACCTCATAATTTTAGCAGGCTTTATTCCAGAACACTATTCCTGAGGGAGAATCTGAATTATTTTCCCATGGGCTATTTAGTTCTTTGGAGGGCATTACATGCATAACCAGCCAGATGTACAAACTGGTTTCGCACAGGATTCAAACACCATTTATCTTTACTTACTATGCTGCAGTATTTTTGAGGCTGTGAAACCATCCCAAATACTCTGGGATTTGTTCTCAGGAGGAGAGTTGTTTCAGCCCAGCTTAGCTCTCTGTCTTTGACCTTGGTCAACAAAACCACCTCCCATCATACAAGCATGCCGGTATCTTCTCTCCTGCTGGAAGTATTTTTTTGAGTCTCCTCTAGTCCCTCTTACAACATCTGGCTTCTTTGTACTGCCTTTATTAGTTTTCCACTACTTCAAACCTCCTGCCTGCAGATAGGAAATAAAACCCCCTGGCTTTCTCAGCCCATTGTCACAAGCTATTTCCATCTCAGCAACTAACTTCCACAAGGTATCCCTGGTCTGCAAGGAATGTGGTGAAGCTCCAGTCAGCAGTATCAGAAACATGTTTGAAAGAGACTTTTAAAAATTTAAAAAGTCTCATAATTCCATGAAGTCAACCAGAGCACACTAGCTACACACAGATTCTGCAAAGTTATCAAAATAATAAATACACCTAGGTGGGAAAGTTCAGCCCAGAAATGCTTGCGCACCCTTGGGAAATGCCATTGATTTCCCTCCCAAAGTTTATGGAAGCTTTATGCACGTGGGCATGAATTAACACCAATTCATAAATAATGAATAGTGAAAGATAATTTAAATAAATAATTTGCAAACAACTTATAAGCCAAAAGCTTTTTTGCTTGAAATGTTGTCTCAGCAATTTGAAAACAAGTAACAAATTCATAAAAATCTAAGTCTTGCACTTAAATAGACCGCAAACTGAAAAAGGGCAACATTTGCATATAGTATTTACTACAAATGGAACACCCTTCTCTTGACGGAACTCTTGGAAGGTTTAGGATAAACTGACCTATTGTGCCTTTTCAGCTTCTTCCTCCATTTTGCAGAACAAGGGAACATTTGTGCATGCTTTAAGCAAAAAATACTAAAGACCAGATTCCAAAAGGAACACTGAAAAATCAGGCTGTAGAATCTGTATTCTGCACAATACATACATGCAGAATGTTTTTAAGGTAGGCTGCACAACAGCCTGCTAAGTAGAAACAGATATATGTCTGTACGTACACACCTGTGTTAATGCCAGTGTGACATCAAACTAGATATATATGCACCTCACTGAGTTTCAGCATAGTATAGCTGTAGGAAACAGCCAAATCAAGCACATGTGCTTGGCCATGACACTGGAATGTGGACGGTGATGAATCCTGATGTATAGAGTGTCCATTCAGCTCCTCAAATATGCATGTGGAAGAAATATGTATTTTTAATGTAATATATTATTGATGTATATTAAAAACATATTTCCAGCATTTACAATATATTGTAACTATAATGAACCTGCCACCTTTAAATAATATGAATAATGTATGTACAATGCTGTATGGCACATGTGCTTCCTGTAGATGAAAATAAAATATATTTGACAAACGGTCTTAACTGTCTTCCTATTCTCTCTCTGGCCAAGTAATGACTGAAATTGGTGGAACAGGATCGGGCGAAAAATAGCAGTATGTCCGTAATGGTACGTAGGTATATGTAGGTAATACCATAAAAAAAAAAAAAAAAAAAACAGAGGAGCACATACACCCCCTTTTTAGCAGTAAAGAATTACATGGATACTCAATAATATTAATGTAATTGTCAAAGCGTATGACTACATACATATATTCTCACCTTCTCTAGAGTGCTTCGGCATTGACAGTGTATAAATTTTAGTAGAAGGAGACTCTGAAACAAAAGTCTCTGTGCTTTAAAAAAAAAAACCAACTAAAATACAAATCTGTAGAAATGTGGTATTCTTATTTTTTCTCTTAGGGGAGAAAAAGACAACCCAGAAAAAAAAGCTGTGTGGGTTTTTCTGGAACAGTGGGAAAACTATCTGGGGCAGAGCCCACTTTTATAAATATTAATGAAAGAGTGGAGAATGAAGTGCAAAACAGATTAAATGTTTTATAAGGAACATAAGGCAGACAAAGGAATATGCTCTGAATGATAAAGACCATACAGTCCACCACCACTTCTTCTGGTGTTGAGAGAATATTTGAAGAAGGGAAGACTGGGAATCATATTATTGGAGTGTTAAACTACACCTCATAATCCACATTATGAAATGATGATTAAAAAGAAATGAGAAGAGCGAGAGCTGAGCACCAGTTATGATGCACTATTTACACCTACTTTTTTGTAAGCTCCATGTCTTGCTGTTTATAAAGGAACTGATTCCTTTTAGGAACCAGCTGCAGCTGGTTGCTTAAAAAAGAAAGAACAATAAAAATAAATTGCTAAATAACTCTTGTTCTTCCTCTTCTGAAAAGAGATGACTTTCTGACTGTCAACATTCTTTTTAGGTGCCAAGTTTTATATCATTGAGATTTCTGATGGGTTTTTTGCCTTGCCACCTAACTCAATGATCTAAAGTGCCAATGTAAAAACCAACCAACCAAAACACCCAAAACAGAAACAAAGCACTGAAATGGATGAAAACTGGAATATAGACAAGAAGTGAAAAATAGCTGACTTTTTTTTTTTTTTTAAGGGGAGACAAGGAAAGATTAGGACTGTTGGTCAGATATGATTAAGTTTAAAAAGTACAACCCCTACTACACTTTTCCCATCTTGGAACATACCACTTATGTCATTAACATTTAAGTTTGAAAAACAAAGCCAAAATGAACTGGGTAATAAGCTCATCAAAAAGAAAGCATTACTTTCTGAATATTCTGTACCAAAGAGTAAAATTTTGGCATGCATTTGTTTCCCCCCACTTAAAACTGCTGAACTGGTGAACAATTAGAAACTCTGAAATCTGACTACAAATCTTGGATGCAAGCTCGCCCACACTGCTCTTGACGAACCTACGACATGAGCTTTACCAGACAAAGCGCAGAGGCTGACAACACATGGCTAATCCTGAGTGAGCACAGATAGATACACAAGTCCATATGAAAGAATTTCACGTATAGTGTACAACAGGATCGTCCAAATAAAATATCTTAAGTTTTCCATTTCATTTCTTCACAGGAATATGGTCCTGAGATTATGTGTTATCATACACGACTGTGTAACTGCTACATTGTTGTACCAATTACACTATGTCAATGCTATTTTTCACATAAACAGTGTTGACAGAAATGTATACTGCAGCCCCGAGGCTGTAGAAATGTGCAAACTCCCAATGGAACTTTTATTTTATCCACATTGCTGTTTGATAAATCTGCTATTTGGTTCTTTTTGTTCTCTGTCTCTAATCTGTATTAGTGCTTAAAGTACAACCCTGGCCATTAAGGAATATTGTTATACATGAAAATTATTAGCTGGGGGAGAAAGGTGATTGTATAAAAGACATCATTGTTGTACAGTGAAGCATTTGATTGGAGGCATTTTATAGCTAGGAGTTATAATTTTCATAGCTTAAAGTTAACTTTAAAAAATAAATAAATCTTCTAGGAAAATGTATTAACAAAACAGAATCTCAATTGATTTTCTTTTTGCTGTTGCCTTGTCCATGATGCAGGAAGCCTAACAAGCAAGTGTCTATTGAACTTGTTCAGCTTTATAATTGCTTTTGTGTTTCCTTGAGGTTGAAAAAACGTTAATTTAATTTGGAAAACATGAGTGTAATTTTTTTTCTTATTCCTGTAGACTTAGGTCCTGTAACTATCTCTGAAATCAATGGAAGACTGCCAGTAAGTGCATTGAAAGTTGGATCAGAATCCATACTATCAAGGACATCACCTTATTTTGATTTAGATTGAGGAAACAATTGGTTTATGACTTTGGTCTTAGTGTCATAGTATATAAACATCAAAATGCTAAATTCAGTTATACTGTAGTATATACTTAGCAGGTGACTTAGGAATGAAGGATCAGTCCCAAAATCCAGCAGATCATTACCCTAACATTTACAGTCACCAGCAGAGTGGTCCAAAGCCCTGAGGAAAGTACATATGGGAAAACTGTCTGCCCATGAGATGGACCAGCTCAGATAAAGGCTCTGGACACCCATGTGTAGTATGCGGCAGCATCTGCTCCTTTCTGTCTTGTCTCTGAGACAGAATCCAAACTTATGAGTTATGCATGACAGATTGGTTACACTCTACGTTTTTTTCTTCCTCTCTTGGACTCAGATATCTGAATCAAGAGTAGATAGGCCTTTCATCCACAAAACCTAAAGCCCACTCCTGCTGTAAAAGACACTGGTTTAGAGAATTTATAGAAACTATTTTCAATCTGTTATAAGAGGAGTGTTATCTGCCTACCGTAAAAGAGCAAAGATGTTAAAGCGGTTACCAAAGGAGTGGGGAAGCCTTCCTTAAATCCACCCGTTAGACTAAGAGGATTCAAACTTACACTTCCCACCTGCCAGCAAAGTGTCATAATGCCTAGTTAGAAGCCACTGGGAGGTAAAGTGCCATCCACCCATCCTTTTGAAGCTGGACCTCTGCCTAGTAAAGAACGCATCCAGAAGGTTGGCATACAAAAATTAAAAACAAGAGCTGGCTATACAGATGATAGTGCTGCATCCTGGACAAGGTTCATGCTCCGACGATTTTTTTTCATCCATCTACTCTTTCATACAAAATTGTAAATAATCTCTGAAACAGGGAACAGAACTTTTACAGTTACTAAAATCAGTCAGATAATTCCAAGTCATTTTGTTATCTATATAAAACATCCCATTACCTTTTTGACTCTCACTCAATTCCTGCCTTCCATGAATTATTATGGTGGAGTTCCCAGTCCAACCACACATTCTGTTGGTATTTCTTTTCATCAGTTTTGAATTTGCTTCCTTGAAATTTCATTAATGTGCCCTTGTTGTACTACCCTCTCTGAAACCTTCTTTTATTGTTTTATTGCAGCTCTGTCCCTCTTATCTAAGGAAAACAATTCTAGCCTTTTCATTTCCATTTATTTTATTTGCATGAGTGATCTTCCACAGCATAACTAGCAAAAAGCATTATTCTAAATGATGCAGCATGGTAGGTTTCTATTAAGGCATTTAATATTTTCCATATGATCCTTCACCCATATTCATTCTAGTGTACAGCTTACATTTTCAAACACAGCTGCACACTAAACTGCCTATACTGACATCTTGACATCGCTAGACCAATCAACACAAGCTATTAATACATATATTGAATGCAGCTACACCATGTTATAATTCTTTGGAGAATAGGAAATATTTAGTATTTTATCAGAATCATTAATTAATCCATTCATGCCTAAATTTCTTACATGTTTCAGGTTTTCTTGATCTCTTCAGAAATTCATTTTTACCGTTCTGTATGGTGCCACTACACTCTGCCTGCTGATCTCTGTCATCAAATTCAATTAAAAAAAAACATACTGATGGCTTACTATATCGAACATAAATCCATTAGGAGGTATAAATGGAAAGGGAAGGACAGTCATTTAATTGTCTTCTATGTCTAGGTTGCAAATTTCTGATTAAAAGCAGAAGTTTGCTATGGAATAAAATTGCCCCAGAAAACAGCATAGCTGAACCACAGAAGTAATAGAACTGTGTTCCTTCTGCACTGGAAACACACAGAGTAGGAGAGCTCCAGGGATGAAAGAGAATGGTTTAGGTCACTTGGGAATTATTCCATCGTCAAAAGAAATTCCTCAGGAGCTATTGCCATTGTGTTTGTAGACCCTCTGTGACAGTGCAACTAGTTAGACAGTGCAACTAAACAAAGATTCAAGCTAATAAATTATGTAAAAAGCATTCAGCTGAAATTGCATATTCAGAGATATAGGAAAAACAGACTCGCACATTCGATGGAAAATGGTGAATAACATGAAATCCAATACAAACAGGGAAGACCCACTTATTCCTCAGCTGCTGTTACCTGACAAAACTCACTGGATAAAGGGTTCAGATCTCATATCTAGGAGGTGTAAGTTAAGGATATATTCCTAGAGTTCAGAAAAAAGAAACAGAAGGAACTAGTGCTGAGTTTACCCTTCAGAGTCATGCAATAAATGTCTTGTATAAAGATCAAAATGAGCCCTGCATTGCACTCCCTGCTATGCTCATAGGTGGTCATCAGTGAGAGTTCTGGGTTGAATTTGGTAACCATGAAATAACTGTACACGTATTGTTGCAACAGCTAGTTTTATAAATGTTTGAGGAGAAGCTTAGAAGAAAGTGAGGGATCTGTATGTCTCGCTCCAGCTGCTAACACCAGTTCTCACAAAATACCAGCTGGCCAGAGCCAGAATTTTACAGAGAATGTACCAATTCTGGCTGGAGCCAGAGTTTTACAGAGTCGTCTTTAACAATCACTCCTATAACTAGGCATACTATTTTAATATGGTCTCAAAAAACAGAAAAAAACTTTTTGTTTTCAACTAATTTTTGCAACTAACTGCAGTCAAGACAGTGCCCAAAAATTTTGTATAATTAGAACAGCCATCATACACAAGAATTTTCTAAACTCTCTGTGCAGGATGAAGCGCCCGATATGTTCCTGACCTACCAGAAGAATTGAGTTTGTGACCTCTCTGAAAATTTATGGGAAAATTGTGTGAAAGTATACAGCCAACTGGTGGAATTTACAGATCCATAAATGCTATTGAACTTAGTAAAGAGAAAACCTCAAGCAGCTACACTTAGAACACTAGACATGCTTGTTTTGGATCCTAAAGAAGTCAATGATACAGAGCAAGATTAACAGTGAGAACTTCTGGAAACACATTACTTGGGTAGATTGCTAAAACCAGATTCTACCTGTGTTATTTTCTGTGTGAAGTGGTTAGCCATCTGATGTACAGAGAAGCTACTCTACAAATTAGTAAGTGAAATTACTGAAAAATATAAGCGTAAGGAAAAGAAGCCTAAGGTGCCCAAGAAGATGAGCTGAAAAGAATGCACTCAGTTACATAAATGCCTAGACGTGTGCAAGACCACATTCCATTTTACCTGAGCTACTCAACAACAATCTGGACTGTCTAAAACCCTAACTAGGCAAGACAACAGGTGTAGGTTTACAAGCTATGCTGCTGATGCTTTGGTCCTGAGCTCCATTTTATCAAACTACCATAATTATGGAAATATCAGTAAAGTCTACTCTTTCCTAGATCTCACACAACTAGGCTTCTGATGTCCCATGACTGCTGCTTCTTATGCCATGTCCTGTTTCTGTTCTCCCCTTAACTGTTTGCTTGCTTATTTCTCCCCCTGTTGTTCCTCATTAACAGAGACTTAAGCAGCTCCATTTCAAGGAAACATTACTGCTACAGGCACAGCACTGTCCAAATAAGGCCATTTATTTCACAACTTAAATCTGAACAAATCATGAAGTTTAGCTTTATGGTAATTTTTTCCAATACATTTGACCATATGTGGGCCTAAGCAGCAAAGGCCAAAAATCAGTTCAGAGTTTGTCTAACACTTAGGAACGTACACAAAATTTTGATTTTCAAATCCATCTCTAATAAATTATTTGTCACAGAATGCTCGGACATCTTGAAATTAAATGATTGTCAGGATTTCTTTTGTAAAGCAGCTCAGGTCTTTGTACCCTTAGACAACTTCCCTACAATGTGGACATTTCAATGAATATTAGCAATCCATAAAGCGCACCGTACTGTCACTACTTTTCCTATTATGGTACAAATAGTAATTTCACACACTGAAAGCAACAGAAAAATGTCACAGTGCTTTATCAGAACAGAAAAAAAAATATTCCCTAACAGATGTTCTTATTAATGCAATACAAAGAGTATGACAGCACAAGCTATCAGGGAGAACGTGAGGCTTGAAAATTATTCAAGTGCTATGCGTATAGGCATGTAACCCTATATTTTCTCCCTGAGGCAAATTTCCCACTGACTTCATGGCCAAATTTGCCCTGAATAAGAGGGACAACCTCCTCTAAGAAAGATGCTGCAATGCAGGTCTTTGTTGAACAACTTCTATAGGGACCTAGATGCTAGCAAAGGTGCCCTTAGAGAGCACACCCAATGAATTTGACTCTGGTCTTTCAGCTCTAAATAGATACCATACTTTTTTTGAGAAACAGCAGCCCTGCAATATTACTGAATTACATTTTTTTTTTATTTTTGGAACAAATGTTACTGAGGATTCAGAATTATGCCTACTTACAACATATGGCTAGTGTAAAAATAACCCTGTGTAATAACAGAATCAATCCATTAGAAAATACTAATTAAAATCATTATTTTCAAAGATGAAAAATTACTGAAAAGTGTTTACTCTGACATACTTAAAGCATGCATGAGAAATCAAGCAAGGAAAAAAAAAAAAAAAAAGAAAACCCCTGAACATCCACACCCCTCCCTCAAACTAGCATCAAACCCAGTTTGCCAAGCAAGGATCTCCAAAAGCAGCATAACACCCCAAATTATTTCTTAAAGTTTTTGCCCAAGTGGTCTTTCTCTGCCAGAATTAAAGAAAAATCTTCAGCATGTCAGAATCTGTGCCAAAAGATGCCGGACACCAACACTCAAGCACTTTTAGCAGGAAGAGAGGTGACACAGCACCTGACAGGAGGACCAAAATCCATTGCTGCTTTGGGATATTTGATATGCATTTCAGGTAGCTGGGAAAGTAAGCCCAGACAGTTTGTACACTCAAGCCACATTCTTGCCTCTTCTGTTTTCATCCTGATCGCCTCCTTATGGACCTTGCAGCTGGTCACACATTTTATATTTAACACAGCCTGGACTACACCTTTGTGCAATTTAACAAAACAGTGCGCACTAGAAAACACCAGAGATTGTAAAGCCTACTCATGCTTTTTAAACATAATGGATGTCAATCTGGTGGAAGAGGCTCCTGACCTTGATGATACCCTTGATGAAACTGTTTTAAAATCAATTTGCAAGGCAAAACTTATGACAAAGAAGCAAAAAGGCAAAGAAAAACTGTCATTACAGACAAAAAAGTTTAAAAAGTTTAAACTCACCACCATCAATCACTTCGTTTCTAGGTGTTGTTTTCTTTTCCTGTTAAAACAAAACCATCACTGTGTCAGACACCTGACTTGACTCCGCTATACAAAGCGTTCAATGGCTAAACATGTCTTATTATTGATCTGTTTCCAATCTATTGTACTGCTTCCCTCCAGATTATTCTAAAACAGCTAAAGTGTGTTCTTATCTGTGACCAACACCAGAGAAAGCCAATACAGCTAAAGATACAACTGACCAATATCCTCAGATAAGCATTTCCAGTTCCATCTCTTCCATTAAGTCTTCACATGGAGCACCCTCACATCTTTCTTGGAATCTTTCATGTAAAAAGCGCTGTTTCTGCACTGTTGACAGAATGACGGAGCCTAATAAATTTTTGTAATGATATGAACATTTTCACCTAATGAATTCTGTGCAGCAACACAGAAGATTTGTGGTGCCATGTTTTGCTGTTTTTCTGCCATGTTGTAGAATACAGAAAACCAGCAAGCCAGAAATACTAAGGAAATAGAAAATTATAGGTCTTTTGTATGTTATAGGACTCTACCTCACTGCCTTACCTGTGGTCACAGAAAGAAGATTTTTTTTTTTTACCTTGACATACATTTTATATATAATAAAAAATTCCTTGCAGAAATATGTTGGTAAAGTAAGTCCTGTAGTCTTTCTTAAACACCAGCTGTGCAAACCCAAATGCAGATCAGCACAGCTCACCTAATATTGTACAAACTACCAATGTTTTTACATTGTTTTACATTTCCTTTATCATTTTCTATCATTATTTGTCCCAATTCCTGCAGTCTTTAATTATCATATTTTTCACAAACATCTCAACAGAACACTCCAAGGAGAACATATAATGAACTATACAGCTGGAGATCCAGGTTCATAGAGTAGATGTAATTTAAATCTTTGGTCACAAACAGTAAAAGCTGAATTGGAGAGAAGAATATAGGTATTCGTAACAAGCAGGTTCATCAAGAAGTAAATTCAGCTCAGCATTATCTGTGCAGACAATTGCATCAATGCCTTTCATGATATACGAAGCTTTTCCAGTGGAAAAACTCATGCCTAAAGAGAGAAATCCTGCTCTACACTGTGATTTGTCAGAACAACTGAAACTTGAGTTCTCGTGAGTGGAGTCCAGAATAAGAAAGCTCACTGGCATTTATAGTTGTGAATACAACCTGACCTATGAGGTTTTTTGAGCCAGGAGGATAGTACATACAACTGAAACAGACTGTTCAAAACAGCTGTACATTTCTATTCCTGGAACTGGCTGAATCTGTAACAAATGTTTTGGGTACAGCAAACCTTGTTTTGTGATACAGGAATAAATGGATTACAGCTCAAGATGCTTTCTAGCCCTACTTTCTATGATGCTGTGATAGGCAAAACATTTTAATGTACATACTCTGAGCACGGATTTCATCATGGGCAGTACAGCCTGAACATGTAATACAATCTTAAGCATGCCAATTCTAATAACATTAATGTATAAGTAATATTTATTTTATTGGCATTGACAGTGACGGACCTACAGAAAGACCAACAATAAGAACTGAGCTCCTTGCTTGTCCATCAGTAGCATGATCCAGCTAGTACTCCAAAGACCCTCATGGCGCACCCAGACTAGGATCTTGCCTAAACTTCATATTTGTCTGTCACCACCACATCTTGTTTTCCCCAAACATATCCTACATTGATACCTGCAAGACTACTAGAAAGAAGGGGTTCTGCTATTATCATCGGTCAAGCCTTCCTACCCAGTAAGCCTTTTCTGTGGGTAGCGTAGCCTTGCACCCAAGGAGCAATTCTGACCCACTGAGGAGCAATAGCTGGAGTCCTTGGGCATCTGGAGCCCATTCATAGGAGTATTCCCAGAATCATGACGAGACTAGAAAACCCACACTTTCAACAAGTCTCCCTGGAGTAATTATAAACAACCCAGCCGCGCACAAGATAAACAATCCCCAGTTCAATTGCTGAACAATTACTGTTGCAATAACCAAATTGGGGAACAGAGATTTGTGAAGAATAATATTCAAGTCCCAGGAGATAAAGAAGAGGAAAACATCAGTGTGTTAAACTCATTTCCTACACTGAGGGAAGTACCCACATTTGTTCTTGGCTTTTCATTAATCATACGTTCTAATGTCTACTCATCCAAGCAGATTTTGTTCTGAAGATAATATAACATTTATTAATGGAAAAGTAGAGGCATTCTTAATAAGCGAGGTGTCACTTCTTCCTGAATCTTCAAGCGTTATATGTGCAGATAGAATGTTCTTTTAAAAAAAAAAAAAAAAAAAAAAAAGGAAATTGAGCAAAACAACAGCTGCAAGGACAATGAAAATTTTTGGAGTTAAGCCATTGCAATGTGTTTATTTTGCCAAAAATCTTTTGATGAACCATTACTAGTTTTAATTGCCAGTGGCACTGATAAAAATTATGTACTTTGAACAGCAAAGTGGATCTACGGTCTTTCATCAGGGACCAGATGTTTTAAAATATACCTAAGGTATATCCTGTACATAAGCTGTTTGCTGTAGGTTAATAAAAGCATTTGAGGAGTAAAGGTAGGCAAGCACCACAGTGATAAAAGATTGTTTAAAAAAATTGTGATTTGCCATTTCCACACGTATTCAATCAAACTAGAACATCAGTTATTCCAACATAACAACATGAATTAGCCAAAGAATAAACAAAATAGTTAGAGGTAGTTATGGATCTAGTCATTTGAGTAATCTAGGTCATTTGGCCCAGGGAGCCTTAGAACAAGAAAATTACGAACAGATTACTTTTTTCAACTGAAAGGACAGTGAACCCGGTCATCTGGTTCTACAGATTAAAATAGTTTCTTAAAAATGCAGATGGATTCTTCTTATTTCCTGAAATGATGTAACACTAATTTTTTTAAACAAAGGGTTAGTCATTTAATCAAACTATAGAAGACAAAATTCTGATAAGATCTTATTATAAAATCTCATGTGGGCACTGTTT
This sequence comes from Egretta garzetta, assembly GCF_000687185.1. Classification (NCBI taxonomy): domain Eukaryota; kingdom Metazoa; phylum Chordata; class Aves; order Pelecaniformes; family Ardeidae; genus Egretta; species Egretta garzetta. The sequence continues at coordinate 74,134 of NW_009258755.1, forward strand.
TGATTTCATTTTCCATGCTATTTTATGTTGCACATGGTTATTCACAGATGTAAATTTTCATCTACAAAAATATTCTTAGGTACCTTTTCTACCTATGGGATTTGTTTGCAGGCTCATATAACTGCCCAAAGCTCTCCAACCTAAAAAAGGTCATCTTATTAATTTTAAAATTCAAATCAAGGAAATCACACTCTGATCAGAGAAAATCCACAAGGAGAAACAAGAGCTAAATATGACAGCAGGAAAGACATGCTTAGCTCTAACTTTTAGAGATGTGAAACGTATGAATGGACCACTTGTCTTTCCAAAACTTCTCACAAAACACCAGCAGACTCCTAAGTTACCTGAAGCACTACTTCCATGTTTTTCATTTGGGCTCCATACAGAGCATAGTACCAGACACGCAAAGTTTCATATATGCAACCATGGAACAGAAATGTTATCGCAAAACTGTCTGCACTCATGTTTGAAAGTTCTGAAGTAGGCAGCTAGAATAAGAAAGAACAAAATTTAAAAGGCAACAAGTTGTCCTTTTTTACAAATTCAAGATCCCTCCGATTGAGTATTCAGGCTCTTTTTTCTGCTACAGCTTCGGTTCCAGCAGAGAGGAGGGAATCAGAAGGAAGAGGACAGACCACCACCCTGAAAGCTGGAATGAGATAAAAGGCATGCAAAATTGGAAAGGGGGAGGGGAGCAGAGCAGCTCCTGAGTCAATGACTACAACAGCAGAAGTTTACAGTCTTGATTTTTTTTTTTCCTCTCACAGACAAAAAAATCTTCACTTCCTTCCTTAAGCCTGTGTTTTAGACAATTGTATTCAAAGGGCACAAACTAACACTGCTGTATTTTATGCAAGAGGAGGCAGCATCTAGAAGAGAGTCCAAGAAGCAGAAAAGGTCTTCTCCTGTCTCTGAAGCCTAATAGCCTTTGTACCACTGTGCTACAATCCTTTGACCTTCCTTCCCTTTGGATGAAGGAGCTGTAATGTGCCTCTATGACAGCCTATGAAGGCTACAGGTGTTAATTTGGTATTTGGCATTTAAAATTTATTGTGCATAACTTTCAGAAATCATTTTTAAAGCATCCCACATTGCCTCCTCCATCATTGTTAGAGCTACCATAGAATACTACAGGAGCCGAGCTATACCAAGGGAAGGAGCTTCTGGTAATATCTACCTTAAGGTACCACACGTGTGGACTACTATCAGTTCACAGGCCTACACCACCATAGAAGAAATAGGCCCATTATTCCACACATTGCAGGTTCATTTTTCAAGTTAGTCATGGACTACCCAAATCTGCAGCTTTACCTACATGTAGGGTGCTCAAGTCCTCATGTCATCTGTGTTGTCACTTTCTTATACAGCGAAAAAGAGAAGACAGCCAAGGAGCACAACTGATACGGTTCTGAGCTACCACCCTTGGAATTGCTTTGGTCCCATTCCCTGCTGTCCTAGTCTCTTATGACCTCTCTGCACCTCTTCACTCTCTTAGTCAGGTTAAGTATCAAAACCAGCACCTCATTAACTCTAAGCAGGCTTGGGAGGATAAACACACTAAAGGCTGCATGTTAACAAAGCACTGGGATCCAAAAAGTTCCAGGCTGGCTGTTTTGCATTTCATAACAGTGGGCTAAATTTTGTAAGGATTATTTCTCACCCTAAGCAGGTGGTTTCAAAGAACCATGCCCTACAACAGGCAGCAGAGAGGATGTCTCTGGTTTTGTTCCTAATCACACTTGTGTGTTCTGGAGAAGAATGGCTGGGAAATGTTTTCTTAGTAATACTTTCAATTTGATCTGTCATTGTTAATTGAAGGACACACTATTTCATTATGTTTCTCTTCCTGGCAGCCTGCACAGTAATTGCACGCAGTAGCTAGAGACAAGTGGACTAGCAGTTCTGGAATGGCAAACAGGAGAGATGAACAATTTGAAAATTAATCTCTTCTCATGGTAACAAACAACTGAAGTATTTATAAAAAAAAGCAGTTTTACACCAGTTCCGTTTTGCTGCACACTGAATAATGTCAACCTACTATGAAAGGTTTTGTACTATTCAAATAGTAAATGAGCTCCAGCTCCTTCCTGGAGTTCATTATTCTATAAACTTAACTTTCGTGGGAGTCCAAAGGAAAATAAAAGGACTTCTGAGGAAGAGATGCCAATTTCAGCTGGAGATTAGCGTGCTTTATTCCACTGCTCTTATTATACATGACACTGAAGAAGAAACTCCTAGATTAATCCCAAGATGTGGCTTGTTAGTGAGGTTGGACTGCTTACAGTATGTAGCATGAGTAATGCCTGCAAAAGGAAAAAGAAAAATATAAGCCACAGAAAGAGAAAACAGAAACTATTTTTTCTTTACTATAAAAGTCAATCCTATTACTGCCATGACAGCTACTTATTTTTCTTTTGTTTTCCAGAACCAACTCTTCAGAAAGGTCATACTACTGATGTTTAACTGCAGGTGACTTTTTAATGGAAATAAAGCTTTCTTGTTAAAATGCAGAAACTGGTTCTCAGTTTGGCATCCAGATCAGTAGATGGGTTAACACATGTGAGATGCTGAGCTCTTCAGAAAAGCCAAGTCAGATATCCAGCACAGAAGTCCCTTGCAGAGGCTACAGTAGTGTATTATTGCCAATGTATGCCATGGGTTAGGCTCACCTTTCCCAGTAACATTAAAGCAGATCTTGAATAAATGTTCCTATCTCAAGCATTGGAGCTAATGTTCTGAAAGTTAACACAGGCAGTTTTAACAGCCGAATATGTACAACTAAAGAGCTCTCATGAATTAGATTTGCAAAGCAATTACATGTATAAATAGCTGCACATTCACTGTGAGAATGATGGCAAGCAATACTGAACAGCGGGGCCAAGCTTCTTTCCATGACAAATAAGTAGGGAACTTTGTTCAACTATACATCTAAAATTATGGCAAAGAAGAGAAGACTGACAGTATCCAAAAAATATCAGGAAAAGAAAATTGCTTCTTATTGTTTTAGGCATCCTATTTGAGACACAAAACAATATATGTCTTTTTTTCAGTGTTTAAACCTTGACAGGATAAAAATAAAGGACCATCAATATAAAAGAAAGTGCTCAAAACAGGAGGCATAAGATATAGGGCATTCTATAAGGCTTCATAACTGGACTACTCCTATAGCTTTCTGAAAGCAGAAACTTAATCCTTGATGATTTTTTTTTTTTCCTTCAGCACTTCCTTGAAAGTTCTATCTATATGCACGTGAAACTATACCTTCAGGTACTTAAAAGAAAACTGGTAGGTGGCCTAAGGAAAAGGATGTTAAAATATTTGAAACAGTCACGTTTGGGGAGCAAATATCTTCTTTTAGATGGAGACTATGAAATTTTTGGGGCTGGGGGTGTGCTATTCTGTATCAAGACCCTAGAAGTTTTCTTTCAACTAGTTTAATTCACTGATCAGTTTATCAAACCAGATCTTGTTAACATGCAGCCACCACAAGTGGGCATAACTCAGAGCATCACCTTAGGCCACCGATTCACGCAGATGAACGCACATGTTTCTGACCCACCTTGGGAACCCCATCAGCATACCCACACAAGCTCAGAACTGCCCGAGTTAACCAGGACACCTAGGGAGGCAGGCTGTGTTAGCCTGGTGCCAGGATCAGTGTGCACGCAGATACAACATTTCCACTATAAAACTACTTTATTCAGACCCAATTCAGGCATCTCTGCCTAAGTCACACCCCTTGCGCAAAAGAGGCTTCCTGTGCTTGAGCATTATTCAGGCTTGATGCAACCTGGAACTCCTAAAAATCTACAAATTAAGTGATAAAATAAGTAATGATAACAACATTTTATTTGATTGTTGGTTTTGTAAATATATTATAAAATTACAGAGCAGGTTGGAACTCAGGTCAACATATCCCTCAATAGTGCAAGATTTCTTCCATACACATTCTATTTTTTAAAACCATTTTTCAAAAAAAGAAAAACCTCAAATGACAGGGTTTAATCAGGGAAACTATTCCACAGTACAATATATCTCACCATTAGGACTTTTTCCTCCAGATGTTTTGGCTAGAATTTTTCAATTCCACTATTCCCGTTTATGGTCCCCTTTTTTCCAAGTCTGAGTCCTTTGCCCTCTCTGGAATTTCCAAGTAACAAATAACAAAGCCATCATGGTCTGTCTTGGAAATTGTTTGGCTAAACTTCCCCATGTTTAGCTGCTTTTTTTCTTTCCTTATTAATATATTCTCCCACCCCCTCAAGCACATTTAATTCTTGATGGGCTGTGTTTGAGGGTAGAGATAAAAAAAAATGCAAGGAAGAAAGATGTTCTAAGGTAACATCAGATCTTTTCCAGCTAACTCCATAATTAGAACTCATTCAAAACTGTCCTAGAATATTTTTTCCATAGATAGGAGACCATTGGTTATATGGAGCAACAACCAACATCAAAGAAATTTATCCCTTTTGTTTGAAGCACTTAATACTAACTACTTCAGGTGATTTCCACATGGTTGACACATAGGAAACTGAAGACACACATGCTGGCACTAAAGGACCGTGTGATGGAGAGAACTGAAGGAGAGGGTCAGCAGCACAGGAGTGAGAGCTAGAATCTTAAAGGTGGATCACAGAGTAACAAATATTCATGAGAAGGAGGAAGAACAAACATCTGGAAGGCAGACCAAATTATTGGGAGGGGGAGATGACCTTAAAAGCACTGAATCTCAAGGATGAGCCCAGTCTCCAGTGTGGTAAGGATTAATACAATATTAAGAGTTTATAACACAGAAGCTTCAAAACAATGTGTCAATACTGTGCAATGACAGATGTGGTTTAGATGTACCTGAAGCAGCCAGCTCCATCCTAGCCAGGGTGGCAAAGCACAATACTACAGCAGACTGACAAAACCCCAGCATATATTCAATAGCTAAAGTCTACTCTGCTGCAGACCTACTGCTGTACACATATAAACCAGTTTTAATAGGACAGCTTAGACACGTCATGAGCTGTAATGGTTCCTCTGATCACAGCAGGGCATACCCAACTCTGGTTTTGGTTTTTCCTCCTAGACCTGAGTGTATGCACCTATATAGAATTACATAAACTCATATATACATAAACGCATGTGCGTGTGTGTATATATATGGATTTAGGGTTCCAATTTGTGACTCTGATCCATGGAGTTTCAGATCCAAATCTGGATCCAGATGCTTCATTTGGGGAAGTGGGTGCAAGGAAGAGAAGGATTCAGAGTTCTAACGTGCAGCAATATGGATACAGGCTCTGAAACTAACACGAACTTTGTGCAAACAAAGAATAGAGGTATGTTTACATTAAAACTAAGGAATAGTCATTTTGATCCTTTTAACAAAGTAGAAGAACTTAAGAGCAATGCTCTACAGTTGCCAGGTGTGTTCTTGTAACAGCTGTCCATTTAGACTCAGATCTGGCTCACCTGTAAAAAGCTGCTGTTTCAATCAACTCCCAGTAAAATCACAACACACCCTTTGTGTGCTGGTGGGCACAAGAAACATTCCCATACTCCAGCTCTTTTCCTTGAACACAGGGATTTCTGCTTCCTACACATTAACTGAGCATCTCTTAGAAATGCTAAAACTACCAGGGAGAAAACTGCACTTTATGAATTTCTTACACAGTAATACATTTGATCAATGTGATATAGGACTGTTCTGCAAGAGGACAGAACGTATCTGCCGAGTAATGGGCCACATCACGCTGTTAACCCAAGGCAGAGCCAATGCCTGCAAAACATGAAGCGTCAGCATGAAGTATACAGCACAATGATTCTTATTTCTTTTCCCAATCCGAAATCTACATTAAAAGGAGTAATCAGAGCTAAGAGGACTGTACCTAGCAATATACAATATAGTGCATGTTTTAAAATCAAGTTCTTTTGAATACTTTCCACCTAAAGTTTCCCTCACTCTGGGCACCAACCTCAGAGGTTCAGCACTATGAAGAGGATTATTTATGCTGAAGCAGAAGTCCATAAAGATAAGTGAACTTGAAGCCTTTATAAATAATTTTTGAATGGCGAGTTCCTGAATTCAATCTACTGATATACTAATACATTACAGATACTGTCTCAAACACATTAAATGTAATTTCTTTCTCACCTGGAATAAGTTTTAAGAATTGGTACAGTGTATTAGTTATTTTAGCCAATTTATGAATTGTTTAAAGCAGGAAAATAAGGGGGATGAATCGTTTCAATAGATATTGTATATGATCTTCTGTCCCATGAAGCAGTAAAAATTTTTCTACATTTCTGCAGTGTCAAAATTAGGACCATCAGCAGGAGAAACACATGGAGTGTAAGTTACGGATACATAAATAAAACAGGTGAGATTTGCAAGGATCAGAACATAGACAATATCCTTATTTACCAAGAACTAGAAAAACACTTTAGAAGGAAATATGCTACTAAATACGTGACCACGGGGATGCTCTGACTTATGATATCTGGCTGTTGTTCTTAAGAGCTAAGATGCAGTCCTGTAAATCCATCACAATACTTGAAAGCAATTACTGGCAGGAGTAAAGGGATTCAGAACACAACCTGGAGTTGAAAAATATCCTTATAAACCTACAGAATCCTTTTATCACCTTTTCACATATCAGGGTAGTACACAGGCCTGTAGTGTTATGGGTACACTTAAAAAACCCTTTTAAGTGTCATTCAGAGGTCCTTCTCACCAACTCTAAGGTCTTTTACCAGTTCTTTGTTGAAGAGCTGTACGTACAATGGCCCTGAAAACAACTTGCATCTCCTTTTCTATTGTTGGAGTAATTTGCCAAAAAATAGCACAGCGTTAAAAAACCTAAAGGCCACCCCTATTTTACAATGTTTGGTGGCATATACAATTACAAGTAAGATCAGACAAGCCCAGTGGAAGATTCATAAAACAAACATAACATTTCTTGTGTAGCAGCATGAAGACATTCAGTAAAAGCATACATATCGATGACAAAATGCAGTTGCTTGACAAAATAAGACAGATTTTTCTCATTTCTGACCTGATAGCTTTGCCTGCCAAAAGATAAAGCATTGTAAAGCACCAAAAGAATGAATGGATATTGCTGACCAGGACACTGACAAAAGGAAAGGTCAAGTAAAGTCTTCCAGGTCATGGGCATACACAAAATTGCAAGTGGGAAAACTAGAAAATCATTTTTCTTCTCAAAGCTGAGCTGAAGCTGGGACTAACACAGCATCACAGCTACACATTAAAGAGTTCTTAATATATTTTTTTTCTGTATTAATGAGATCCAGCCCAATTTCAGGCAAAAGTTTTTTTTCCTTAATGTAACTTTGATTCAAAGCAATCGGAAAAAACACTGTGGTTTCTAGAGCTATTTAGTCTAACCAAATGTGGGCAGATCCTGCTGATAAAGGAATGATTTAACTGAAATGAATTTTTATAATCAAAAATAAACTAGGCTAGAGAGCTCCAGACCCATCCAAATGAAAGAAAACTTTAGAAACAATAATTATTTGTTGCAGCACAGTTAAATATTAATGCATCCCCTTTAAACTCCTTCCAGTCAATCACTTAAAAAATGACAAAACATGGGGTTACAAGGGAAATAAAATGTAACGTCTGGCTAACTTCTCCTCTGTGTTACATCCAAACACTGGAAAGGCCCAAATAATTTACACAGATGTAAGAGGACAGAACCTGAACTTCAGAAATACATAGCAAGGGCCAGGTTTAGGCCAGACTTGAGCCCCTGCTACAGGAGCCCCTTCTTATGCCATCCTGCTGCAGCAAGTCTTAAGGACAGCTTCCTAACTCAGTTCTATGGTACAAAGAAAGACATCCACCTTTCCACCACCCCACAGGAAAGTAAACTAAAGCAAAAATAAAACTCAACAGACCTGTCCCACCACACACATGAAACGTATCCTCACATCTCAGCCTCCCACGCTGCACTGCTGGCTGCAGTGGCTTGCAGCAGAAAGCAATGAAAAGAGATGGGAAACACCTGGTTCTGCCTCCCCAGGTGAAACCTATCAAGCTTTACCCAAAAGGTGCCCTGCAGGGCATTGGTCGCTCTCCTGCAAATATTTTCAACACTCTGTGTGTGTTCAGACTAGAGCATTTTCCCCTTTTCTGCATCTTCCTAACCCAAACCTACAAGTCCTAGGAGTTGGTCATTCCCAAAAGTGGCAGAAGATTGAGCAGAAGGGTAATCTCTCCAGTATTACCTGCTGGGAGGTATCACACCACTCCTACACTCCAGAAACCTCGACAGTTTCTCAGACCTGTTTGGTTGTAATCTGGTCAGCCTACTTCAGCTTGTTGGTTACATCACATTTGCAGGAGAAAATATCTTCAAAGCATTCCTTACCCTGTGAGCTATTTGGCAAAAGGAAAATGATGACAACTCTTCCTCCTCTGGCTAGTCCGAGAAACCCTCTGTTTCCTTTGCTCTTTAGATGTTCTGACCAAAAAAAAAAAAAAAAAATTATGCTTGAATTGCTCCAAACCTCTCTTCCAAACCTGCAAAACAAGGGTAAAATCTAAAGTTTATTGAAGACCTTTACAAGGCATTTTCAAATACATGTTTTAACATATATAAGATAACATCTTCTAAGTACATGTATTGCACAGATTACCCTACACTTTCCTAGTTTTCATGTGTGGGATTGTGTGTCCCAGCAATGTTCCCAGTAACTGGCAATACCCCAGAAATCCTCCCGCAGATCCAGCAGCCAGCTTGTCCTTCCACAGTCGAGTCATAGAAAAGAAGGCAGATGTGCCATGAACTTTTTACTACCTCAGCCCTCTCCTGCTTTCAGCAAATTCCTGTTTTTTCTGTATTACTTCTGAGAGGCATGTGTAGAGAGCAGGTACCTCAAGCCAGCTCAGAGGCCATCCTTTTTCCTTATCTGAGACAAATGCTTCCATTTGTCTTTGGCCGCTGGGACAAGCTTCAATTTTCTTCTACAAAGCCTACAGCCATGTGCCTGCACCAAATAGCCAGGGATGCCCCTGGGCTGGAAACCGGAGTACAAAATAACAGGATTTGTATTGCACTTCGCCTCCACCAGCTGCCTTCAGCAGTACCGTCCTCACGTAAGCCACTGCCTACCTTGTCATTTGCTGCCTCACAAAATCAAAGGGGAAAACTTCTACCTGATGTCTCTCTCTGACTGCTGTCATTGTAGTAGCATCTCCAGGACTCAACCAGATGGCCTAGAATTAAGGAAAATATTATTAACAAGGCTGCAGAAATACAAAGCAATGGAACAAGACAGGAAGAAACTAAAACTAAAGGTATTTGAAAGAAGTCAAGTTTTCTTTCTTGTGGAAATCTAATCCTTAGATTAGACCATTGAAACATCACCTGCAGTGCAGTGGAAAAACTATTCTCTTTTTTCACAGACTGACGTTTCTTGTCTCAGTTTTCTATGGCCATTTGCAAGCAATAAATATCTACTTATTCTGAAGGCTCTTCTGAGATAAGAACTTCATTTGTTGAGTCTCAATTAACGGCTAGGATGACTTTGCCTTCCAGATCACACTGAAATCGTAATTTCCTTCATTTAAAGCATTGTAACAGTAAAATGGGGCACATTCTTCCTCAAATGATGTTTCTGGAAAATGACAATTTTTTTTCCCAAACACAAAAACACTTGAGCAATACTCTCATATTAAGCAGTGAGGACAAGTTAAGTCCTTATAGACATACAACTGCTCACTAAGAAAGGACTCATTATCTTCCTTCTATGTTTCCAATGTCATCAGTCATCCTTAATGATTTCCCCAAAACCATTTTTGTGCAGATGTTACCATTAATTATATGTGTCCTCCTAGCCCGGTTTCCCAGGATGCAAAGTCATTTAACTACAGACTGTTGATATTAGCATAGGAGACCACATAGGTGCATAAGATTGGAGCTGAGCTGAGCTGACTTTGGGCTTTCCATCTTTTCAGTGACATTTTGCCTGAACCAGACAAAGGAGTGTTTTATATTAGCAATAGGAGATCCTGCTCTGTTTTGAGGGGAAAAAAGCAAGTAGCCTTCACACAATGTTGCGCTGTCTTAAAATAGACACTTAACAGTGCATTTTGCAGGATGATTTATTAATTTATAAATTGATGTTGCAACCAGTTGTAATTTTTTGCCTGAAATCTTTATTGTGTTGATTATTATGAAAAAACTTCCTTTGGGGATTTTGACTTTTTTTGATTAATTTAATCTGATTTAAGCTATTTATTTTAAACTCTTTGCAAATATCAACAAATATAAAACTTCCTTAGCTACAGATGTCTACGCTTTTCCAATACATAGAATCAGTCTTACAGTAAAGTCCATGTAACACATAAACAACATAATTATCTTTGCCTCATTCCTTCGATGTTCAAAGTTTACATCTCGTATAGTAAGGCAGTTATATTATTCTTTAATCCATAATCTGCACACATCCCCATAAATAAAAAGATGCATTCATATCAGATGCAACAAAACAAATATACATACTTCCATTTATATCCAGTTTACCATATTTATTAGTCACAATTGACACCTAGTCACCACAATCCTAAAATCTAGTAAATGCTTTGAACAAGATAGATTTGGTTTCTGGTCTACCTGCCCCAGGTCTTCAGATCAGTTTTTCTTTCTTGTAATTACCCTGTCATTTTCAACACGGGTTTTTCCTCGTCTGCTCTATGGTAGACGGTAACAAACAATAGTGAAAACTGAGTATGGATTAAATATTTCGCTTTTGTGATATAAGTGTCCTTAAAGCTATTCCATAATTCGTGAACTGTGCCATCATACACATTTTTAAGCATACCTAACCCTGAACAATATTGGAGCAGAAACAAGCACAAATTTGCTAGTTTCTGGAACGTCAGGGAAAGGAAGGTACAGCCTTAACCCTGCTCCCTGAAAAGCACAGGTATAAATCACTCCTCACCAAAGAGAAGGGAGGAAACTCCTTGGCATTCTAGCCACAGGTCTCATTATGAAGTAGATTCAATCACCAGAGGTTAACTGAAAAACCATAGGGATAAAAAGCCAAGAGCGTGATTTTCACATTGACAGTGTGAGATAGATAAGATATTAAAACAACATCCATAGTTAAACAATTCTTAAGAGATTCTATTGCTTGGGAGGGAGGCGGGTTATTATAGAATACAGTACACCAATTATGGAATATGGACATTTTTTGACAGTGAATCTGGAACAGACGCATTTAGAAATAGGGGGGAGGATGGTGTGTATACAAAAATTTAAAAGTACTGATATGAACCTCAAATGTCAGAGCTACAGTTTGAAGAAGAAAACGCTATTGTTCATAGTTATAGCTAGTAGGAAACACTAGCACATCACTTTGCTTTAAAGTTATAATCATATAGTTTATATTTATTTTAAAGCTATAAACAAGCTGGAAACATGTAAGATGCAACTTTGCAGTGATGTGATAAAAATCATAAGCATTTAGCTATTTTATTACTTGTGCCTTCTTGTACCTAAGCCCATTTTCAAGGCAGGGAAGAAAAGATATTAAGACAAAATTATTGTCATAGTTTAAAATTGCACTAAGATTAAGTTACTTAAATGGGCTAAAAATGCTGAAAATTATTGCCACTTACCATTTCAGGTCAGTTTTCCCCCTTCTGCACATATAAAATAAGTCTTTTGCCTGGCTTTGCCACCAAACACATTCTTTCTACAGGTATTACTGGAGTGTTCAGTGGATCAAAGCTAGTCATAAAGGTCTGTGTTCCTGCAAACCTGGTGTGTGTTTGTTTTACTTCAGGCACACAAGTTGTGACATGAAACTTATAAAAGGGATGATATACACAACATTGAATATATTGATAGTAATGTATGTTAAAGTTTTCCACATAGTTTTTTAATTAACATTAGGTAGAGAGGAAGGGATGAAAAAACAGAAAGATACTATAAGTGATTTAAATGCATTGATGTACTACTTCTACTCTAGACTCTTCTTGTATAGCCTTTCCTTACATTTAAGTAAGTTTGTGATACTGAACACAAAAAACAATTTACATTCATATATAGTGTATTTGTTGCCAACTGTTCCTTAACTTAATCTTTTTTGATAAACAAAACAAAAATAAATTAATCATGTTGTTCCATTATTCTGAGCTAAACTGTTTTGCAGCAGGTTAAATAAAGTAGAAATGGATCAAAAAGATAGCTTTGACATGAAATAAGCAGCTTTGTTCCTCTTGTAATAGTATATCTAAGTATAAAAGCATCCAAATCCATAAGACATCTGAAAATAGGCAGAATTTAAGAAAGGAATAAAATTTGGAATGAAACGGACTTTTTCCTGTTGTTTGAATCCCAATCCTACAACCTCTAATCCTGAAAACCGCAAGGGAATCAGCTGGGTTTTTGACCATAGAAATAGAAAGTCTGTTCCCATCTGAAATACACAGATTTTATCTTCTATCATTATAGGTCTCTAATAAAAAAAGCTTTGAGAAGTTGTTTTTTTTTTTCTTTTTCATTCCAGACTTACTAATGTAGTTGGAAAATTAATCAGAATTTTATAGTCTGACAATTCTCCTCCAGAAGACAGTCAATAAAACATGGAAACTTTGGGTTACTCTGTAGCTACCGTAAATAAACTCTGTATGACCTACAAAGTGAAGATGAAGAAAATAGGACAAGGGAATAAGTATCCATTCTGCTTTAAAAAAAATGCACTTAATCACTTCAGTGAAGAATTTATTGGCTTATCTAAATGGAAATATCTTGATTCTTCTCTTACTTTACACTCTTTATAACCATTGTTCCATAGAGCTCAGCAGAATTATCTGCAATTCAGGTCTGGATCCAGCCACTGCCAGAGCCTAGACTCCAGTTTGAAGAGCCCTGGCCTTTGGAGAGGCATCAATTTTCTCACTGTAAAACAGAAGCAAAACCGATTCTGCCTGGCTTGTCAAAGGAAGAACCTGCTAGCGATGAATATGAAGTACGTCTGGTAACAGTGCATGTAATGAAACAGATGTACAGATATCCCACCTTGCTTAAATTGGTGAGTTGGTCACTCAGGACTCTAACTCTCTTGAATCTAAGACTGTGCCTTATTCCTTGGATGATAGTGCTGCTCAGCAGGAGCTTCTGATGCCAATGACAAAGCCAGAAAGACATCCGAAGTTGAAGAACAATTTCCAGCATGCCATAGAATCCTTCATTTCCTTATATTATACATTCTTCCAGGTATAATAATGCAACAGGAGCAGGGCTGTCACCCACTTTTGATCATGATAAAGGATTGGTTTGGGGTCAGCTCAGCTAAAGCTTCAGTATTAGTTCCAACAAATCCAGAATCTTTCAAGGTCTTGAAGTTCAAAAGAAAACTAGCAGGAAGGTGACACTTCAAGGGCTCTTATTAATGAGATTACTGATTATTTTACTCAACTTCTTTAAAAGTTCTATTAAAAGATGAAAAGTGCTGTCTCCCAGGTGACAATGATTGCATTAGACCAGTCAGGACATTCCATTAAGAGGCATTAGACCAAGTCCTGTGTCTTCCTTTTAAGTTTGATGCTTCTTAGAACCCAGACTCTCCAGAAACATTTACCTCACCTTCTGTCTCTCTAGACTCCCATCCCTAGTGAGCACTCTGCAGCCTTCTCCTTTTATGACCTTCAGTGAATTTGTAGCTTCACTGTCCTAAGTTACACAGCGATATAGACATATACTTGGGTAGATATTTCATAGCATAGGGGTTTTTTTCCATCTTCTTCTGAAGCACCAGATGTGGAATACTGCCAGAGACAACACACTGAATCAGGTAAACACGGTTCCCTGAGACGAACAGGGAATCCTCTTAGGTACATCGCTAGTCTCGCTTTCTGTTACTGTGTCTTCTCAGGAAAAATACTCGGTGCCAGTCTTCCCAAACCCTTCATCATCCAAGTGTCTGATGGTTATATTGCACCTAGATGAAAACACTTCATTCTGAAACATAACACACTAAGTCAAAGAAGCAAAAGGAGAATCATAATTACAGAATGTTATGCAGGCCAGTCATGTACAGAAAGAGATGCAGAGCCCGTTAAAGTGGCACTCACACCTCCAAAGAAGTGGGGATGTCTTTAATGGGAGGAATTTTAAAGCTGATTCCTGAGTAAGTTAGAGACCATTACCTTGCTGAGAGAGACTAGAGAAGAGAATGAATGTACATGATATGTCAGAATGACTTTGAGAAAAAAAGATTGGCTATGAAATCTCAAATATTTCACATGGAAGGGTTGCTTTCTGAGAAGCTCAACCTGAGATGCACAAAATCAAGGGAAAGGGAATTTCTGAATACCTACATCAATCCGTTGAAATCAAAGAGTCACTTTATAGATTTTATTTTTGTACAAAATACCTGAGATTTTCTTATATTCCTTAGCCTACATTTTTAATAAAAATCTTTACCTGTATTGTCTCTTTCAAATACTCTGTTTGCGTATTACTATATCTTCAGTTGAGTTAGAGATAATGGGATAATAAACATTTATTCTTCAACCAGTGCATGACAGATGGGAAACTGGGTGAAGTAGGACCTATTAACAAGTGTTCAACTCCCCTCCACATCATCCTAAGCTGTCCAAAAAGTAGTAGGCTGTAACAGAATAGTATCTGTACAGATTGATTGTAGAGTTGGTATCTCAAGAGTCATATGCAGAAAAAGAATTTTCTGGTGACCAGCAATAGCCAAGAAAGCCAATGGGTGCATGGCAAAGATGTGAAACACACCTGATCCTACAGACTCAAAAGGAAATTTATAATTGAAACCTTAGAACCAGGGAGATCACTAGGTCTGATATCATAAAACCATTTTTTTTCCCAGCTTAGACTCTGAAGGACTCTGTGGGAAAAGTTCTTCTGCCTCACAGAACACCTACTTGGGTTCTCTCACTACAAGAGCCTCAAATCTTTCTCTTTTCTGCCTTGAGTTAATCTCCTGCTCAGTCTGAAATGCTTTTTACAAAGTGGTTGGTCTTGAAAAGGGATATTTGGGTGAAATAGATCTCCTGTGATAAACCAGACATGTGGCAAAATATTCCAAAATTTCCTTCTGAGTTGAGACTTCCTGAAATCCAAGCTACCCAATATGAATCCATGAGGCCGTATGGATCACTATGCCTCCTCATCTTCCTCTTTCCATGTTGCTGCCAAATTCTGACTCTACTTTCATTCAGCCATAGCATGTGCCCAGAATCCTTGTTGTTCTGAGGTGGCAGAGAT
This sequence comes from Egretta garzetta, assembly GCF_000687185.1. Taxonomy (NCBI): domain Eukaryota; kingdom Metazoa; phylum Chordata; class Aves; order Pelecaniformes; family Ardeidae; genus Egretta; species Egretta garzetta. Next base: position 89,394 of record NW_009258755.1, read on the forward strand.
CCAGATAAACAGCTTGAGATGCTATTGCAGCAGGTAGTAAGAAGAAAGGATTATGGCCACCAGTTATTTAGAAGGAAAAATGGACTAATCTGGGAATGCAGCCTGTGTGCCAGCACTTGCCCTGAATACACCTTATCTGAATGTTCTAGGTGAACTTATGTTGAAATAACGTACATATTACACAGTTAAAAAGGAAGATGTCTTGACAAAACCCTGCCAGCTTAAAAAAAAACCCCAACAAACCAATGTACTTGCTTTCCCAGACTCTTTGGCAATGGAACAATTTCTGTGGAATTGATTTCTTAGATAGGATGGATGCTTTCCTTTTCCTCAAAAACCCTGGTGGCTTAATGACTTAAGCCCTATTCATTCCCTTCTGGATAGGGCTGGTAACAGCCTAGTAATGTGAGATCTATTAGGATTCTCAAAAAATCCTGGACTTTGTTTTGTTTGAACTCTTAGTTATGAATTCATTTGGGCTGAATAATATCCATTATATGCTTGGAGATTTTGCTGTGGAAAACCCCTTTAATAAAGAACAACATCTGAGATCTTGAAATATGCAGAGGTGTTTTTGCAATCCCCAGAGTACAGAAAGCCTTGAATGCTTACCAAAGAGGGTGATGCATGTCTATTCCATCTCCTAAAAACACTTCCTCCTTCAGATTTACAGTCACTAAGACCACAGAGCAATTTTGATCAAAAGAAACAGCAGCAGCAGCTGTAAGGGAAAAGTGTTCATTTCTGATTGCCTCATCTGGACTAGAAGGAGGTAATAGAATACTTTATTGCACCAGATGCAGTGAAGGGCTTTATTTCATTTAATCTGAACAACAGAGGAATTTGTCACATAGAGAAGATGAAAATAATCTTGTTCTTCTCGCCACCACCCAGGCATGATGGTTATTGGCTCAGTCCACAGAAGAAGCTGGAGTTTATGGTGACTATTTACTAACTTTCTCCTGCATGACTGTCCTAAGCAGGCTGATATTTTTCTACGCTCCAGAGACATCTTCTGATGAAAAGTTATTTTTGTTCGGTATTTGCTGGAAAGCATTTGTTTTGGGAATGTGTGCTTCTGGGATTTGTGGTAGGCTCAACATTTCAACTGTACACATTGAATACTATTTGTTCCTTGGTGCAGGCTTTATATTTAAGTTGGAATTTATTAACACTTATTCTTAGAACCTTCTGTATGCTGAAGCCATTCTTGACTGGCAATGTACACTGATAACAAACAATGGCCACAGATGTTTGGGTTTTGTTTTTTTTTCCTCCGTATCCTTTCGGTGGTAGTACATATATCATGTCATTTATTTGTCTGAACTTAGTTTTGAGGGTTGCGTATTCTGTAATTATATTTACACCATTAATTCAGTATTATGGCTCTGAGTCAAGTCCTTTTTGAGCAGAAGCTTTGGGCAAAGTTAATAAACATGATTCTAAATGCCACTGTTTCTGACATGTTAATTTATTACAGTGTCTTAGGACAAGGGCTAATATCTCTAGAGAATGGAAAGCAGAGGATAATCAAGCCCAGTATTTACCAAGGAAGGCAGGCCAGGCAAAGGTATTAAGTGTGTTTTCTAGAACGTAGAAAAGGAAAAGCAAAAGTTATTCATTCCTTTTCCTCTAAAAAGAGAATGATAAATAATAACTTGTTTTCAATGTACTGGCAGGTTCATTATCATATATTTGGCTCACAATGCAGCCAGGAAACTGGGATCCAGATCATGTCCCTTCAAGTAGAGTGTCCAATGTCATGATAGCAGGTTGCTCCCGTTCCAAGTCATGAGAGGCAAGTACTTCAAAGTTAGATATAAAAATATAGTTGTTTGTCTCCAGTCTAAAAGTACACAGACCAGAAGTACCGACAAATTAAATCTTGTAAATGTGACTGACCATATAGACATCTTTCTTAAAAAAAACAGACTTTACGAAGATGAGTGTGTAACAGCCATAAATGGCTCTTGGGCAGAAGTAATGATACAATGCTAGGAGAAAAGAAGAAGGATTTTGGCAGACAGGCCATCTAGGAGTTAGACTCTTGCATTAATTCAGCTCTGTCACACATCTGTAGAAACTCTTTTAGTACTCAGCATGTTTCTACTACACTTTTGTCCTGTTTTCTGGTGTCTTGACTATAGGACTAGAAACCAGCACTAAGTGACAGAATTCACAGGTAAACCACAGGTAAAAATGTCTTTGAATCACAAAACAATACACCCTCACACAGACACTCACAAAACATAATTAGGCATAATTCTTTCTAACAGACCTTTTTATATCTCAATTTGCAAGAATAATCCTGCCTCAATGCACTACTTATGGTCTAGCTAGAATCCCACTTATTATTATGGCTAATGACATAGGAGTCGCTTCACCTTTGGTATCTTCATAGCAATTACAATCTTCCCAGTTTCCTTGGTTTCCAAGGCTGCAGAGGAGAAGCATGATTACAGGGATTACAGAAAGAACACCAACTTCCAACAGGAAGGACTTTTGATGGCCCCATAACGATCTACCACTTGAAATCCTGTCCTGTCAGTGTTTTTGTCATTGACTCAGCTTGCAAGTTATTTTTTTTAGACCCAGAAAGATAGATCTTACTTCCTCTTTACACCTTTTCATTGAAATGCCTAACTTCATTCTCCTAGGGCCTCTCTATTAGCATTTACTCGTTCCCACTAGTTAACATGTTGGAAAGAAAAAGAACATCTTTATAAAATGATGGGGGGGATTATCAAGCACTGGGAGGCAGTGGCTGCTAGTTCAGAAAAGTATAAAAAAATGCTTCTGAAATACGCATTCATGGTGCACAAGTCCTGTGCCTGAGAAATTGTATCTAATTTCTCCATTAACTGCACCAAGAGCCAAGGCCTATCAGGTCTGCATTATTAATGCTCCAAACGACATATTATGGTCCTAAATATCAGTGTTGCCTAACTCTGTTTTAGTCACTAGAGTAGGCAGTCAATATAAAATCACTGCCAAAATCCTTGTGTTCTGTTAAATAGGGTAAAATAAAACTTTTTAGTCTATCTTTTGCTAGATTAAACTGAAAAGTTAGAAGCATGCTCTTAACTGAAATCCTTTTGTGCTTGGCACAGGAGAACTGAAACACCTTCCCTAAAAAAGATAAGTATCAAAAAAGTCAGGCTGTAATTCAGCAATACTTTTGGCTTTTGTGCAAAAAGCACTGGCTGCTTCTGCTCGTCCATAAGCTAGTTATTTCCTTGTGTTGAATGCATTCGCATTGGCATAAATTTTTGCTATATTTAAGTGCATTTGTTAGGTATGCAGTTCCCAATTCTGGAAAGTGCTTCCTACTAAGAACAGGACGTTAAGAGCAGCAATCACTTCCTTTCTGGGATCATAGCCGTTCCAAGGAAATTAATAATAGTCCTTATACCCAACCCAACTTCACAGATGCCAAAACTTCCTTACTTCTTACTATTTATCCCCCATCTCCCCTCTTTCGTGGATAATCACTCTGCTTTTAAACCACTTGTATTAGAAGAGACTGATGTTACCAGGGCACCTTCCACAGCTTAGGCAGAAAACCGTGATGTAAAAAGTCTGTAGCCCTGGACCAAGGGTGCTTTTCAGGGGTTCAAGCGCCACCTGCTGAGGATGAGAAGCAATACTCGCTGTGGGAGGCAAATGCGCGGGCATTTGTCAAAGTTTGAAATGCAATTTTCCTTTCTGAACTCAGGAATATCCTCATGAGCATGGAGCTGGGAAAGATGACCTCCTGCAGGCCTGTCCAGCTTAAATTATTTCATCATTCTAGGAACAAACTGTCAAAGCAAAGATACTCAAAGAATGATGATTTCACACACACACACACATACACGTGTCAGTGTTATAAAGCCACAAAGCCTGCTCTAGATCTGAAACTCTAGCTGTTTACTTCTTTCCCTGTACTACTGTGGCTAATAAAGATTTTGAAGTCAGAATCTAGTAAACAATTGATGATACATGAGCCAAAAAAAGATCGAATTATATATCTTCCACACATGGCAGACCTTGGAGTATACCACTTATATAAAAACTGTGTCTCTAGAAAGAAATACTTTAATATTAATCTCTGGCTATCACGCCTCAGGCTGGGTTACCAGTTTCATGAGTGAACAGAGCATCTTCAAGAGAAATAAATTTCCCGTCTTTTCAGCTGAGACAATGAGAATTATTCCATGCTGATGATGCATTTGCTTTCCACTCTCATTTCTGCTCAGAACCTGAATGAATCTGATAAAGATGACCCATTACAGAGTTAGAAAAATTGATGTGGCCCATGTGTCTCAATGAAAAAGATGAGAGTTACACAGAGCTTGTTGAAGCAGGGAAGCGTCAGGCAAGTTCAAAACAGTGGTGAGAAGAGGAGCAGTCCTTGCCTAGGAAGGACTCTGTTTGTAAGAGGCTCTCCCAGGGTTATGATGTGCAAGTTCCCATTTCTCTAATTAGCTGTATCACCCAGTGAAACCAAAGTGAAACTGTTTGGCATTAGAGAGAGTAAGTAGTAGGCTGGGGTGGGAGTGGTTTCCAGTGGTTCTAAAAGCAGCAGAAAGCAGCTGATGATAAATTGCTTTAAGCACCAAGACAAACCTGGAAGAGGCAACTGTGGACTCATTTTGAGTTTGCCAGCTGACATACTGACAATTCTTTAATCTGTGGTCAGCAGGCTAGTGCCTGAGAACAAACACTGACTCATTACTGCTTCCCCGTAGGCAAGGGTGATACAATAAGAGATGACCATAATGTAAAACCAATTCCCACTCCAAGTGCCAGCATTCTATCTCCTCACTTCTCATTTTCACCTCAGATCCTCTTCTGAGAGTAGAAGAATCACATACGCTTTGTTTCAGTAATAAACTTAACTCTGTGGAAACATAAAAATGAAAATTAATTACACAAGCCTGTCCAGCAAATTTGCCTTGTATCCTATGGATGTAGAAGCTGCTTCCACAGTTGCCTTGGAAGGAGTTGTTTGTCCTTCCCTTTAGGCTATGAGGTAAATAACTATTTGGCTTACTTAAATTTTCTCAAGCCCAAAACCCTTGAGGAATCCTCAGGGGGTAAGCAGCAGTGGCTCTGGCTAATGAACTAGCTGTCCTACCTGCTGGAGAGCTCATCCAGCAGACCTCTTACAGCTACAGCAGATGTTAAAGCTTTACAGCCACATTTGTTCTCCCCTCCCAGCAGCAAGCTGACACAGCATGGAAGTCTGGAGAACAATGGGGCATTGGTGCATTAAGAGTGCACGGGATACAATAAAGGGTGTCCAAAGGGCTGCTACTGTGCTATTCACCGGCATGCTCCGCCTAGCCCTCTGCACACTCTGCAGCTTCATGGCTGCACACCAAGGAAAGAAACAAACCAAAGAAATGCAACAGCTGCTCAAGTTGCATACTTCTTTTTGATTCATTTAATCAAGGAGCTGAATTACCATCACTGTTTTTCAGCACTGATGGTGTTTCATGTTTCTGAAAATAACTTAACGCTTGCAAAGTGAGCTTTTTGGTAGTGATGAGCTTGGTTTATGCCATCTTATGCAACTTCACAGCTAGAACATACAAAAGCTTTACAAGATAGGAAGGTAGGAGAAAGTCTAAAAACATAGATCCTGGGTCACAGATACAGAAAAAAAAGTTCACAATTTCTTAATGATATGTGAGTCTTTTATTAGTTTCAGGTGGATTTGTGTCTTCTCAACAATCCACTTTCCACAGATACTCTAGCAAAAAGTTTGATGGCAGACACAGCCACCAAAACAAGGATTTCTAAAAAAGGAGTACTAATGTGGGAGTCCCAAAAGCCTGTGCTGAAAAATTTATTTAAAAGTTTGTTCTGAATACCACCAAAGTCTGTGGAGATCATTATGTATGGTGTCTAAAGATAAGCTACAGGAATATCACGATTCATACTATAATTAATTTGCATCACAGTAACACTTAGGAGCCTCATTTGCGATCCATGGACCCTTTTGAGCAACGGATCATACACAAAGAACAAAACCTGACTCCCATATTAATGACAAATAATCTTCATTTGAAGTATATTTTGAATACTCGCTACAAATTGCTTCCAAACAAGCTACAAGCCAAACTACTCTGCAGACACTGTTTGGTGAGTAGTGCTGAACAATGAATAAATTCTAGCAAATTGCAAGCAGAAAGGCACAGCATGGACCAGATAATTTTTTCCTCGTGCTTTGTTCATCCATCTCTCCTCAGCAGGTACTTCTGGGGCAAGTTGCCATGGGTGGTGTTGATTTATTTGATTAATAAATGTCCATTCACTTACTAAGCAACCAGTGAAATAAAGTTTCCTTGCAATAAAAGTATTTTATATATTATAGTAAATTAAATGGAGTCTTTTCATTCCTCAAACAGTAATGTATTTTTAGTAATCATGTTCCCATCACATAATTCTAATGTAACCAGTTCCATCTTCAAATAATTTCTAAAATAAAATGAGATAGAATTATAATGTGCTACAGCTGGAAAGAGAAAAATTCTTCTATTCCTCCCATACGAGGTCAGTACCTTCAGGGCTTTAAGCATGATACAGGGCATACTCTATTATCAGCTAAGCATGATACGGAAGTCAAGCCATAAATCCAGTGCAATAGGATGTTTTAGCATCCAAAGCACTTCCAGGTTCATTGTCAACCACACCAGCAAAGTCACCTCAAAATTTTTCACTTTAAAGTGTTATTTCAATAAAAATACAGTGGGATATCACAGATTGGAGATAAAATATACATCAACATTTTAAAACCAAAACATTTTAAAGGAGGAAAGTTGTATAGAAACTGATTTGCTACACGTTTTACACATACAATACAAAAAGGAGTTTCTACAACAACATATGGAAAGTATCTGAATCAGTAAGACAATGACCTTCATAAATCACTCCAGGCTCCAACTTTAAATTATGTCTTGTTCCCTCTCTCATGGGATATTCACTGCATCTCAAACAAACTCATGGTTATATGTGCACAGTATTCCTAGCTTTATAGGGAATGATGTCATATCAACACATAGAGGGTATGTGAAATGAAGAGTAAACATATTTTTACATGACTCCAACCAGATGAACCCACATACTCCACTCTATCGCTTCCTTTTGGCTTAAGGGATTTTTTTTTTCCTTTGTACGTGATTTATTAAATGGACTCACCAAAACTTTGGGGGATTCCCTTTAGACTTTATTTATGCAACAGCGCACTGTGGGTGGTAACGGCCAAGAATAATGTGGGACAGAGACCCCATTTCCCTAACCTCAGGTACATGAGGGCTTCAGGTACATGCAAGCCAAGATACAATTGCCCACAAATACAATGAAGGTTCATGGGATTTTGATCAAAAGCACGTTACAATTCAGTTAAGACAGCTGCTTGTGGCCAGTCTTACCTTTCACTCCTGGCCATGGTTATGTTTACTGGACAAACATAGTCCATAGTATCAGCCTTTTGTTTTGTCTTCAAAAGCTACAACCAGGCATAATCCTCTCCTAAAAATAATGTAAAAAGAGAGTATATAACTGTACATGCTCCAGTTTTATCTCCTGTTTTCAGTAAATGTCTACTTGTTCATTCTGGTTGTATAGGCTCAAATGACCACCTCAAACTAACACAACTTTGCCCAGTGCTTTTAGAGAACAGCAATGTAGCTTTAATTGCCTGTTCAGTATGCTCTATTTCTTCTCTAGAGCCTTATTAACCTTAAAGATCTTCAAAGAAAACTTGTAGTAATTTTAGTCAACAATTTAGCAGTCAATACTTAGAAAAGAAATGTCTCCAAATCCAAAGTTTAGTTCTACCCATAAAGGCAGTTATCTGCACCCAGAACATTCTCATTCAGCAGCTGCGAACAACTATTTTTGTAAGGTATGTATGCAAAGTCCTATCTGCCCATTGCCTTTGTAAAGCTAAATGCAAGAATTTATACCACGCTTCATGGACACGACTGATATCAGAACCAATATATTTCTATCAAATTATTCTTTAGTGAAATTTTAGTGAAGGCAAAATACAATAAAAGCAAAATATTTTTATACTGCTGGCCTTGAACATACATAGTTTTGAACAGTATACGATTTCAAAATCTTTATTATTGAACATGTAATGAGAATATAATCCTCTGAAAAGATGCTAGAACTACTGTTACTACTTTAGTTATTTGTGAACTAACTGAACTTGTTCTGGAATATGCTGACACATGACAAACACAAATTCCTACAATTCAGCTCAGATGAGGATCATACTTCAGTAGAAATCACACATCCATCTGTATAGTTCAGTGCTATGTGGTAAAATAAACATTCTTTCTCCAACTTGCTAACAAGGGATTTATGAATTAATAATGTCACTGATTTGCTTAAATATTTAAATCTGTGTGATTCAGGATCTTTTTTGACTGTAGCAAACAGAGATTATTTAAAGTGATCAGACCAAAGTGCAGCAAATCGTAGTTCCTCATAACGGCTGTGTGAAACGCTAAACAAAAATTTTCCAAGTTTTCTACCAAATAGGAGAAACTAAAATCAAAACCTGGTCTTAAATTGGTTTCTTTATGCAGTAGATAAATAGATGGTGACTACATTTTTACTAAAATGGTAGCTGTTTATTTCTAGTGACCTGGACTTGAACTGAGCTTTAATTTTAACTTGTTACATAGTTGTTGGAAATTAAAGAGAAAGAAATGAGGTGTATAGGCAAAGCACAGCCACATTGCAATAAAGACAAATTAATAAACCACAACTATATAGTGCAGGTAGCTGTGAAGGGAAAGAAAATACCACCAGTGCTATTTCTCAAGCAAGATATGGTATTTTTTACTTTACTGGTGGTAAACAATTCAGCTTCCCCCAAGGGTGGCAGGATCTATCTCATATTCAGAAATACAGATCAGCTTTCTGGAAGTAACCAACAGAGTTTCAGTGGAAATTTTGTGCCCTCTCCCAGCACAAGTACACAGCTGAGCGGACAAACACTATGAACAGGTAGTGGATGTAAACCCAGTTACTTGGAAATAAAAATTCTTGTTTGTGCAGGTGCACGTTAATGATGTTCTCAAGCATAGTTTTGAAATTCATATTACAGGTCTGTGTCTGTTTTTCTGTGTGCAGAGCCAAATTTGATGCCTTGGATAACTCCCTTGCCCTCATTAAACTGTGCCAGCTTACACCATAGAGAATGAGGTAAGGAACAATTTTCCCCTTTTTAACCTAACCCAGATGAATTTTTGTATATGTAATATCACTCAGTTAAATATATAAACTGAATAAGTAGCAGAAATGTAGATTCTGGATTTACATTGCTAAAGGGTATATAAAACATCATATTATTTGTTCTAATGCATTTAAGTTAATGGAACTAGAAGATCCTTATCTGAGCTTCATCATGACTAAATAAAGTAATTCTGGCTTTCTGATGCCTGTTCCCTTTCCCTGAGACTACCCACACGAATGATGCTGAAGTTATCACTTCTTGGAACATCTCATTTGTATCTTTTACTGCCCATACATGTGCCAGAACAACCGGATCAGGACTTGCCCCACCACCTTCTGTACTGCAGTCATCAGATTTCCTGAGCAACCTGACTTCTTCCCCTAAAGTGGAGGGACCAGAAAAATTCCTGAATGTAAGAGCTAGTAAAGCCCCTTTCCAACATACTATAATGAGTCCATGTCAGTAATTCCACAGTCAAAAGGAAAGAGTTTTCTTTAAACCGTAATCCCAGTATTGAATTCCTGTAACAGAAGGAAGGAAAGGCACCTTTCAATTTAAAGTATCTCATGTCTAGACCATACCTGGAGGAGGATAGTTATCGCAAAATAATCAGACAAACCATTTCTTGATTATGGCTTGGAGTTGGCAGGGGGAGCTGTTAGAAAATTACACTCTTTCTCTCTTTCTTCTCCCCCCCCATTTAAATTCTGAAGAACTTCAGAGATTAGAAACATCCTATGCAAACCAGCCCTCAATGTGCACAAAGGGCTATTTCCAACAAAAAGAATAATTTGGATATATGTGAAATGATTGGTACAGGGGTCAAAAGCTTCCCTGTCATAACTGAGAAAAATGACAGTCTTTGCCATGCCTTATGTAGATTTTTGATATTTGTGTTTTACCTGTCTACATTTTATCTTCAAGAACATGTCTGCTTACAAAAACAGTAGTAGGTCTGTACAGCTACAGGTCAACTCCTGCATCACTTAAATCATAGAGAAAAATTGCATACTCAGCATCTTTGAAAAAATACCTTTGCTTGTGTATTTAGGGGCCTAACTTCAGGCAAATGATCTGTTAACTTTTCATTACAGAAGTAAATTACAGTACATAATCAGCAGCTCAGCTTGTAAACCTGTCACAGATTTTTTTTCTTCCCCCAAGAATCACAGATGGTTCAAGTGACCAAACCCAAATTTACTGCATGAAGTCTTAGCAATTAGCCCAAGTTCTATAGTTTTCTGACAAATTGGCAGGGCAGTTACCACATGTTTGGTATTCTCTGAACAGCGGGTGTGATCAGAAGGATCCGAACCCGTAGACACAAATTCTTTTTTCCCAGTGAGTGTCAACCACCACTGCCAACAACTTCAGTGCCTCTGCCAGCTAGGAAGGTCTGACAGGGAAAATATTTTCTTGAACTGTAGACACCCAGAAGTAATACTGCTGCCCTATAGACCTATTTCCTTCTTCTAGACTATCCAGTGTCATGGAGTCTGTAGTGCTGAAGACGACCAATGAAAAGTTTCAGACAACCACCAGTCATTTTCTCAAAAAAAAAAAAACCCAAAACCCCAAAAAACAAAAAAAAAAATGAAAAACCTGAACCAAACAATTTTTCCTCTAAACACAACCACCCAAAAGTATCAGGGGACAAAGGTGAAAACTTAAAATTCCCCCACAGTCCATTGTCTCTCTTAAAGTAAATGTGCAACACAAAATATCACATTGCACATTCCGAAAATAACCTCCTTGCCCTTGTATTTCTACGCTCCTTCAGGATATTGACAAGAACCCTCATAAAGCACCACTCGCCAGCAGCATCTGGCAATTTTTAAAGTTCTGTAATAAAAACAAGAAAGGGTTGACCAATTTACTTGACACTTAAAAATAAACCTAATTCAGCCAGGAATTAACAGCAAAATTTTTAGGCCAAAGAATTTTGCCAGCAAGAGTTATACAGGAATAAATACTGACAAATCAGATTTCTAATGAACTCCTGGTCCTAATTTTCATTATAAAGAAACTAGCGTATCTAAATAACACAGATTTCCTTAAGTATCACAGAATCAAAAAGGGTTTCTTCAATGGGTGGTTACCTTAGGGACCCCGGGTTCTGACCACATGCAATGTATTTTAGGCTTTTTTTAAGCCTAGGTTTTGCCAAAAAGTTAAAAGCCTCGTTAGTTAGGCATGAAACATGCTCACAGAAGTTGCAGGCTCCACAGGTCATGCCAGCAAAGCTAATAAACTTCTGTGAGGCCTCCAATACTTTTTTTTGCTCATACTGGTTATAAATTTGTAAGTTCCTTAGAACTATACATAGTGCCTCATGGGACACCACCACTCTTGACAGCCTTCTGGAGAGCTGTCAGTCTCAGGTGAAGTTCTGGTGCAATGGAGCTCTCACAACATCTGCAAGTGCAAACTACTCAGTCATTTTTGCCATTTTAGTAAAGAGAAAGGCATGTCTTAATAAAAATGCTTCGGTAAAACAGAATTAAGGCTGGGGATATATTGTCTATTAAAATACACATCCCTTAAATATCAGAAAACATGGAAATTTGTAGTTAATCTCCTTATCTCTGATCCTGTAACTTCACTGTTCTTCTGTCCCAGACCATTTATGCCAACTCTCTTTGCTATACAGACTAGTCAGCTCCTTACCCCAGCATCTGACTTCCATGCTGGACAGCAGATTACTCTCCTTCAGTGCCTTCAGATATTGAAGGGAGCATGACAGCTGGAGGCAGATTTGCAACTTGCTCTCATGGAACTAGTATGGACAGGAACAGACTAGAATTTGACATTGGACTCTCAGTTTGAAGATGCAGGTTTCTGTTGAACTTCCTTGACCGCAGGCATAAAGCATTTTCAAAGAGATGAAGAGTAAATCTCTGCTCAGACCACTTTAGATATCTTGATCTACATGCCAAGAGATTTCAAAGCCAATAACAAAAAACCTGCCAGAGTTAAATTGAAATGAAACTGGCTACATTACTTGTGTAGCTTTTGCATTTCTCTCTGGCTGTCTTTGCTGCTGATTGCTACCATTTGGTTTCAGCTGTCTTGTACATTGCTCCATCCAGTTCAAAATTAATTCTCTCATTGGCCAAAAAAGTTAGGAGTCTTCTGTGCTGGGGTTTTCAGCCCATTTTGAGAGATCCAATAGGTTCAGATCAGCATCTACATTTTTTATTGCTATCCAAACTAGAACAAACCTCTGAATATCTTGAGATTCACACATCACCACTATACTATTATTTCTTAGACATTCAGTGTTGCTAGCATAAATTAAACAAGATTTGTAACCTATAGTTATGGCTACCCATGAAATGCAACATAAAGTACAACACAGAGAACACAGCTGCACTCACTTTAGTTTTACAGGTCTATACAGATCTGATGAACTCTAATTACATTGGAATACCCTTCCTCTCGTTCATGGTCAGAAATCTTCCCCTTATGAGCATTTGCCTCTGGAACACACTACACCTAGGGGACAGTAGGAGGATGACAGCCTTACCTTTTAAACTCCCCATCTGTACCAAGAGCTGGACAATGGCTCATATCACATTGCAAACAGCAGTTTTATGGAAACAGGGTGACCCCCTAGCCTATTAGTAACATAGCATTTACCTCAGGTTTCTCAGCTATAAATAGTAAATTAAACAAAAAAATCCAACAACAATCTTTTAATTTTCCACTATTTTCCCACACTGAGAACAACATTCTGGTTGATATGTGGGGCATGATACTACACAACTTCAGCAAGAAATCTTACACACGTAAACACAAAGCAAAATGTGATGAGTAAGTGGGACATGGATCACAGGGAAACCTGATCTGGCATGGGAAAGGCACAGGTGAGTAACGATGAGGTTACTCTTGTCTCAAAACCAGAACAAGACCCCAGAAGGGTGTATAGCCATTAATTAACTCACTAAGTCGATCATGTAATCTTTCAACTACTAAGCACCACACTTTTACCTTGGCTTTTGAGAATAAGGCCGGGGAAGTAAAAAGGGGTTTAACTAGTTAGGAAACTCATCCACACTGAAACACACTGGATTAAAGCACAGTAGGCTGGTCGCTGCCCAAAAGCACTAAAATTGTGCTCCCGCTAGCTTCTCTCTTGCATGTGGGAACAAGGCTCACCTGGAACTGACAGAGGTGGAAGATTGGCCTGTTCCCTTCTGTTGATGGGGCAGTTTGTGGAGCGATGTGGGTAGCAAGACTGGGAGCCATGCACATATGTTTGGGTCTGAGACCAGCCTCAAGCTTGCTCGCACACTGCAGGCAAGTAGAAAGCAAGCAATACATGACATGGGCCTGAAGAACACCTCAGAAGTAAACCAGCAATTTAAAAAGGGATGGGAGGGAGGTCTTTTGGGATAAGTTTTTTTGTCCATTTGGTTGGTTGATGATTGTTTACTTTTTTGAAAATGACACTTCATATACAGAAAGCAGTAATTTCCTATGCCTGTATTAAGTTAAATGGTCGAGATCTGTTGATTTCAAAGCAGCAGCATCAGTTTACACTGACCAAGAATTAAATAAATCTTTTTTTATTAAAACTGTAGTAGTTTGAATTACAGACTTACTCATTTTTCCTGTGACCTTGTTCTAATTGCTCACCGCTTGCTAATTTAAAGCATTTTCAGTCTGGGGTTCATTACTCTCTCTCCATTTCCAACCAACGTGATGAAAGTAACCGTAGTCGAGGAGAATATTTTTACAGTAAGTAAATGCAAAAGGCTCTGAAAGGCTCTAAAAAAAAAGCCCTTATAAAAGTGAGGTAGACATTTCTTTATCTTCTAAAGTACTCATGGCTCAGAAGTTGACATATTTTTATGCATTACCTTATTGGATCAGACGTGGAGGCTATTGTTAAAGAAAGTGGAAGCAGATTGTGGGAAAGAATGTCATAACTACAGACACAAAAACACATTTCACTCTCACTGAAGTTTGTGGTAGTGATTGGTTTGACCCTGAGGTGTTGCATGTACAGTTAAAGTGGACTGAAAGCAACTGAGACTGGTTTAGACCTAAAAAAAATTTAGGAGATCTTCACAGGACCATAAAAAAATAAGCAACTAGGAGACTGAACCTTCTTGTGAAAGGAACATAACACAATTATGGTTGCCTCACATTAACTTTATGTAGATTTCACAAACACTTCCTTTCAAAGTCATTACCTTACACTAATTCTTCAGCATAATTAATTATACAATAAATAAAAATAAATATTTGGAGGCATTTGCGTTATTTCATGGAGCATTCATTAACAGCATCTTAAAAAAAGACAATTTCTGGTTGCACTTCATCCTGTGAAAGCAAAATTCAACAATTTACAGGCTTAGCATGGCTTTTTCTCAACTTCTCATATGATCAATGGTAATAATAATAAAGTTCACCCTCATTTTCTCTTGCTCTTCCAAAATAAAATAAAGCATTAAATTAGTCTCCTCCTGAACTCTGTGGCTGGTGAAAAAACCCAGGAGATGTCTCTAAAATTTCATTCCTTACAAATGGTGCACCAATAGTTCTTTTGTGGTTGTGATAGATTGCTTTGCCTGAGACAGCTTTAATAAGAATAGATCTCCTTCCAATTTTGTTGTGGTTAGCATAAAGAACACTCCCTCATTTTATACAAATTAGGGTTTCTTATAATGAAGAAACTCAAGGCCCCATAAAGAAATGAAGATATGTTCCTTTACATATTCACAAGGCAAAAGTTTTGGAAGAATATCCAAATAAAACTGGGAACATATCTATCTTTCAAGGATATTTATAGATGAAAACAAATCTGCACCATTTGAATTAATTGTGCATTCTGTATGATCTGTGTCTAATTTAAAATATAAAATCACTAGTACTCCAACTCAGGCTTTTTTTCCATTCCATTGAATGCAGTGTCCTGCTCAACTAGTCAGAAACTCAGCTGGAGCAAATAACAGGGACTTACTAATGATTTCTAAGACATACCTGGCAGAAAGCTTAAAAAAAAAAAAAAAAATCACAACCAAAGTCATTGACAAAGATTGACACAAGAATTCCTTCTTGTTTGTTTCAGAAGGTTGTGTTTCATACTAAATCTCCTTCACCAGAAGATTTGTCCCTCTCCCCCTTTTGTGGGAAAAACATTCATTAGCACCAATAGGTTTTTCACAGTATGTACTTGTACTTATATTAAAAAGAGAAAAGCCAAGAAATAAATTTTCCTTTCACAAAATGCAGGAAAAAGTGAAAAACTCTTTTCAATTTTGATTTCTTCAATGTGTGAGCAGTCTGTAAAAGACATGACGTGGACTTGATTGTTTGAAAATGGGAAGAAAATTCAAATCCTTCCGTGTGTCTAACATTGGAAACTTGTAGATTCTTTTAGCAAGGCATTCAAAATCAGTAGTCGCTATGGAAAATCAAAAGCTTTTACACTGAGCCCCTCCAGAGTAAAACCAGTAAGACAAGACAGTGTACCTGCAATTAAACAATCATGATTGTTCTTTTCAAGGTGCAGCCTTTCCATCTGAGTTCCTAAGTGGGATTTTTTTCATGAGGACAAATGCAATGAATTTTTTCATTATTGGGTTACAACAACCTGACAAAGACTGCATGGTGACTGCATAATCAGGTATTTATCGGCAGTGTAATGATATAGAAACAATAAATCTGTCCCTCTGTGTTCTAAGAGATATAGCAGACTCACTCACAGGAAGAAAACAATAAATTAAAATAATTTTTGGCATTTTATTTTTTTTTATGTTTAGTTAACAGGGATACTACTTCTTATTTATATGCACATATCCAGAACAAACAATTTAAAAACAGATGGCCAGAAAGAATGCTATGCCCTGTTTAACCATTATATTCTAATAATAAAATCACAACATTCAGAGCAACTGCAACAAAGTTAATGCTTCTTTAATAGCTTTATTTGGGATTTAAGCTAAGAAAAGTCACAGAGCTACCACTATTAACATACCTACTACAAACAGACTGAATACCAAGCAATAAAAAAATGCCAAAACAGAAGCTTATCTTTTTTCCTACCATTCATTATTGGAATGGTGTTTCACTGCATGGAAAATGGCTCCTGTCACCTTTTTGTCTTTGATTTAAATTAGGGACCTACATTCTGGAGTTCACCTCATCTGCTAGAGCCAGTCTTTTTTGTGCAAATAAATGTCAGTTGTAGCAAATGTCACTGTAGCCAACAACCTTTGGGAGGTCCAAACTGAGTAAGTTATCAAAGCAAGAGAAAGCACATCGTTGCTCTGTTGAAGAAGACCTATTTATCTCTTCTCTAGCATGTCACTCTTTATAGTTGTTTTTTTATCCACATCTCTATCTTTTTTGCATTGCTGAATGAACATAAGTTCCAAAATATCAAAGTTTTATGCATGGCTTCACCAAGGGCAAGTCCTGCCTGACGAACCTAATGGCTTTGTATGATGGTGTGACAGCATCAGTGGACAAGGGAGAACCAACGTAGACATCATCTATCTGGACTTCTGCAAAGCCTTTGACACGGTCCCCCACAACATCCTTCTCTCTAAATTGGAGAGCTATGGATTTGATGGGTGGACTGTTCGGTGGATAAGGAACTGGCTGGATGGTCACATCCAGAGGGTAGTGGTCAATGGCTCGATGTCCAGATGGAGACCGGTGACGAGTGGTGTCCCTCAGGGGTCCGTACTGGGACCCATGTTGTTTAATGTTTTCATCAATGACTTAGACAGCGAGATCGAGCACACTCTCAGCAAGTTTGCGGATGACACCAAGCTGAGTGGTGCGGTTGACACACCAGAAGGACGGGATGTCATCCAGAGAGACCTGGACAGGCTGGAGAGGTGGGCCTGTGTGAACCTCATGAGGTTCAACAAGGCCAAGTGCAAGGTCCTGCACCTGGGTTGG
>NW_009258755.1:106916-114590 GCF_000687185.1 Egretta garzetta
GTCCAGCTCTGGAGTGCTCAGCACAAGAAGGACATGGAACTGTTGGAGCGGGTCCAGAGGAGGGCTACTAAAATGATCCTCCGAGGGCTGGAGTACCTCTCCTGTGAGGACAGGCTGAGAGAGTTGGGGTTTGTTCAGCCTGGAGAAGAGAAGGCTGTGGGGAGACCTGATTGCAGCCTTTCAGTACCTAAAGGGGGCCTATAGGAAAGATGGGGAAAATCTGTTTAGTAGGGCCAGCTGTGACAGGACAAGGGGTAATGGTTTCAAACTAAACCAGGGTAGGTTTAGACTGGATATAAGGAAGAAATTCTTTACACTGTGGGTGGTGAAACACTGGAACAGGTTGCCCAGAGAGGTAGTGGAGGCCCCATCCCTGGAAGCATTCAAGGCCAGGTTGGAGGGGGCTCTGAGCAACCTGATCTAGTTAGCGGTGTCCCTGCTCACTGCAGGGGGGTTGGACTAGATGACCTCTAGGGGTCCCTTCCAACCCAAAACATTCTATGATTCTATGATTCTGTGAAACAGAATTCTAGCCAGACCTAATGAAGGCACACCTGGAGAAGGCACTCAGCTGCCTCGTCTTTCTCATCTTTCTTCATCTCTCTCTCTCTCTCTTAGTTATACACTTTCTTGCCACATTAAGCCCTTCTTCCTGGGCTGCACCATTTCATCTGCTATGTTACCCTTAACCTAAGAACATTCCCTTTTAAGCAGCTTCCATCAGTCCAAACCTCAGCAACCAAGACACTGAGTACAAACGCAAAAGAGATTGGAAAGTGCACAACCAAGAGTGTGGATCCAAAAGAATAGTTTTCTGGTAGTGTCAGGGCAGAAAATAAAGAGGAAGAGAACAATGCAATGAGATGATAAGAAAGAGAGACAGACCTGGCAAGGGAAAAAGAGAAACAAACCAAATCTACTAGTACCTGATCTTATCTTCATTGGCGCATTGGGCAAAATTGCCAAGGGTGATGATTTTAGTCAATATGAAATATTTTTTTCACACGTTTCTGAGCAGTTGAAAACTTACTATCCAGTTGGATTAAATTTTTTTTTGAGTCCTTAGTTAAATCTTGTGTCCGTATTTTAGCATTCTAGCCTAATAAAAAAATGAGAAATATTTATTTAGGAAAGAATAAAACAAGCAATTTAACATGCAGAAAATCAAAATAATATGTCTTGAGAATATCTACTAGTATTTCCCAACATTTTGCACTACTTACTCAGAAAGTCATAAAATATCAAAACAGGAAATTAGAAGCAAGAAAGGAAAACCAAACATCCTCAACTGAGATTTAAAAACAAAGCGTATACAAACAGAAGGCAACTACGGTTAATAATACTCTATCAAAAGAGTATTGTATGTGAAATTATTGAACCAACATATCATAACTGGAGGTTTTGGCAACAAAGGTATAAGTTCAAACTGTAAAGGGTATTTTTTGCTATAGGAGAAAAACAAAAGAAAAATAATAAAAACTGTTTAAAAGATGGATGTAACAAAATTACCAGCAATTTAGACTGTTGCCTTTTTATCATCTAGTACTTCAGAAAGCAAGGATGTGAGGCAACAATTAAGAATTAAAAAAAGTTTTCTGATGAGTCCTTCATCAGATGCTAAAATTATATTATTTTTTTCTAATTAATCTTGAAATCTTGGTAAGTGCCAAAAAAATCCTGAAAGACTTCATTCACTATGTAGTATACAGAAGACAACAAGGTATCAGTAGGCCAGATAGCTTGACAGCACTCCAGGGCATAATTAAGAAAAACTTTATGTGTCATTAACTTAATACAGAACTAAACAGTAGTCCTCTGCCTTTTCTAATTTCCATATCCATATGTATTTTCCAATTTCAGACTCCTTGATAGTGAATCTAAGCCCTCTGAAAAAGTCTTCTTTTCCTGTTACTCTCTCTTTGCAGACTGTCTTTAGACAGGTGTACAGTTGACAGCTACCAAACTAATAACTTACGAAGGTTACTAATGCCAATTGATACTGTTTTAGAAAGGAATACTTTTATCAAAGACACTTGACTTCCTTCTTAAGGATTATTACAGAAAAAGTAACTGCACGAATGTAACAGATACAGATTTTAACAAGATCTCTGACTACAGATTTTAACAAGATCACATTCAGTTTAAATCATGAACAAGGGAAATGCACCTTAGATGGCTTAAAAACGAAGTGTTAGAGTCAGTATTAGGAAAAAAACATCAAATGGCATTATTTCTTGTGGTTTCTTACAGTATTAATTCTCACTCAAATGAGCATTGTCTATACCCTCCAGAAGTCCTTAATGATAATGAAAGTAGATACAGTAAAATACAGCAATAACAAGGAAGACAGGTTTTTAAGACAAACTGATCTGAATTTCCTCATAACTTGCATCCCTCCAGATGTTATTAATGCCAATTATGTGAAATATAAAGTTGTAGAGAGATAAGGTCTCCCCTCAGCCTCCTCCTCTCCAGGCTAAACAACCCCAGTTCCCTCAGCCACTCCTCGTAAGACTTGTGCTCCAGACCCCTCACCAGCTTTGTTGCCCTTATCCAGACATGCTCCAGCACCTCAATGTCCTTCTTGTAGCAAGGGGCCCAAAACTGAACACAGTATTTGAGGTGTGGCCTCACCAGTGCCGAGTACAGGGGCACTTCGCTACTCCTGCTGGCCACACTATTCCTGATACAAGCCAGGATGCTGTTGGCCGCCTTGGCCGCCTTGGCCACCTGGGCGTACTGCTGGTTCGTATTCAGCTGGCTGTCAACTAGTTTCTCCGGGAGAATGCTGTGAGAAACAGTGCCAAAAGCTTTTCTGAAGTCTAGGTAGATAACATGCCCAGCCTTTCCCTCATCCACTAAGCAGGTCACCTTGTCAGAGAAGGAGATCAGGTTAGGCAAGCAGGACCTGCCTTTCATAAACCCATGCTGACTGGGCCTGATCAGCTGGTTGTCATAGAGACTGTTTATTATCCAAGCCAACAAAGATAGTGAATAAACTTTCTGTCTTCCAACATGAAAAGACAAAACAAACCGCCAATATAAGCTGTGTAAACAGCATTAGCAACAACTGCTACATCTCATTCGCTAAAGAATTACAGGTTTGGTTTTTTTTTCTTCTGTAGAACAACTATTTCCTTAGTCCCTAAATAGTCTAACCTTAAACTGGATTAAAACCTCACCAATGGAAGAGCAAAAAGTAAATCCCTTGAAAACAAAACCATGTCATTCATCACATTTGAGAAAAAAATGGCCACTGTTTCTGCAAACGGGTGTATTTCATACATATTTGTGAAAGAAAACAAGTTACTACTTAAGTATCTCAAGCATATTTCTGCTATGACACTTGGATAATGAATAAAAGAAAACTTTAGCTTAGCAGCACACAGGGTATGGAAAACCAGGCAGCTTTTCCCTGTATCTCCAGCTCAGTGATTGTTTTATTGGTTGGCATAATCACAGGAAAATATGTTCATTTCCAATTAGAACACTGGAAAAGACGTATTTTCCTATCTCAAACCAATGGTGATTTTTAGGTGAGTATGGTTTACCTTTCATACTAAGCCATGATGAGACCTGGATCACAGCATCAGACAAGGTTAGGGTTGCCTCCCTACCTGCACTGCAACTGTTGAACACAGCTGGATTGCAAGGGAACAGCTACCAAGATGAAATAAAATATGCTTCTGTCAAGGAACCCACTTAGAAATTCCCTCACATTCTCCTGTAGTTTAAAGGCTCAAAATTCTTCTGCAAGCAGGTATCAACTGGCTCTTTTAGGTGAGATCTTCCTGAGAAACACTAATGACAAAGAGGGAAACTCATGTATCATATGACACCACAGGAACTGCCACACTTAGAACATCCCTTCTGCTATCCACCATCTGCTTCCATTTTCACAGGTGGTCTATAATATGAAACAAGATAATAATTTACAATGATCACTTCTCATCCATCTTGCTGACAACGGTTGTAAGGAAAGTGACCAGTCACATTACCTCTGCCCTCTGTGCAAAAGACTAATAAAAATAAAGAAGAAAAAACAATTACATTACTGTGCAAAATATTCTTTTATAATTCTCTACAAAGGCAAATATGAGAGAATAAATGCATATGCTAGCTATACAACGCATGATCTCGTTTGCAGTGTGTTAGAGAAAATATGCCTAACAGCATATTATTTGGACATATGGGTCACATTGACTTTTTGGCAGCTTGTCATCAAATGCCAAACATGGGCATGCAGAATAACATTTGCTTCTTTTATTTTTATATAAATTTTCATCTAATGAAAAGCATTTCCTATAGATACTTAAAATATAAGAATCTTAAGAAACACAAAAGGCTTCTCCTACTGCAGGATTTGCTTTTAAATTTTATTTTTGCCCTAAAAGGGCTGAATTCTGACATCAAGAGAGCAATGGGAATAAGAATAGAGGTCTCATTTCTGAGTAAAGATGTACCAACTAAAGAACATCCTAATTAAGAAATGTTAAATTATCTGGGGTTTAACAAAGACATTCCTATTTTCTAGATTAATTTTTAGTGTCTAGAGTGGACAGATTTACCAACATAAAATAGAAAATGTTCACAGGTTGAAGATCATATGCAGTGTTTGGCATCATTTTTTCCAACCTGTCGCTTGACTTGTGTTACATCATGTCATTATGTCAGTGTGTTCAAATGGGGTTAGTGGCAGTCCTTGCCATTTTTCAGCTTCTCTGATGTTCTGTTTTGAGCCTGTTACCTTTTAATTCTCTGTGAACAGAAATACATCAATATATTCCTGGTGGTCTTCCAAAAATACACCCAGTCCTTTCAAGTATGTAGCATAGGTTACAAAGATAATCAAATGAAAGGCAGATACAATGGTTGCTTTTTTTTTTTTTCCTGCCTGGATGAAGAGAAGGAAGCAGAATTGTCTGCAATCCAGCTCTTCATTTTAAACATGATTCTTTTCATCAGTGCAGTTTCTGACATTTAAGGAGAATTATTCTTTTTACCATGCCTTCATTTACAGAACAGGCCACTTATGATAGTTTTCTACATATCATACTGAACCCATGTTGGTAAACATATTTATTGTAATAGATGAGTTATGACTAAGAACTTCATAATGAAATGGTAATAGCACATATGACATTCTTCTCCAAAGCACAAGCCTTTGCTACTCCAGCCAATGGAGAATCCCTGGTAGCCTGTGACAGCTACACAGTCATAACCAAACCCAGCCATAATTTCCTCCTGTTCAATAGAATTTCAGTCTCAAAAATCAGTAATGTTGTGCCTTTATGGACATAATAGAATAGATTTCATTATTCATATAGAGAAGGAAACTTTTGTTTGTTTGCTTAACATAAGAAATAATATTCCAAGCCTATCTCAGGGCATTTAATAAGGACCTAAGCAATTAAGTTTGGATCTTTAGTGCAGGAAAGTCCTGTATTTTGTTTAAATTCATTTGCATTTTCTTTCTAACTGACCTTCATCAAATTACAATATCAAACTTTTTATCTTTCAGACCCCATCTGAGTTTTCTAAGAATCTGTAGAAGCTTAGAGTCTTATATTAATAGGACATACCTGGCTGGACATGAAAGCAGGGGGGAAAAAAGTCAGCAAAAACAGTATTGTGGATTTGCATTAAGAACATTTATGTCTGCCTTCCTCATGTGGTTTCCATTCAGCACTTAAAATGTAACTCTGCATGGAAAAAAAAAAAAAAAGTTTTGTTAAAAAGTTCTGCTGTTGCTAAACAAGGTCTCGTTTGTGTCTGCTGACAAAAGGTTTTACTAGCATAACACTGGAAAGCCAATGAAACCAACAACAGCAAAAGAGCAAACTGTCCTGACAACTTTATTTTTGTTAATGACAAACAGAAAGAACTGCATGATCATTGTCAGACAAGCTCTGGGGCTGATCTAACCGAGTCTGGTGTGTACTTGATCTCAGCATTTGACTTCAGGAAGATCATTATTGGGATCTGAGTGTGTAGCATTGGCAGTTGTTATAATTTCAAAAAAACCCACTACCAGGTTAGTTGGCTGTGGCTGACATTTAGTAAACACATTTTGTACTTAATTCCGTATTCCACTTACCTTCAAAATTATCCTTTCCATTGAAATTTGTTCCAAAGTCCTGAATAATATTGCAGTGAAGCTCATAATCATCCCAAGTTTCCTTTTTGCCTTGCCTTAAATATGCATACTACCTGAGATATTCTTGAGGGACAACCTGACTAGACAAGACATGCTAAAAATACTTAGTATTATACCTGAAGTTTTAATATAAGCTTTTTCAGAACTCTGGGAAAGAATCATAGAATCATAGAATGTTTTGGGTTGGAAGGGACCCCTAGAGGCCATCTAGTCCAACCCCCCTGCAGTGAGCAGGGACACCGCTAACTAGATTAGGTTGCTCACAGCCCCATCCAACCTGAAAGAATTTCTTCCTTATATCCAGTCTAAACCTACCCTGGTTTAGTTTGAAACCATTACCCCTTGTCTTGTCACAGCTGGCCATACTGAAAAAATTTTCCCCATCTTTCCTATAGGCCCCCTTTAGGTATTGAAAGGCCATAATCAGGTCTCCCCACAGCCTTCTCTTCTCCAGGCTGAACAACCCCAACTCTCTCAGCCTGTCCTCACAGGAGAGGTGATCCAGCCCTCGGAGGATCATTTTAGTAGCCCTCCTCTGGACCCTCTCCAACAGTTCCACGTCCTTCTTGTGCTGAGCGCTCCAGAGCTGGACGCAGTACTCTAGGTGAGGTCTCACCAGAGCAGAGTAGAGGGGCAGAATCACCTCCCTCGACCTGCTGGCCACGCTTCTCCCGATGCAGCCCAGGGTACGGTTGGCCTTCTGGGCTGCCAGCGCACACTGTCGGCTCATGTCCAGCTTTTCATCCACCAGCACCCCCAGGTCCCTCTCGGCAGGGCTGCCCTCGATTATTGACAGCAGATCCATCCAAATTCATTAGTGCCCATCTGGAGAAGCAAGGCCCCTTCTGCTAGAGCATTCTCTGGCCCTAGGGGATGCACAGTGGCCTCCCTTGCATGGGGAGGAAGGCTCCCCAGGCCTGCCCTGGGGAGGGGTAGTCAGGACCTGAACCACCAGCCCTACTCCCATCATTCCATCGATGGCCAGAACGACCAATGCCTCCTTTGCTGTCTTGACCCCTGTCCGCCAACAAAACTGTCTTCCAGGCTGAAGGCTCACACTCTGCAGCCATCCCACCGTTCCCTCGCAGGCCTCCAGCTTCCCCTCCCATGGGACACAAGTAGAAGAAGCCAAGTGAGACGAAAATCCTCCTGGCTGCCTCCAGGAGCCATTTGGCTTCACCTCAGCACATCCCACTCCCTGCCTTGTCCCAGTTTTACTGGTGTGAGTCAGTTGATCACCGGGTTGGGGATGAGATAAGACAGGCAAGAGGTGATAGCTACAGCTGCACCAGGCTGTTTGTGGGACAGATCAGAAGACGGACACCTAAACAGACAGACATATAAATCAATTGGGCAGCAGATAAAGCAGAAGAGGAGCTCTCGACACACCAGTGTGGGATGGTTGCTTGCCATGACTTGGACAGAATGTTTTCCCGCCCCACGTTTCAGGGCAATGACTGGTAACACAGCACAACAGACTGGCTAACCGCCACTGCCGATCATCGGTTAAGCCAACA
>NW_009258755.1:114848-179753 GCF_000687185.1 Egretta garzetta
CTTTCTTTAACCATCCTTTTCCGGCTGATATACCTGTAGAAACCCTTCTTATTCTTTGCATCCCTAGCCAAGTTTAGCTCCAGCTGCGCCTTGGCCTTCCTGACCCCATTCCTTCACAACCTGACCATGTCCCTATACTCTTCCCAGGATGCCTGTCCCTGCTTCCACTGCCTGTGCAGTTCCCTCTTCCTCCTTAGTTTGACCAGCATCTCTTGTCTCAGCCATGCCAGTCTCTTCCCTTCTTTGCCCGATTTCTTACACCTAGGGATCAAGAGCTCTTGCGCTCTGTGGATCACATCCTTAAAGATCTGACAGCACTGTTCTGTTCCCCTGTCCCTGAGGACCGTTTCCCAGGGAGTCCTTCTGACTATCCCCTCGAGGAGCTGGAATTCTGCTTTTCTAAAATTCAGGGTCCTGACTATACTCTTTGTTCTTCCCATTTCCCTCAGGAGTATGAACTCTACCCGTGCATGATCACTGCAGCCCAGGCTGCCTCCAATCTTGACATCTCCGACGAGCTCGCTTGCATCGGTGACCACCAGGTCCAGTATTGCATCCCCTCGGGTAGGGGTGTCTATTACCTGGCTTAAGATGTTCCTAATTAAGTTCCTAATGCATTCGAGAAGCCTGCTGGATTGCCTACAGCTTGCCATGTTGATTTTCCAGCAGATGTCAGGGTGGTTGAAGTCCCCCAGTAGGGCAAGAGCCTAAGGTATAATCTAATCCTCCTTCTCTCAGGTCATTAAGATCTGAGTTTCATTTTTCTTTCTTTATGGGAGCTTCTAGATCCTCATTACTATTTTTTTTCTTGCTGTTATCCCTTTGTTTCACATGAACTTCAATGCAACCTAAGAAAAGTATACTCTTGGGAAACTTGCATATACTATCTCTTAAACTCCTCCTCTCCCTCCTTTGCACAGATATGCAGATGTGGGAAATTTATGACACTGGTAGAATGTAAGAGCAGCCATATGGGGTCACATCATCAACCCTCTGAGCCCCATACCTTTTCTCCAGTGGTCAGACACATGACAAGGGAACAGTATAAGAACACAGCAAGCAGCTGGGGACACTGTTCCAGAGTATGCTTTCAGCTGCTAACATTTCTCAAATTGAGAGACTTCACAGACAGTATCTTCACAGTATGTTAAATTATGGTTTACACATCATGCTCAGCATGTAAAGCTGAGGGAAGAAGAAGAAAGGGGGGGGGACGTGTGGAGAGATGCCATTTGTCTTCCCAAGTAACCTTTACACATGATGGAGCCTTGCTTTCTTGGAGATGGCTGAACACCTGCCTGCTGGTGGGAAGCAGTGAATTAATTCCTTGTTTGGCTTTGATTTCTTGCACAGCTTTTGCTTTACCTGTTAAACTGTCTTCATGTCAACCCACAAGCTTTCTCACTTTTATCCCTCTGATTCTCTCCCCCATCCCACCAGGGGTGAGTGAACAAGCAGCTGTGTGGTGCTTAGTATCCAGCTGGGGCTAAACCACAACAATCTCAATTTTATATTAATAATCTATTTGTCTTTGAACTTGCTAACAACAACAAAGAAAAAATGGAATATTATATCTATCTGGAACATATTCTGAACTTCATTAACAACAGAAAAATCAATTACAAAAGACCTAGTAGGCTTATAAATGATGAAACAAATATGGAAGGGGGGGAGGAGGATAGAAGCTAACACAGTACAGTTGGAGAAAAAATAATTGATAAAACCAATAGTCAACTGGAAGAAGGTATTGTCAAAGAGAGTTAATGTTATTATGTATCTATATTGCAACAGTGCCACGAAGACCTGCTGAGAACATGGCCCTACTGTATTAGGAGTTGTGTAAAAACAAAAACAAAACAAAACCCCCAAACAAACAGCT
This sequence comes from Egretta garzetta, assembly GCF_000687185.1. Lineage (NCBI taxonomy): Eukaryota > Metazoa > Chordata > Aves > Pelecaniformes > Ardeidae > Egretta > Egretta garzetta. Next base: position 116,728 of record NW_009258755.1, read on the forward strand.
TGAGTCCACTCTCCAAGGACTTCTTCCTCTGCCAGCAAATCAGGAAAGCATGGCTTAAAGTTGGGACCAAAGAGATGGTACTCTGCTGTTAATTATGTATAAAGTCACAGCTGTTAACAATGCCATTTTATACTGTGCCCTTTACACTACTAGAAAAATATAATGAAAAGGGAAAGAAATTCAAACATGAGAATTACAAATAATTTGGGACTAATTTATATTGAAAAATTCAGAGTGCTAAATATAAGTAGGGTATGATTAAAAGGTCTTTTCAAACACTGACAGTAAAAACTTGGAAATCTGAACTGAAATAAATCTCAGAAGTACTTCTGAAAGCAGAGAGAAGTTAGTTATGTATTATTAACACAAATAGAATGTCACCCTCAAGGACAGCCCTCTACAGTATTAGCATGTCACAAAGTGATATAGGTTGTTTTTTCCTTGTGTAACAAGACCAACTACTTCGTATCCAAGAGTAGGAAATTATAACTACTTTACCAGATAGGTAGCTTTTCCTCATATGACTTCATCATTGGAACTACAACAACAACAAAATCAATCTGCCTCAATCCCACATGACATGAAATTAGGTTTTGTTAATAGAAAGTTGCATTTTTCAACCCATACTATAGATCCCTTCCAGTATATTTATGTATATTAAAGCAGATAGTGAGAAGTTTTGCTATTAGATGTCTATTATTCAAATGACATAGTATTGTTTAACACTTAAGCAGCTTTGACTCACTTTGCAAAGAGGTATTTTGGTTTGGGAATCTTGCTGATCATAGGTTTGGAAACTGATTTAAAGAGAGATGTTTCTTTTGAGTTTTACTACTGTGGTAGTTTTCACCCCTTTTAAGACAGGCTCTGTTTTTTCTGCCAAAATGCACAACTACTTGATAACTAGCAGAATCTGACTTACTTGTATCTTCAGTACTGACTTCCTGCGGCTATCACAAATGGGCACTGGAGGGTAATTAAACCAACAAGATTGCAGTGAGTGGAAAGCTTGCTTATCTTGTACTTGTCAGCATGTATATAACACAGATTTCCTCTGCCAGGAGCCCCTAAATCTCTGCAAAATTGGAACCTCCTGCTTCAGCTGATTGTTTGGCAAATTGTTCTTGTGCTATAGCTGAGCACAGGTTTTTTTGGCCACAGATTATTTTTATGATATTTTTAAAACAAAAACCACTGACATTAAATTTTTTTAACATACAGTTTTGGTGCACTGTCAGCTAGTTGGGTGTCTTTATGCAAAGTCCATTCCAACAAAAAGAGCACTGTTCACTCCAACAGTTTGGATCTGGACAGAATGAAAAAAAAAATGTTTGTTTTCTGAATCACCAGTGATTCAAAAGACTTCACTGAGATCCAGCCACTACTATAATCTTTCATTAATACTATGAATTATCCAACAGAAGCTGCCATGCTGTTGCAGGCAAATTATTAAAAGCAAAATCTGTTAGAACCAACCCTGAAGTCAACATCAAAGACTAGGGGAAGAGGTTTTTTTTTAATGTTGAGTTTAATCACAAAAGACATCACATCCTCTGGTCTTCACTCAGACACAGAAACTTCAGTGGAAGTTTTGCCTGAGAAAGTTCAGGATTGGGTTTATTGCTGGTCTTAGAATCCACACCAAGTTAAGAACTAGTGGGGATTATCTGCCTTGTCTCAAACGCTGACAACACTATCTATGGCTTCCTGGGGCTGCAGATAATCAACTTTCTGAACAGCTTTTTAATATCTGATGAACTTCCTGATTTTTAAATGATATCTGCTTTTCATGGTCTTTATTAATACTATAAATTAGTGATTATTAGGCCAACAGATTAGAAAGCAAAGTATCTGAGATCTATTCTGACCTTCAACTATTTGCTATGTGTCACCAGTAAATCATGTCTTTTCCTCTGTTTCCCATTCATTTCCTTGAACTGTTAAGGAATACTGAAGAAGCATACTAAGAACTCTTTGCTACTCTTAAATAGGTTTGTACGGCAGGGTTTTAGTTTTGCTCTGGTCATCTGCATTGTATTGTTACACAGTGACACTGTTGAAAATCTGCCTCAATTTGCATAATGTTGTTTGTGATTTGTCTCTGTTTAAAAGAGAGCAAACATAACCCCAAAAGCTCCATATTCCAACATGAGTCAGTGAAGACCCCTATGTAGGTTTGAAAACTGTCTGAATTTAGGTACAGTGATTACAGGTTAATGTTTTTCATGCGATCCTCTGAATAAATGCATATTTTAAGAAGCAAGATAGAAGCAAAATTGAAATAAATACTGCAACAATACTCCAACAGTTTAACAATTACTTTTACATGCCATTGGCTTGTAATGGCTACCAGATAAAATAACAAGATGGCAAATTAGGTGGGGAATATATTCAGTAAGGAACTTAAAGTTTCTAAAATATAACAATAACTTTGCTGACTATAGTGGCTAACAGCACTGCTGACTAAATTTATATTGACCCTGATAAAACAACAACCTCCCATAAGTTCAAAACACATTTTTGAAGATCAGCAAGATAGCACTGAAATCTTGTTTTGACACCAATACCACAGTTTCCCATGCCTCTTAAATCTTTCCAAGGCAAGATTAGTAGTGCTTCAGGTGTATTAAAGAACTTCTTTTTTCTCTGTATTGCCTACTCCCATGTCTGTTTCCCAAAGGAACTTTGCCCCCTCTGAAGGCTGCAGTTCAAGATGGCAGGGGGAGCTGAGCCTGTGTCCCTTAGGCATATGCAACCCCCTACATTAACACAACTCCCACCAGCAGAACTACATTGACCACACTGATGCAGTAGCTCTGCTTCAAGTCCTTGCCAAAGAGACAGGAGCAATGCCAGCTGTAGACGTAGAAAGAAATTTGTAAAGTATAAACACACATAGTTTTGGGAGGGCTTGGGCATGGGCACAGAGATAAGCAGGGACACAGCAGGGCCAAAACAAGCTCTAGAAAGAAAAATCTGTTGTAAATACTGTACTATTACACAGCTACTACATTAAAGCCACAATACTACTGTGGTACTGTTATACTATTCATCACTCGTTCACACTTGACAATCCTGTGTATTATAATGAAATAGAGTCTAGAAGAGTTAAAAATTGCCCATTGAGGAGGCAGGAATAGTATAGTCATGTATTCTCTGCATCAGCTTTGCATATGTGTCTTTTAATTCAACCACATTAAGTGATGAATATTTGTATTACAGCATTCCCTAGCAGCCACAGGAAAGTGGGGTCATGCTTACACAGAAAACTTAGCATTTAAACAGAGAGGAAAAGATTCCTTCTAGACAGAGGATCAACAGACAGATAATGCAAGGCTAGGAACAATGAAACCAGTAGGAGATAGATGCCTAAGGAGGGCTGGATTCAACAAAAAGGCAGAAGCAATAGCTGTGGTAGAACAGAGCAGCGTGAGCTCTCCATCCTGTGGGACAGCTGCATCCCACTCAGCTCAGCACCCCTGGACATCTGGCCACAGTGCCTTGCTCCAGGTCACATGGGAAAGCGGCAGCAAAGCCAAACCCATTTCTTTCAAGATCCAGCCTAGCTCTTAATCATAAGGGAGCCCTTCTTTTGGGGGTTGAATTCACTATGTTTAGAATAAAAACAGTGTAGCCAGAACACTGAGACAAGAATGAAACAGGAGTGCTAGGACATAGTTGTACTTTTTATTCCCCTTCAAGCAGTTGCAATTGCAGTCAAAAGGTTTGGGGCTCTTTTGTTTTGGGGCTTTTGTTTGATTGAGGGAAGGGGAGGTTGAATGGGTGGGTGGGAGCTGTTAATTTGTTTTTTAACTAATGCATCTAATCTGGAAGTTTTCACGCATTAAAAGGTACAGCAAGCCAATTCCAAACTTCTTATTTCTTATGCCGCAAATAACAAATGATACTTGGTATCAACAAGTAACCCACATTAAACAAACAAACAAACCACTGTAGAAGGAACAGTTCTGGTAAATACAGAGGACATTCTCAGACATTACACAGAAAAAAACCAAACCATTTGGGCACTTGATGCAATTTACTCACCAGAGTTTAATGTTCATTGTTGAACAAATGGGTTACTAATTTATCAATATACATTGTGCCAGTTGCACAAAGTCTCCTTTAACTGTATCTTGGACAATAACTTTGTGAACTATACCTGATTTATTAAATTTTATCCTTTTATTCACTTAATAATCCTCCACATCACTTGCAAAGTAACATGGTACTCAGTGCAACTGATGATGACAGTGTCTTGCTGTTAGTAGAAAAATAATCTTTCCATTGACTTGAAGGGGTTTGGAATGAATAGGTTTCATAGTAAAATGCAACAGCAAATGTGACAGGTTTGACCCCTATCTTCCCGAGACTCACTGTGGAACAAGTGAGAGATCTTGTCAGATGATCTTAGTAACTTAATTTGGAATTATTTACCAGCACTGATCTGAAAAGCTTGTTGGCAACAATTTGTACCTCACTGCCGGGAAATTATTTACTCTTTTCACTTCCCCTTTGTCCTTAGCTTTCTTACCTTTAAGCTATAATGAAAAGTTTATCAGCATAACTTCTACATTTAAATCCTTCTCCACCAGCAGCATGCTTTCAGTGTCTGTAATTTCCTCTCAGTAAAATGGTGGTTAAAATTGTTTGCAACAGCATTCCCAACCTGTTCTCATTCATTCCTTGCTTAAGGCCAGAATAACTGATAGCTGAAGTATCATAGTCTCAGTCTTCATATGCAATATGAATTTAGCTTTATGGTACTTTAAAGGTGCCAAGTGCTGAACAGGTGGTTTCGATGCATTATACAATTTACACTGTGGCTCACTCAGACAAAATTCAAGCAGAAAGGTAACAGACATGCTATATCAGAGCACTTAAAATAAGGAAGCAACAGACAAACCAAGAGTAAAATTATTTTGCAAATTCACTGAATGTTTCTCTAAATATTAAGATGGTCTCAAGTTTGACCCTGCTTCCCCTCTTCTTTTTTTTTTTTTTTTTTTTTTTTATTTATTTTAAGGCCTGAGCTTATTTTAGCATAAGCCTAACTGGGTAGCTGTCACCGAGCAAAGTTTAGGCCCCACTTGACTATGTTCTAGTCAAACCATGCAGTAAAGAATCAGGTTGTTAAAGTCAAAGAAAATAGATTAATCACCAAACATATGCTAAGACAGAGGAAGGGATGAGATCATACTTGGACTTCATGCTTCTACAACATACTTTGAAAAAATGAAAAGCAGGTTTACCTTTTCTAGAAGGTTTCACTCTTTTCTGGAAAAAACAGTAGAAATGTGGAATCTAACAGTCCCATTCCTGAGGAAATAAAGTTTCTAGTTCACTCAGACACCTGTAGAGGTTGGAATCTGGACAATACGAGTGCTGTCAAGAGAGGAAATTCTCTGACATTAGGTCTGGCACTGAAGTCTGCCTTTAGTCTCAGAATTCCCAATCTCTGCACTGCAATGCAAGTCTATGCTTTTCATAACAAAAATAGAGAATTTTGAAAAGGTACATACCTGAAAGGTATGTAGCACTACTGCAATAAGTGTTACATCTAATTAATGTCAATAGACATTTTTATTATGTTCTTACCCCATGACTGGAGTGTTACTGTTTCAGGAGAAGACTTCTTAAGCAACATTTGATCTTCAATTCTCCAACTGAAAGAGAATTTTACTCACCATGATCAAAAAAGAATAAGGGAACCAAAAAGCATTACTGCTGCTCAGTATTGTTGTTTGCCTAAAAGGTGAGACAATTGATGAGAGGTGCTTTTTTGTGAGGCAAGCACAGCATATTTGAAGTTAAGAAAATTCACAGCTGAGGAGCTGGAGCTAGAGGGGATACTTATGAAACTGTGTCAAAGAAACAAAGGCAGATGAACAACACCTGAAAAAGGTCAAGCCCTACAATGAAGAATGCTATACCTGGTTTAAGGTATAGAGGCTCTGCTTCTACAGTCTCCAATGTATTCGGATGCATTATTCATCCATTGCTGGTCAATCTTAGTTGAAGTAGTCAAAGTTGTTTAATTTCCTTTGGAACCTACCAATTCACCTATGTCAATATGCATGAGGCATTTACTGAACCACAAATAGTTACAGAATAATTATTTTTATATAATTTGTTATACTATATAATCCTTATTACAAGCAACAAGACTGGCCAATATTTGCAACACAGGACAAAATTAATTATTCTGAAGCCAATTTTGTCCTTCTGAATTTCAGGAATTATAAAGTTTTTATTCTGAATCCAGCTCACTCAGTACCTACAAAAAAGAGAAAGTAGTACATTTACATTGCTAATTCTTTTTTTAAAAAGTGTTTACAAGTCTTTAAAATAAATATTGTTCAAGTGAGTCAGATAGATAAATTCACATTAGAAACCAAATTAATACTGTTCATGGTATTTTCTTAATTGTTTTTCTATGTGAACACTTTCCGGGTTCCACCCAACATCAGGATCTGGCAAAGATATTGAAATAAAGCCAGGAAGGACACTTTCATGCTCTTTCCAGCTCCCATCAAGCTTCTGGCATGCAATTTGTTCAGCCGTCTGTGGGACAAGAAGAAAGTGGCAGTGAAAAGAGCATATGCATGACAGCAGTTAGTCAAAGTCAGCCCAATGAGGATACCAATTATGACATTCAAAGCAACAGAAATATGAAATAAAAGAAAAATGTATCCTAACCCAACACAGTCATCCTAGGATGTGATCTTTCTGATTTTGCCTATTGTTCTATAACATGAACTGGGACAAGACCTAAGCCTTTAGCTGTTTTGTGCAACAAATATGTCCATAATTGACATTTTGAAGACACATTAGGAAAGGTCCATCTTGGATATCTTCATAAAACTTATTCTGCATGATGCTGAGTGCTTTAGACACCCTTGAGTTCATCAGAAATCAAAAATATCCAGTGCTGCTTTGGATCAGATGCTCTTAAGAAATGCAACAAGAAGAACTGAGAATTTGGTTGAAAGCAGGTAGTAGCCTGACACAGCTAGTATGTGACAGATCATTAGTGGTTTCTGACTGCTGTAAGGAAAGTTAATAGGTATTTATTTGGAATGGATACATCTGGAAACAACAGAATCATAAAAAAGGCCAAGAGAGAAATGAAATAATATAAAATTGTGCATACAGTTGTTCAACACAGTTGGGCTCTGGTGCAAAATACACTTGATGTTCTCTTTCATGTAAAAATAAGAATATAGGTGAAAGGAGTTACTTCTGTTCTTCCCCTTCCTGAAAACGATGAGTCTAAGGTGGAAAACTAGCAGCAAAGTATTGATTACTTTTTGACTTACAGGTGCAGAAACTCAGCTGTCCAACAACCAAAGTAAATCCTCCTCAAATTCAGGGTCTTTCTGCCCACAAATCACGATGGTAGTTTAATGTCTATTTTCCCTCTTCATGGGAACTGTACAGTGCCCTCTTGCAAGCCTTTCTTTACAGAAAAAGCTCATACCAAGAGAAACTGCAGTTATGCCTGAGCTCTCTGTGGCAGACAAGATGATTGGTTTGGGTTGTTTTGGGGTTTTTTGTTTTGTTTTTTTTTACATTTAGTTCATTGCTCCACTAAGAAATTAGGTGGACAACTTGGAGAGGGGTGTAAAAGACTGCTTGGCAGACGCAAGGCAAGATTGATGGAAGAAGGCCAGAGGGATTACAAGATGCAGCAGGCCAAAGAGTCGCAGCAGGAAGCTTCATATAGGAGACAGAGTCACTGAATTGACAATGATAAGGACAAGCCTGCAAAAATAGAGCAGGCAGGAAAACTGGGGTAGGGCGTGGGAATGTGCGAAGTCGTTAAACCTGTCCTGCCTCTCCCTATCATTTGCTTTTCATTTACTTTACTCAGAGTTAATTACTCTATATTTTTTTTATTGTAGTAAAACCTAGCCTTGAACTTAAAAGCATTTGAGTCCATTTTATGGAAATCATAGGAAGTCTAAGCTATGCTGACACTGAGCAGTCTTTGGCCTGAAAGCCTTTTCTTACAGTTTGCAAGAATAACTTTCTTCCTCAAAGTGAGAGAAAGACTACAGTGAGAAAACAATTGAGAAGACTGTATTTTTCCTTAGTTTTTCTGTTTTTCTTTTTTTTCCTTTCCCCCCCCACCTTGTTTTGCCACCTGAAGTTACCAATTAACAGAGAGATGGTAACTCCCATGGACAGACAGTCTTCTACAGCTGAGGAAGGTGATACAGTACAACGATAAATAATTTTGTTGTCTTGTAAGACCGGTGGAAAAAAATCATACATCTAGCTTTATTAGAACAAGAAAAGCAAGTATTATTATTCCAAAGCATGTCCCTCAAAGTGTCCAGATTTTCTTCCATGGGTCAGCTTTAACATTGCAACAAGCAACTTTGATCAGAGCAATAAGATTTTTAATTTTTTTTTAAATAAAACCTTTTGTTCTTTCCATTTTCCCCCTACATTTCATAGAATAATTTAGGTTAGAAGGGACCTCTAGAGTTCATCTGATTCATCGCCCTGTTCAAAGCAGGTTACTCAGGACCTTGTCAAGTTGAGTTGAGTACTCCTAAGGATGGAGGTTTCACCTCCTGTCTGGTCAACTTTTTCTAATATTTAACTACCTTTGCTGTGAATATGTTTTTTTCTAATAACTAACAATTTCATTTGTTGCCTCTTATTTCTTGCTATGTACCTTCAAACAGTGTCTGTCTTCACCTTCTCTAAACCCTCCCATTAGATAGCTGTAGGCAGACACAAGGTATCCATTTAGCCTTCTCAAAGGCTGAAGCAAGCCAGCTCTCTCCTCTTGTGCTTCACATGCTCCAGTCCTCTGATGATCCTGGTGGCCGTGCCCTGGGCATGCTCCAGCATGTCAAGGCATGGCCACGCTTGTCTTATGTCCTCTTTGTCTCCTAGGAATCGCAGGTACTTTTTGGAGTAGTTGTCACTTAACCCTGAAGCAAAAAAAAGGAGTTAATATTCCTAATTTTAAGTAGGCATTCTGGTGAAAGATGTTAGTGTTTTACTTTACCAGGGTCTTAGAACTCTATTGGTTCTCTTCCTGAAGAGCTTGGATTTGGTCCTAAATTGTGAAAAGACGATTGGACAAAGATTCAGTGTTACAAATGCCTTTAGAATATAAAAACTACAATTATAGCACTCTTGCATGTGTTATTTGGTTTGTTCTACTATAACTTTGCATGATGAATAATGAAATGGGTATCTTAACTTCTCAGTCCAATGTCGCATCTTAATAATCCAATTTTTATGGAAAAATGAATTGACTCAATGTGAGTAATAAATAAAAGCAATAATTTCATTTGCTTCATTTACAAATAACTTTGGGCTGAAACTAAACTATTTAAACTGTTGTTTAAAAAGGTCAGCTAACCAATATTTATTATAGCTAAGGGACACTCAGCTTACATAATACCAAGACACAGGAGGAATTTATAAAGAAACTCTTCTGAAAGAAAGGCCTTCTGGGGAAAGGATTATGTTATCCTCATCATACAAGAAAGAAAAAAAAAATAGAGAAAGTCTGTATTATTCATTAAAATATTTAAGCAGCCTTTACAATGTATTTTTAAACATTTTAATCATATGAAGTTCCTGTATCAGAGAAGATTACATAATTGGTTAGCTTATTTAATTTTGCATGTCATAGAACAAATAAGTCCTCCCAGAGTTAATTAACAAACAAAACTATGCTATTTGTAGTAAAACTAATGGATCCAGGTGGTGTTCATGTAAATCTCTGACCTCTTCTCACAACTGTATCTAGCATTACTTATCAAGATTAAACAAATCGCCTCCTCAGACCTTGTTCTTGGGGTAAATGACAGTACAGTTGTCTTTCAAGCATGGGAAGAGAATAGAGGAATTTTAAAAGTTTATAAACCTGAAGACAGGACACCAAAGGTACTCAGCATTTGCTTTTCATCACAGGATGCCTTATTACCTTTATATTTTTCTATCTTGCAATGTTTTTTTCCTCTGTGATACTGAAAGGCTGTAAGGTCTTTAGCAGACTGCTTCCCAGTTAATTCAAATACACAGCGTTCATTTCAGCAGGCATGTGCAATGTATGCCAGCAATAAACCAGCCATTGAGACTTTTGTAATTCTTATCACCCTCAACAATTTGATGTAATAACAACACACTTTGTACCATAAGATTTTAAAGTGTGTTCTTCAGGTGTCAATATAAAAGCATGAATAGGTATAATATCCCATATACTCTGAATGGACTTGCCAGTATATTGAATACAGAGAAGAGGGGTATTAAGTTCGTATACTTCAAAAATATAGAGTAGTTTATCTGTATTTTTCTATAGATTTTTAGAGATATTTTATATAGATTTTCTTTTTTCAGATTTTTTAATGTAGAGTTTTCAGATGTATTTAATACTCCACATATCTAAAATGGCATAATACATGTGGCAAAATAAATTTGCTTTTCAGAATTAACAGCACATTTAAGCAACCATAGTATTCTATACAGGCCTGTTGATATCACTTTGTGTATGAGACTACAATATAGCAGGCAATGATATGATACATACCTCCATTTGATATGAATGTCAGTGTAATTTTATACATATTTCATTTTTAGCCAGCTAATTATCCACTTCTCAAATGGCAGCCCTGTGATTATGAGAGTGTGTGCCTGTACGTCTGAATACAAATACATACAAAAGCCTTGAAACCACCTGAAAACCAGCCACCTTCGAACTTGGGTGGTTTTGGAGTGCAGATCCCACACACACACACCTTTCCCCTTTGGGCCTATTAGTAGCACATCCAAATCCATACTTCAGAACTCTCAGGATTTGGGTAAGAGTTGTAACTGAGGATTTATTAACAGTACAGTGTTAGGTTAGCAATGGAAATACTTCAATTCCTTGTAAACAGTGCTCGCAGTGCAAAAAAAGTTTTTGCTTTGGTGAAACAGGAAAGGTATTCTGACCATGGCAGGGACAGGAGTTATTATCTCTGTCTAGTTGCACCTACTTTATACTGTGCAACTCTCTGTGTAACAAACAATAACATCACACTGGCATAATAGAGTACACAGAGCCCAGGATTTTTTTATATAAAAGTTGTTCACTTTCTACACATTTTCCTACCACCAGATAACAAAGTTACCTTGGTAGGAGCTGGAGTGTGTGGTTATAGCAAGCCTACAACTCCAAAAGAACCACAGATGTGCACGCTTAACTTGTGTTACTCCCTTTGAAAGAGAAGTAACTTGCCATGAGAAAGTAGACTTAAGAACTTGCAACACAAGCAATTTCCAGGGGGCAGCTTGCTCTCTCTGTTAACATCACTGCTTTCCACTACCAGTTTGTGAGTTTGCACCATTGACCTCTGGGTGAATCAGCGCTTTCCTCTTGAATACACTTTGTATACTACAAGTTGTCATGCAGCAGTTCCACTTAAAAACATTAGTTAGAAGAATATGTTAAGAGGGAGAGTCACACTACTTGATATAAAACACTCAAGGATTTTTATTTTTTTTTTCAACCACAATGGAGAATAATTTGCAGTTTATGAGCAAGAATTTTCCAAAAATGAAGAGTTCCAACCCTTTCCCAGCAACAAAAAAACACAGCAATCGGGGCTGGCAGCTGGCATGCTAAATTTCAGCTGGGTAAAATTAGAAATGCCTCACATGTGGGAGCTTAGGAATTGAATTTGCCTAGCAAAAATGCAACAATTCTGTGTACAAACACTTCTGTTCTAAGAGGTTTTAAAGTCCCTCACTACCATAGATGTTTATTTCTATCTTTCTAAACTACAATGAACTATTTTTTGTTCAAGGCATGTATTAATATCTTGTAACAAGAAAGACTAATTGTCCTAAAGTATTTTTTTTCTTTGCAATTAAATCTTTGGTTAGGATTCGGTAAACATCTAAACTAGAAGTACCTTCCATCTTCATACATTTCTTGCTGAAATCAAGGCATGCCTCTCCTAGGTACTCTTGTTCATCTGACATTCACAGCAAGTGGCTGCTGGCACCAGTGACTGGAAATCAGCAAAAAAATGCCATGGAAAAAAAAGCAGTGTGTCAGAACCATCCATATATGTGCAATTCACACTTGCCAAACAGAAATGCATAATGGATAATATTGGTTAATAATATACATATTTTCAAACTTTTAATAAGCCATTACCAACAATGGTGGGTAAACAATAAATTTAAACTTAATAGTGAGCAGCATTGTCTTTTGAAAGAATTTAAAAGAGCTAAAACATAGTTTAGCAGTTTTAATTGTGAAACAAGTTCTCACTAGAATTGCCTGCCTGCTGTTTATGATTTCCATATTTCAAGAGTTTTTCTGTAATGAAGCCACAAAACCATGAGGCATTTACCCCTACTGGCTTTTCTGGAGTTCATAGATCCACCGAGGAGCATAATCAGGAAATACGTTGTTCCTCTTTTGACATCATTGGCCTGCTTATGTTTCCCTCAACCTTATAAGGAAGAAGAATTTGGTCAGAGCAGAATGCTTCTGCAAGTCACATTTCTTTGTCACTGCAGTCAGAGTGACATATGCAATCTGGGAACTTCTCATTCAGGACAAACTATAGTACAGATTAATATATTCTGTAGAGGGACCTTCCTGTGGATCAACTGTATACCTTTATATAGCTCCTCCTCTTACCTACGGTATTTCACCTGGATACTCCTACATCATGCCCAGTTTTCTCTACAATATCTTGCAAAGGCACATGGCCTTTTTATGAAACAAGAGAAAGAGAAACCATCACATCTCTAGGTAATTTGTTCCAAATGGTAATTATGCTTACTACAAAATACATCCTTATTTCTCATGTGAATTTCTTTGATCAGTTTAGAGACACTGTTGTCATGTCTCTCCCTAGATCAAGGATTCCTATTCCTCTACAACTTTAACCTAACTCAGGCACTTCTCAGCTTCTTTTTGAATGAACTGAATGAATGATGGAGCATTACAAATATCTTTCTGTAAAGTTATTTCCAGATCTAAATTTATTTTGATCTTATTCTGATTTTTGGCATTCTTCCTTCCTGTGCTAACTTAAGATAGAATCTGATGCCAATCTTCTTGGTTCTGTAGAACAACAGAATCCCACACCCCTTCCTACTGCTGCTCCTGTTCCCTGTTTATAAAAATTAAGAACTGCAGTAGCCATTATAATCTTACTAGAAATAAAATTTCAACATTTTTCTCACTACAGCACTATAACCCCTTTTAGTTTCACACCCTACAGAATTTGCATGCTATATTGATCTTCCCACTATTTGAACCACAGCCTTTATGAGAAATAAATTATAAATATACTGTCTCATAAAAAAAAACCCAAAAAAACCCAAAAAACAAACAACCAGAAAAAAAACCAGAAGATGAACCTCACTAATCTTGGTAACTATTAATTATGAAACACTAAGGGCTATTAAAGGGTCATTTTCTGAAACACAAGAATCTTGCATTTTCTTATTCCTCTGTGTAGAAGGAAGGTCAACTTTATTTTTTAGAAGGTAAAAATCTAAACCAGGGCTACAAAATAAATTACTAGAGCTCATAGTTTTGCATTACAGTAAGACCACCTTCCAAGGTTCACATTGCAAGTTATATTTAATTTACTCTGAGAGACAAACATCACATTTCTTCCAAAGCTCTCCATGAAGCTACAAATACCTTGATACTATGATCAACTAGAATACAAAGATAGCAACGGTGTTTAAAAAAGAAACCCAAAACACCACACTGTCTCCCATTCCCTTCCCTGTAATCTTTAGCAATAGGAATAGAATTAATATCTTCTAATCAGTTCCGTATTCCATTGCCTTGAGCAGTACAGGTGCCCAAAATGCAGATGAAACTTAGAGTTCATACATGCTTTCAGAGGTCATGTGTTTTGGGGTTGTTCTTTTTTTCTTCTTTCTAGTAATCAACAAGACTCCTGGCTATAAATTGTTCCTTCTAGCAACCACATGCCATGATTTTGCTGGCTATTTTTATTCATTAATACCAGCTGCTTCACAGTGCCTGGAGGTAACAGAAAAAATATGTATATGTGTTTTATCCATATGGCAAAAACTGATGAAGGCCTTTTATGTAGGATAATCCATATACCCAGGGTAAAATTCACTCTTATGCAAAGACCAGGCTAAAAAGCCTGTTCTCCACTTGAACCTTCAAGGACCCACATCACTTCAAGTTTCTAGCCAAATCCAAATGTATAAGTTTGCATTGCCCCCATGAATTCAGCAGAGCAACACCCGATTCCATCAGTGTGGATTTTCTGATCAAGTGGTAAGCGAGCCTTTATTAGCCTTCTGTACAGGGATAGATTTTACTGTTGCACCTAAAGCTAGAAAAGTGTAACAACAGCCCTTCTAACAGCCATTAGTTGTGCTATGCTTTGGTTCCAAAAGTGTTCTGTTGCCATCTTTGGTAAACACATATGGTTTTCTCTGAGATTATCTAGTTCCAAAGCTTAACACATAGACAAAAATTAAAATGGAGATGAGATAGCTGCAAAAGTAATGTATTCAAGTGACATGTTCTAATAATCTAAAGTATTAAATTAAATGAAGGATGTTAAGTGCTAGCACATAATCAAGTGCAGAAGGCTTTACTTCACCGAATACTAAGTTTGTGCACAAAACCAAGTTTCGTACCTCTTAACCACAATAGTCCTGAACACAGAATCATAGAACACATCAGACCAAAATACAACAAGGTTAAAATAGAGAGGTAAATGTGGTTTACAGAAGAGAAACAACAAAAGAAGGTGGAAAAGTCTCATGGATGGATTTATCCAGGGATCCCAAACTAAATTAATGCCAGGAAACTATCTTGATTTCTTTTTCCAGAGGTTATGGACTGTTCTACATGACCCTTTTCTTTCCAGGAAGATCAGCCAATTCAGATAAAGGATTATTTTTAATTCATTAAATTTCTGTTATATAGCAATATAACAGGCTTTTTTTGTATGCACAAGTGCATACATTTGTGAATTTTCTTTCATATCAGTCTCCCATTTTCTCCTTTTCTACTACTTTCAGGTATGAAACATTTTCTTGTTAATACAGACAGCGTATTCTCTGGCATAAGAGAAAAGGACAATCAAGTCCTGTGAAATTTTGAGCATTCATTTGTGCTGCAACTTAATTAAAAAAAACTGGATGTGGAGAAAAATACCCTTGTATCAACAGGGACATAATGTCTTCAAGAATTGCCATCGGCTTAAAGAGGAAAAAATTCCTAAGCATGGAACAAAGTTATACCTACTTGGAAAGTTAATTCTCACAGAACTCCTCAGTGTTATAGAGTAGAATTAATCTCTTAAAATGACACCAAACTGAATTTTACCAAGTGATTAAATCAAAGTTAACAGTGGACTTTTTCTTTATTATACTCTCTGTGAATATCAACCTAACTCAAACCATGATTTTTCTATTCTATGTATTACAAGAGAAAAAAAATTTATGAGCTTTGCTTGAATCTAAAATGGCCTTTATGAAATCCTGAACAGTAACAAAATCTAATAGCAGAGGAAGTCTCTTTACATTTGGCTTAACAGGAAAACTTTTCTCAGCGATATTAACTATTCTTTCTTTACCATTGTACATGCACCATTAAGTTAAAACAAAGTATTGCAAAACCACACTGAGTGTGCTTCTCTGAGTAGGGAGGCATCATCTTGAATTCCAAAATCTTCCCTTGTGTTATACGTTGACTTTTTTCCTCTAATGACAATATCAAGAGGCCTAGGAGGTTTGAAAGTGCTTAAAATAATATTTCTGTATACTCCCTTAATCTCCAAGAAACATTCCAATACTGAAAAAAGGTACTGTTTGCTCTTCCTCACTGATTTCATACCACTGACTTTCAATAAGCAAAGCTTGGTTGTATAGCATATATCTTTTTCCCAACTGTCAGCAAAGAATAATAGGATCTGAAAAATCATGTTGGATTATTTCTGCCAGAGGCTATGCATCTGTCCTCTGCACAAAATAACCAGACTAACCAACCACTTGGCTGATGAAGCAATATGGCATCTAGCTCATTCTTCCTTCTCTGTATTAGCCTGCAATCCCAACAGGGATAATCGTGTGGCTTTGTCAGTGAAGAAAACAGATGAAACTCAATAGGAACATATGTTGTGGTTAAGATACTTTCTCTCTTTTCACATCTCTCTCTCTCTCTGTATATATCTCTGTACATGCATACACAAACACTTACAAATACCTTAGTATCTCTTGAATGTGAGTAACATTGAAGAAAAAAACCATTCCTCCCACTTGTCACTTCATTATCAAAAATATCTTTATATTACAGGCAAAGTTTTTTTTTAAAAAAAGCTCTCTTGCATTTCTTATTATGTGTGTGCTACTAAATAATGCTTAGCACTAGAGCTCTACAGAACTAATTCTGCAAGCCAGAAAGGATTAGTAACAAACTCACCTTTTGATCATAAGTTAGGATACAACTTGCCTAGTAAGACAATTTCACCATACTGAGTACACCTTCAGGCACTTCACCCATCAGGCAACTTTTCCTGTGGAAACAGGCTAGCATTTCTAGTGCACATTCACAGTAAATGAGAAAACCATCACAACATGAAAAATAAATGCAAATTTAGTTCGAAAAAAAGTTCTACTTCTAAAGATGGCTGAAGATTTATGTCTGTTTTTAATGTTAATCAAAGTGGTTAAGCAACAAGTAAAACAGTTTGGTTTATGGATGATAAGGATAAATATCATTTAGTATAGATCCAGAGAAACCAAAAAACCAAATGTGATAGAAGTAAGATTTGGCAAGTTCTTCTGATAAGCAATGAAAAGCCCTATCAAACAGTACAAAGATTAATCTAGTCTACTTTTATGCCCCTCACACTCTGATGAATAAGAATTCCTTAAGATGAAACAGAAGCCTATAAAACTACATACCTTGGAAACAAAAATGCAAATATTTTTGCTTAGGACTTACAATGAGAAAAAAAATTAATAATTTAATTCATTATTTTCTTTATGACAGAAATAGCCTGATGTCACTACTCTAAATGTAGGTTTCCATCAGAAGGAGACAAAACAAAAAACAACAAACCAAACATCAGTGGCTAAATATCTTTCTTAAAAAGAGAAAATGAGAGCAGTAAGGCCCATGTTTCAAAAGCTCTACTCAGATAAATATACACTCCACAACTGTCTGCATAAAGGAAAGCTTAAATAAGCCCATAATTAAATCCTATTCAGTTCCTGCTTTTTTATTTGGGCAAAAGATCAGAGCAAATGCAAATAAGCATGTCACATATGAACAGCAGGTCTGGCTGGTATTTAATTCTGAGGAAGACCAATACAGTCCTGCTTGTTCAGCAGAACTCTGAAAAGGGAAGACTTTTATTCTTCTACACATATTTACAGAGAATGTTCAATTTTACCAAATAGGACAGAAGGGGAAAAAGAAATCCCTCAGCAACCGCTAAAGTTTTCGACAATATTCCAATCTTCCAATTAAGTCATTCTAATACACAAGACAGCAAGGCCTGTTCAATAGCGTCAGGAAAAGATCAAGTACTGACTCCTGCAGTGAAACCGCAATGCCCTTTTTTGCACTTACAAAATGACTTTTCCAGGGACGAGATTCACCTCTGAACAGAAGAGGGTATCTGCCAGCACTGATTGCTGCAGAAAGAAGGTCCAAGCGGCTTGACAGTCTACCAAGGCAAGAACATGCTAAGCCAGCTGTTCCCATAGCAGCCTGTTGTCACAGAAGTCTACGTAGAATTTTGCACTGCATCCATTAAATTAATCCCAGAGCATGAGCAGTAAGGGCAGATCTGCTGTTATCCCATTGAGAAAGACATTTGCTAATTAGTGCAAGGTCAATAGGCCCACAGAGAGGCTGTGACAGAGCTCATAGGCATGCTCATGTGTAATAACCATCAATCTGCAGATTCAACTTTGTGTTTTCAGGCTGGGTTGAAAACACTCACGGTACCAGAGACAAGGGAAAAATCTAAAACATCAAGAAACTTAGTACTTTCTGAGTACACTTTCCTGTCCTACAATTTAAAAGTGCTATTGATTAAAACAAATTTAGCAGCACTTGGATAACTGAAAGTCAGTATAAAAACAAGAAATGGTGATAGTTCTTTGAACAGGCTTAATCTTGCAGCTTTTATGCAATCAGCTCTTTCAAAAAGAACCCCTGCTTAAGACCAATATTAGTGAAAACACTAAATTCCTTTAGTATTTTGCCTGTGCTGATTTGAAGTTTTAATGTTCCCCCGCCCCCCCATTGCAGGACTGGTATGTTTCTACTTGGAGAACAGCGAGCTTCTCTTTTGCTCTTTATTTCCAAAGAAGCCTGTAACAAATATGCCTTTTTGATTATTTCCCAGTTTGTGCATCAGTACTGTGGATGGTGTTAGAACAGTTCTGTGAACATTTTGCAAATGAAGCAGTACCAGATGCAGTTTAATTGTGTCATAATACAAACAAGGAGGCTTTCCTTGCTGCCATGATTATTTATCATTTTACCTTGAAATACTAAAGAATCATGGCCTTTATGTCAGATTAGTAGCAAACAAGATTTAATCTCTCTGATCCATATTGGTCATCATGGAAGCATTAGAGAAAACAAAATACAGAACAATGGAGAGACGAGGTCAAAAGATTATATATTATTAGGAGACATTCAGAGAAAAAGATAATTCAGAGCTCCTCGCTTTCTTAATTTCAGTTCAGTATTTCAGTTGCTTCCATGTTGCTTAAGCTCATACCGTTTTTCCTCTGTTTTGAGGAGAAACAATTCTGACTGTTGTACTAACAAAGTTATATATCATGGCAAGAATAAAACACTCCTACAAATAATTGCAGTGCTCTGCTTCCATATCTGGCACAAATTCTTTCAGCAGGCTTCACACTTACACTGCCACTTGGGGTTCCATAGATAGAAGCATATAAAAGTAGAGATAGAAGCATACAGAAGTAGAGCAGTCACAGACAGTTGCAACTTTATAATCTCTCTGGCTACATCAGGAGAGCAGTTTCTGGCCAATATGGAAGTATCTCAGAATTTCTGGAGCTGCAGCTGCTCCAGCCTTAACAGCTCTACTTAAGAAGCAAAGGTTTACTGTGTTTGTTGGGATGCTGTAACTTTCATTATAGCAGCCCATATAGCACGGCATTTTGGATTTGTGACTAAAACAGCATTGATAACATACTGATGTTTTGGCTATTGCTGGACAGTGCTTGCACTACATCAAGGCTTTCTCAGTTTCTCAGCAAGTAGGTTGTTGATTGGAAGCTGTGACATGAAAAGCAGCAGCAGAAGTGTAGAGAGCTGGTGAACTAGGACACTTTGGTTCATACTACAGTAAATGTTGCTTTCAGCTCCACAAATGGGGGGCAGAGGGAGGCAAAAAACAAAGAAACAAACATCACACACCCAAAACCAAAGGCCGTGAGAACGTGCTCCAGAGACAGCAAAAACAGAAAATCTCACGGAAAAGCATGGTCAGGAAACCCAAAAAAATCTGTGAAAGAGATCCAGCATCTGCCACAGTGAGAAAGCAGCTGAGAGTCTGAAGACTACCAACTCCTGGAGTCACACAAAGATAGCTAGAGTCCAGGTATACCCTAAGTATGAAAGGTCAAGGCCTTCAGGCCCAAGACAAATAATCCCAAAGCAGCCAAGGTTAAGGCAGCAACCACATGGCAGGCAATGCTTGCTTTTCTAATGAGAAAAGCAAATGGAAGGACATTAGTACTCTACATGATTTCTTCTTACATCAACAAGGTTCAACATTTTGTGTACACAAGGCTATTCTAGATGAACATTCCACCAGATAAAGAAGCGATATTTGCCTTGGGTCCACCTTCAGTACAAGAGATCCAGTCCCAAAGTCCAGGGGTCTCTGTTCCTCTTTTGATCCACTTCTTTAACTGGAGGGCGAGAGTCACCTTTCCTTCAGATGCTTGCCTTCTAAGCCTGGGTTAGTATGGAGCTGTTGTCTTAGCTTTCACTGGGTTCTTACCTGTATTTGTGGTATAACAAACCCACAGAGTCAATATATACCAGCAACTTTCTTGTATGTGGTGGATGTAAAATGGAGTTTGACCTAAACGGGAACATACTAATGCCTCAAATACCACCTACTCAATTTATAATCTTTTATTCTTTCCTTTTATTTTTATTCTTGTTTCTTTGAATGCTTCTGTACTTTGTAATTTTATGTAAACAAAATCTATGAAAACTTATTAACTGTTCTGCTAGAGCAATGGTTTGAAACTTCTGAGCTGCACTCCCCAGGAAGGCTCAGACTACCATGAAAGGAACCTCAGAAGATAACTATGCAGTAACAAGATTACAGGCTGACTAATGCTTTCTAAAACAAAAAAGCAAGCCCAAAAAAGCCGCACACACCTGTAGTAGTCTGCAAACCAAAAAAAAGATGGTAGGCCTCTGTTATACCACAACAACTGGCCCTGACCAAAATGAGAAACTGCATCGCCACAAAACACTCTCCAGCACCTTCTCTCATAGTTTTCACAGCTGACTGATGAAACCATAAACTGCATGAGTTCCCTTGTAAACTGCGATACTTCCCTCAGCACATACAAGTCAAGAAATTTTTCAGCCTGAAACAATAATAAGAGTATTTTATGAGAAAATGAAGAAAAAGATACAAGAGCGGAATGTACTATGAGCACATATTTTATTAAAATTGCACATGGAAATTGAGCAGACATTGAAAATTCCACAGGAACCATGAAATGCATAATAAATTCATACTGCATAAAATTCTCTTCGATGCTGGAATTCTTCACATTAGTGATAGTCTCCCTGGGGATATACACAGACAAAAATCTCTTAGGTTTAGTGGGCAGGCCTTCTTTAACTTGTACTGATCATTTTGTAAGCCTCTGACTAAAAAGCTCCTAGTTTAAGTTTTTGTCTACTTGGCTGGTTAGGTTAAGTCTGTTTCTTTGGAAACCCCCAATTGTGTCACGTTTAAGAAAACAGTGACTTACCCTTTTTCTGTCATAATAAAAGACTGTGTATTCCAACATTCAGTCACAGACTTAGGAGAGTTAGCACACACTCTGCAAGCTCTCAGAGTACAATCAGATTCATTTCTCCACAGGCAGCCAGATCTTCCTTCAAGTTCACATTGATGACCATCAATGATGTCTTCTAGAGTTAACATCACAAAATAATCAAACTAAGAATGAGTAAAGAGGCTGAATTTTCTCTCATCAGTTACACAGTTATGGAGAAAAATCTGAAACGAGGAGTTGTTGCAAGTTACATACAGGTGAAAACAGTCAATTAAGTATGTCTAAATGGAAAGATGAGTTTTCTTGTTTGAAACCAGCTAGGTTAGGATTGGTCTAGATAGACCATGATTTTCAGTTCATGCCAATATTCAGCAAATCCTCAAAATGAAGACAATGCAACAGTTTGAACAAGAGAGAAAACACGTTGGTCCCCCATCAAGACACATCTTTAAGTATGGAAACAGATAGATCAGAATATTTATGTTTCATTTTTCAAGTACATTAAAAATGTGAAAAGGAAGTGGGTATTTTTTTTTTGACTGAAGAATGTTAATTTCTTTCTACACATCTTTGAGACAAAACGCGCTGCCTTGAATTTGCATTTATCTCCCAAATAGGATTATAGAAAAGGCAAAATATTCTTTTGAAAGAATTACATATTACAAGATGTGGTCTTTTATTGTTAGTGCTTGAATGAGGCTATCCTGGAATTCTCCACCATCAACTCACGATCTTTAAATACACTTTTCTCCAGCATGAGCTATTTGACAAGAAATCCTCACAACATGAACAAAGGACATCCCTGAACCAAAAGCTTTTATGACAAGGAAACTAATTATACTTGTTTTAATAGTTGATGAAAATTCTGTACCTAATCTCTACATAGATTGACCTTTATGAGAGTTTTTTCCTCTTTGTACAGAGGGAAAAATGACCAAACTGCTATAAGTAGAATGGCCAAGAATGTTTGCAAAGAAAAACTTTAAAACTTTAAGGTTCTTTGCAAATCCATTTCATTGTGGAGCTCAGAAGTGTGCATGTATTTAAAAATACTCCCAGCAAACCAGTAAAAACTATGAAGAATCACTGCCATTCTGAGTGTCTCTAACTACCAAGTAAGGCAAACAGATTTTCAGTTTTCAGAAAGAAGCGGTATTTTTCCTTGAAGAAATAATGAACAAAGGAGTTATTTATAACTGTCTCTAATGAAGAAGTGTCAATAATACTTAGCATTTTGCGCTGTACTTCTGATGTTGACTCTGATGGCATGTTTATTGCTCTGCTGTCACATAGTATGATAGGAAATTTTTGCTCATGTAATTACAACATTGAGATCTTTCAGACTGTATCCTAGTTTAAATATAAACTATAATAGAGCTAAACTTTTTCCTAGTGGAAAGTTATGTTTAAACATGATCTTGTCTCATGATTGTCTTCGTTGTCTGGAAACAATTTAATGAGATGATCAAAATAATGTTTTTCACAGGTGATAGATGAACTATAAACAAAGCAGAACTCAATGAGATGTGAGCAATCCTTCAAACAACCTTTCGTGGACTATGTGGCTGCAGTTTTCCATTCTGCAGTGGGCAACCCATTTCAAACCAATGTTTAAGGGTCAAAGAGTCTTCTTCCACTTAAGCCTTTGAGAAAGCTGTTGATGAAATCAAATTAATAGTACAAAAGCCAAATTGTTTTCTCTTTCTCTGAGGAGCACGCCTGAAATCAGAGAAATGTTTACATGTTAGAAGAGTGGGTTTGTCCTCCTGAACAAACTGTCATGTTTTGTAATAAATAAATGCACCAACAATGTTCAAGGAATATTAACACATGGATACTGGCATCTCTCATCTGTTTCATCGCAATTTCAACAAACTTTACTATCAATCATTACAGAAACAATTGATTTAGACCACAAAAATTCAGACACAGGACATCTGGGTGGAAAGCCCGGAGATCTACAGGTGCTCATCAAAACCTGAAAACTCATACCTTTGACTGTGAGTCTTTTACTTGCAATCAAAACTGCTGTTATGAGATGAAAATAAGTGGACATGGCCAAAAATTGTTGTATTCTTCTCATACAATGCAATTTAGAGTGATGACTGTAGGACTCTACAAACAAAACACCTTTGTTTGCAGAGGATAAAAAGCAAGACTTAGGCACTATTTCCACCCCACTGAATTTCATACTGAAATTGATTTTTTTTCTCCTTTTATACATAGACAGGTAGCGTTCTGACTACAATCATACTTCAAAGCATTGTGTAGATGGATTTTTAACATGAAGGTCGGGTGACAGTCCTTATACTGAATCCAAGGCTCCTTGTGTTTTATGGCATATAAAAATCTCTGTATTCTCTGTTTTAAGTTGGAGCCATTTGTTGGCTAAGAATTCCAGATGTGGCTTTAAAGCAGTACTTTCTAGCTTTCAGTGTAGTTGCCTTCCCCCCTCAACTTCAAAATGATATCAAGATGAGGTTTCTAGGGGAAACAGCTCTGGAAACGTTGAAGGCATGATTCTGGCACACTCTCCCATAAAGAAGAAAAAAGTGATTTTAATAAAGACTAAATAATGAAAAGGGATACAGGTAAAAACAATCCTAATATCACAAGAGCAGACACAGAGCTTGCAGGAGACACAAAGAAAACCCTTCAATGGACACTTCAAAAGCCTAGTAAAAATCCAGCTATATTCATAATCAAAAGGTTTTTTTGTGAAACGAGAAAGCAAACTTAAAAGAGGCCCTGCTATTCCAGCCCTCAGGCTTTCTTCAAGGTAAAACAACACAACCAAGCAGAAACCTCAGCACAGTGTTCCTTTAAAAAAATCACGTTTACCCAACACCTCTTTGGCTGCTGGCAGGGAACTCTCATATCCCATGAATTGGCCATTGAAGGCTTTAGATTTACCCTAAGCAATCTAGCTTCTCAGCTTCATCTTGTAAAAAACTCTAAACATGAAAAAAATGGAACTAGTGTCACTCTCACCTCTAACAGCATCTAAATCGGGAGTTTTGGTAAGCAAGCTTCCAAGACCAATTAATGAAGAACAATAAAATACTAATTCTGAGCTGTCAGTTGTTTTTGTTCTAGCATCTAATTTGGCCAATGCACTCCAGGCTGAAGTCCCTATTATTTTATGGGTGGTGGTAAAGTATTCTATGTCAGATTTGAGGAGTAGAATACCATTCCCATACTTTTCTTACTTGTGTTCAAGCACCACAGTAAATCTGTTTCCTATAGATGGATAAAGACATGCATGCAAAGTTAAATGAAGATTCAGTTTCCATCTTATTTTTTTCCTGTGGATTCTCCTATATTAAGTGAAAGAATAGTTTTCCCTTTCCCTGTCTTTGGACATGCTGCCATAGATGCAGTAAACTTATCTTCCGACTCACAGGGAAACAGAGATGAGAGCTTTTTTCTGTGTTCCTACAGTGCCTAGCAGAAAAGCTTAAAGGTTCATGACCAGAGATACAAGGGATGCCATGTTTTTCAACACACTTGTTTTTAAAGCTGCCAGCATTTACAGGGAAAGGGAGTAATACATTGATTAGTATTTGGTCAGGATGCTCAAAGTGACTTTTATTCTTTTTGTAGCATGGAAAGGCAGTAAGTTTATCCTTCTGTGTGACCCACCTGTGGAACTTTCTGAAATTAAGGTAACATGAGATGCAAGGGAGGTCCAAACTCAAGCCAATTACAGTGTTGGCTACACAGCTCAGGGTAGCTCGGTTCTATTTCCACCATCACCACCATGCCAAGACATCCACTCATTTTCTCCCTCTCCTCACTTCTACTGAATTATTCAAGATGTAGAATCTTGGTTAGCTCCAAACTGCATCTAAAAAATCCTGTGACCTAGTCTACATTTTCCATTCCACATCTCTGATGTATTACTGACGAGTTAGTGCTCAGATCCCTGACTGAAAAAAAAAAAAAAAAAAAAATCAGGCAGAAGTCAGCATCCTCAGCACTCATTTACTATTTTTCCATCACAACATACACATCCTTCTTTGAAAAGTTACCCTGAACATTCATGTTAGTCAAAAACAGGCATACAAGAGCTCACATAGAAAAACTATCTCAGACATGAAGTTCTTCACAAAAAACTTGTCTTTTTCTTAATAGGTTTCTCATAGGTACTACAGGAATCAAAGTCATCTGGAATTAATCTTTTCACCTAGAAGTGGTAGTAATTTTGTACAATTTATTTAACCTCAAAGATTAGGGTTTGGTAATCTCCACCTACCGCATTAATCCTTGGATTTTGGAAAGCTGTGTCCAGATTGTCCTTGTATCAGCCATAAAGATCGAGGGTGTTATTATTTTCATACACCACATGCCCATAGATCAGAATGATCAGCTAGAAGTGCATAATCATCCTGAGACTGTACAAAATGCACAGGATAATAGCCATAAATTATCCCGTGCAAGAGTAGCACGTAAAGAACCATTTATAAGACAGACCAATGTAGAGGCAGAAGAGGGGGAGCAGGGGGAACACTTTTTGACATTTTTCATCCTGACGAACAGAGTAATACTCATCTTTATTGTGAAAGCAAAATGACCTTTAAAGGACATACTTGGAAGTTCGATTTTGCTGTTCTTCATAAGAACACACTAATAGAACTGCTTAGATTCGTGATTCAGGTATGTATCAGTATTTTTCCAGTTTAAAAAAAAAAAAAAAAAAAAAGAGTTGTTTTAGAAACCAAAGAAATGAGACAATGGAGCTTTTAATTTTCCGAGCTGGAAGGTTAGGTTCCTGCTTGTCCTCATATCCATCACCATGGTTCAAGAGTATTATTACTTTTGTATGGAGTGTTCCTGAGGTCATTGCTCTTTGATGACAGCAGGTGGGGAAAGACAGACATTGGGTGCAATAACCATTACCTCATTAGTCCTGTTGCTACCTCCTGGAAGACACCCAACTGTTGTCTCAGAAGACCCTCAAATGTCATAGCACCCTTAATGAAGCTGAACCTACTGTTAAAAACAGAATGTTAGGACTGGCCAACTGACAATGCTACCCACTGAGATAAGACAGAGGAAAGCTAAAGAAAAAGAGACACCAGCGAAAGAATAATTTCTGGGGTAGCCCTTTCCTGTAAGTATGGTTTCCTTAAATAAGGCAGCTGCAGACAAGAGGAAAAATTTGAACTCTATGGTGAAAACTCGTATGATAGAGGAAAATATTGTTGTATAGAGCAAGTCCTGCCCACAAATCAACCAGATGCTCCTGTTCTTAATCAACATTATGCTGGGAATGCTGAGGCTGTTAGCTTAAAGTTAGAATAAGCCTGAAAGCTTCTTTAATACAGAGCCTTGCAAGGAATGCTTTCCAGAAGCTCTACAACAATGGAGCCTCAGCATCAAAACCAGCTAAGTATGAAAACTAGATCTGCTTGTTATCACTGTTGATTCACATTCATGCTCACCACTCCCACTTATCTTCCAGACTTCATATAGCACATACAGCATTTTAAAAATATTAACTTCTGTAGACTTTCACCTGTGTTTGCTATTCTGCCAAAATATTTTTATTATCTTTCATCATAGCCAGCAGAAGAATCAAACCTGACAGAAAAGAGTCTGAACTCCAACTTCCAACAGCAAATCCTGATAACTCTTGTTCACCTTCATAGTTAAACTTGAAGTTTTGCATAAACAGCTGCACACAGATGAACTGATTCTTTCCTCTGGGTTTCAGACATCCTACATATTGTTACAATCTAAAAAGAAAGTCAAGTTTGAGAAAATATATTCAGCAATTCTAAAGAAATAAGCTTTATACTACCAAAACACAGTCTCAGGTAATTGTTGTGGTTCACTAATAGACATGCCTCTATGTCTTTTCCCAGTTCTGCCTTACTTGCTGTCAGACGTAAGAATCCCATTAAAATGTACTTTCTGTATCTCTTCAGAGACACAATGGAAGAAAAGGAAGTAATTCTCAAAGCATTTGTCTTAAATACTACTGTGAACAAGTGAACAAAGATTGCAAGTAGCATTCGTCCCATTCATTACACAGGTCCCCTCATTACAACCCTACCCCATCCAAAAAAATCTAGATGAACATATGCTTCATCCAGGCTCAGTAGCAGGCCAGTATCAATGTTCTAAAAACAATTTTGAGCTGCTTCCTCCTACATACAACAACAGAAAAGTAAGTTTCTGTGAGAAGGATATGAGAGAGTTTCTAGCTAATAGACTAAGAGACTAATGACTGTTCCACTGATTACCTGCAAATGCTTGAAAAGATCCCAATGGGTCAGTGTTACTTTACACCTAAAGAAGTGCTTCACTTTTCAATTTTTTATGTTTTCCTTTAGCAGTTGATTCACATACTGAGTTAACCAACTTCCGGATTTTTGAAGAATCCTAGAAGAACAACATATGCTTTGTCTTTCAAGCAAGCATAACTGAACCAAGAGAATGAGGTTACTCTCTGGAAACCTTGAAAAATAGCCAGAAAACCTCAGGACTAAGTATTTGTACCACAGGAAATGCCAAGATCCAACGATTTTTTTTTATTTTTCTTGCAATAATTAAACATGAATTCAAGGTTGGTCTGCCATACTTTTTTAAAGTTGTAGTAGGCCGAACAAGTAAGTATATCTGGAACTAAAAACTAGAAAGTTGTATCAAATGAAATAAAACATTCCCTACTGATATCTACGGCAATAACCACATAAAAAAAAATCTGGATTATTTATCAATTCAAAATGAAAACTAGGTATTTTCTTTTATTCATTACTTGGCCATCTTTACAGGTCCACAGCAGAAGAGAATCGTCGATGATCTCCAAAACTAAACAAAGAAAGCAAATTAGTTTAATTATGCTACATAAAAAACCTCTGCTTTTTGATTACATATAGTGAGAAATTAATGTTAAGTGCTTCTGGAAATTATGATGAGATAAAGATGATGACATTTTTACAGATGTTTTAAAAGTTATTTACTTTTTTGATTTATAGATAATCTATCTATAGTTAAGGGTCTAACCATTACATTTTCTCCTACAAACTACTAAAACCAGACAATACCCAGCAGTTTAAATAACATATGAAAAAAGCTGCATCTATTTAACAGCTGCAGAACTCATAGGACAGAGGCAGTAAAATATAAAAAAAAAGACAAGAGTTAAAAATCCTACTGCAAGAATATTAACTGTAATAAAAGAGAAGACATTAAAAACAGCAGCTAGTTAGGTGCCAGGACATAATAGAACCCATAAGGACAGGCAAAGAATGATGCTAAGTTAGGGAGAAAGAGTCTGTTTTCAGAGAAGAACTTCCTGACAGACACCACAACAAAGCAACATGAACGGTGACTGTGTGGTCCCCTTCTCGTAAATAAATCAGGCGTCAAAGGTTGATCTGCAGTTAATAAGAAGCCTAAGCCTTCTCCAAGGATTTGTAGTATTCTGTCAGCACAGTCCAAGCCTTAGGAGCCATGAAGCCTTCCGGTGGGTTTTGTCCTTCTCGAGCCAGCTTGCGCATGCGGGTCCCCGATATAAATTCGAAGTCTTCGTGGCTGAGAGAATAGGAGTGTGGGCAAGGGGGGAGAGGCAGAGAAGCAAGGGGAGGGGGAAAAAAAAACCAACAACATGTTTTAAAAGCAGGCAAAGTTGTTCATATTCCTTCTGCTTTCTTGATACTTTATAAATTTCTTCTTGAAGAGTATAATGCTGTATAGCAACTGTCATTTCCAGACATTTGACCAGCAATGCCAGTAAAACTCGACTATACACCCTCTACAATATTCAGCTTCGGTAACACCTGAGGTTTAGCAACATGGTCCAACTGATCTTCTGCAGACTGGACTGAGTCTGTGCTTCCATCTAGCCTGGCTCCTTCTCTATGAGGCAACAGGGAACCACTTTTGAGAGAGAACCATCTCCTTCCACCCTCCTGTCTCAACCCTCTGCCAAGCAACAGCCGCCATCCTATTTTGCACCTCACCCTGCCATGGCAGCAGACCAGCCTTATGAGCTGGTTGAAGGTTCCAGTGCTGGTTGAAGAAGGCCATTTCAGTGCCACTAGAGAAAGTGCAAAAACAAAATATCACAAAATCTTAGCGAAGTACAGTTTGCAGAATAGAGCAAGTAAAAGCCAGAGTCTAGAGACAAGCTCTACAGCTTCTGCAGCTGGGCCATTGCAAGCCACTGAGCATACATAGACATATATATGCATATGAGTAATGTGGCACAAACTAAAGAAAAAAGCAGGGGAATAATAAAAATACTTTCCCCTAAAGATGATTTTCCCTAAAAAACCAGAATTCAGTTGGACAAATGCACAAATGAACCCAGATCAGGATTATTCATCATTGTTAACATGACAATCTAAATTAATTTTAACTTCTCACGTATGTGGTCATAAGCAGCAAAAGCTCAACAATTTCAACTCTTAGACCTCACAGGACTGAAACAGTAAAAGCAAGACAAGAATGCCAGAGTTCTACCAAATGGTTGAAAGGAAAAATTATTTATTCTTAAATTAAATATGCAATTTTAATTATGCCATTTGCTCAATTTGCAACATGTATGCATTACTCATTCCTGCCTGTTTGAAATAAAAGCCAAGCATTGATCTCAGATGCACATGCCTTAGATAGAAACAAGAGCCAAGTATGTGCATCAGAGGGTAGAACTTGGCTCTAAGTGCTGAGCTATGCTCAGTAGGGTATGGAAGTTAGCAAGACGCAGAAAGCATTCCACAGTTCCCTTTCACAAAACCACTAGCCCCATAACTTTTTGATTTGGATTGTATACATTTACACAGCAGCACTGCCATACATGTCCTTTTCTTACTGCTCTCAATTCAGGACTGTGGGTTTCTCGAGTGTCACAACATGGCAAACAACCCTATTGTGCTTCAATTCTGAAAAAAAAACCAAACCAAAAACCTACATAAAAACGAAAACTTAAAGTTGATGTAAGCCCATGGGAGAAAAATTTATGTCGCTGCTGTTTGTAACACCTGAAAATTTTGTTCCTTGGCAGAGAGATTCCTAAGTATTCACTAACACTGCTTGAAGGTAGCTCGTGTTCTTTGCAAATAACTATTTCTATAAAATATATGTGGGGAAGTGATAAGCCTGGTTAATTCTAGTGAAAAAAATACTAAGCCTTCAGATGATCAGGAAGAGAAAAGTAAAGCAAGTGCTATGAAGTTTCTGCATATGTGGTTTTCTCCACAGTGGGGTAGCAATACTGAAGTTTGAGCATTAAAAAAAAAAAAAAAAAAAAAGTTAACTGCTTTATCCCCTCCTTGATTGTTAAATTTTCACAAATACACTCGGACTTGCCATACAAATTTGCTTCAATAAGACCCCCAATTCCTTTAGCTTCTTGTTATCCCTAGTTGCATAAAAAACAGCTCTAGGAATTGGAGATACCAAGAAAGAGAGAAATGTGAGAAGACGCTAAGTAGATCTATAGAAACTATAAGAAAAGGAAGGAAAAACATGAGTGAGGATCATTTAAGAAACATACTAGATTCAACATCTCATAACATTTCTAGAAATGTTTAAAAAATGCTATTAGAAAGTACAAAAGTACTAATGATGCCCTCTCATTATCCCAATCTTTTCTTTTGAATGGGTTTTTCTTACAAAAAAAAATTACATTAATTAGTAATCATCAAAGTGACTCAAATGAAGCTTTGGCAATATATACTGTATGTTGAAACAATACAGTAATTTTTACCTTTTTAAAAATTACGGCATTTGCTATTTTACCGTTTCCAGTTTAATCTCCACTTTCATACCTAAACCAGAGTATTTGAATAGCCACTCAATACTCATTGTCTTTACTAATGGTTAAAACCAAATCTCTTGAATATCAGAAACTGAGATTTCCACTAAGCAGATATATCTTATCAGTACCAGCACTGTGATGTGACCCACAAGCATTTTGAAATAAAACACAACAGTATGAGTAACTTGCTTTTGTGGAAAAAGAAACCAGAAAGAAGAGTCAAGTGATTTTGTTCATAGTGAATTTTGAGGATATTAGGAGTTACTCTACATAAAATGGATTTGAGCAGAATACGAGAGGGGGGAAACATTTGACCATTAAAGCTGCTATGAAATATAAATGCCAAAGCCATTCAAATACCATTCTCAAATGAGATTGGAATGACTCTTAATGAAACTTAACCCAAGCCTTTTCTGAGCATAGGATTTAAGTGCCATTGAAATTTTTATTCAGTGGCTGCTGGAATTGGCTTTCTTTGAGCCATGCTATGTTAGTAAATGCTTGTAACGTTGATTTGAGCTTTTACTACCAATTGAATTTGACTAGTATTGACATAGTATTTGATGCCAATGCAATTAAAAGCTTTCTCCAGAAGAAAGAAGAAAAAAGGCAGAAATAAATCCACAACAAAAACTTGTCAACAGAAAACCAGTCTTGAAACATATTACATTAGGACTGGTATTTGCTCCATGGCATAGCATCCTAGAACCCACAGTGTAGGAAAAGCCTTACATACACACACTGTGAAATATCCTTACTTATGAAGGATAGGGCTAGGCAGACAGAAAATACACAACTGTGCTGTGTTCTCATACATCTAGCAAAAGGAGAAAAAGAATCTTTTCTTACATTTCAGATTGTGCCCTCCTTCCACACACAGAGCTGTATGTACACACAGACACCCACAGGTGCACAAGATATTTTATATTTGGAACACAGTAAGTTATTTATTCAGAAAAACACAGCAACGAATTTGTGGTGCTAATTAATCTTCCAACTATTCACAGTAACTGAGCATCAGACTCAAAGGACATTACAAACCACGCACAGATTAAGAATCCATACACCAGTTCTTGCCTTTCTTTAATTTACAAAGGCTAATGTTTTAATCTGTTAAATGGATCTCCCTTTTTTCTGTGCATTCAGTAATTTTTTTTACTATAATACCACAAGTGACTCCAGCAACAATGACAGTTCTTTATGTTTTGTTATGAGCTCAAACACTCTAAGAGCAGTGTGTGAGGAGGCTAAGATTTCAAAGACCTTACAATTCTTGTGACAAAACAAAGAAGTTATCACCAGTCTGCAAGTGGGAAACAACTCTATGAAGATGCCCACAGTCCTACAGGAAACATCTGCCGTATCTCTGAGGTGTCAATACAGTGACTGAGGAGAATATTTTTTTTTATTTCAACAATTACTCCCTACAAGCTTAATCTAAGTACAAAATATATCACATAATTGATTTTTCACTTGGGAGCACTGAAGATCAGTCATAATCTTGGGAACCCCAACTTTCTGTTAGGGTATCTGGCACTGTGCAAATGACCTTCTTAGAATTCCCATCCTCTGTGGACAGCAGCATCTGATGCTCTCAAGGTCTTAAGAAATTTAAAGACTCATTATAAAAGTACAGATCATTCACTCATAGTTTTGCCTATTCATAAAAATATGGTGTTTGGAAACAAATGTGTGGAAATAAAACAATAACATGACTTATCCACTCTGGTCTGGCTTCAAAATGACTGCCATGGTCTACCCAGCTGGTAAACTTTAGATCCAATTAATTCCTAGGACAATTCACAGCCTCCTTTTCTGAGGTTCCATCCTTCAACAATTCTCCTTCTCCAACTTCACGCTTCCTGAACAGGATCTGTCATGAGGTAAAATCTAATCTCACAACCCTATTCAGAAGGATTTTCACTGAATTTAAATTTGCCTTTGCATCATCAAGTCATGACTTACACCATCACTCCTACAGGAACAGAACGCTGTCCCTTACAGTGTCGTGCCTTTGTTAAGCCAGTCTGTGTCATGCCTTGGGAATGCCCCATGATGCTGAATGAACCAGCTAGGTTCAAAACCTAACTGGCCAACTCTTTGTGAAAGTAGAACATAATAATGTGATTAGTATCAACACAGGCAGAGCAAATCCTTCACCTGCTGTGAATGAAATTCCTTTTTGACTGGCAGGATGGTTTAAGTCTTCTGAGCTGCTGTAGTATTTCAATGTATCCTAAATTGTGTACTAAAGGTTAATTGAGAAACCATTTTTCACATAGCTATATTAAAGAGGACAGTCAAGTGTGCTTATCTCAGCCTCTTACTATCACTTTAAAAATCAGGTATCACACCAAATTTGGGAACAGTATGGACTTAGTTGGAACAGCAGCTGTCCTCTAAATATGACTCGATAGCATTAAAGCAATCATGACAACCATATTAAAGGTCCTGGGAATGAACTGTATAAGGTTAAAATCTCTCCTCTTCACAGATACCCATGCTTCATTCATATTTTATAGAAGGCATGAACAGTCTGCTCCAGTAACCTTATTTAGGGGTTTCTTTTAGCCAAAATGATCTCATCAGTTTTCTTTCAGGACAAAAAGAAAAAAAAAATCCATTTTTCCAGACACTGCTGTGGCTTTTTTAATTGCCAGACTAATTTCCTTTCTTAATTGAGTTTTTTCTCAGCAGCAGTCTGTGGCTGCATTTTATAGGACAGATCTTCTGTAAAGAATTGGGAATCTCTGCTCACCCAAACAACTACTATTATTAAGCCACCAATCCCAAATTGCACTTGTCTGTGGTAAGTGTTTGAGGCGCCTTTTTGGCTGAAGAAACTCACTAACTGTTTTTCTGAAGGGATTTCAGCATTGGGTAGGGATTTTTTTTTTTGAGGGGAGTGGTGGTTTTTGTTGGTTACTTGGTTCTTTGGTTGTTTTTTCATTATGCTTCAGTCTAATAGTGGTTCACAGACCGCACATTAATTTCGAATTTCTCCATTGTAACTAGAATTCTTCCTATAAACTTTTCCAAAACATGTTTGGACATACTCAATTATTGATCCAAAATTCTATGAAATCAAAAAGGGTAAAAACTATGGTAAGCAAAAGACTGTATCAATATTCATACTAGTTTCTACATGTGTTATTTCTTCAGAATTCTATGTAAGTAAAAATGTTCAAGCTTCCCACAGAAACTTGGATTAGCCTTGCTATCTGACTTCAGCAACAATAAAAAGGGAGGGTTTTTTATTATCCTAATTTTGACCAAAAGGAAAATAAAATTAAGTTAGCTCTACCTGTTCTGCTATATATTGCTTCAAATGCATTCCTCAAATCCCTTTCCTAAATCTTAGGTTTAGACATATCTTTTTCAAAAATATCTTTTAAGATGGTGGTTCCATGAGGTGCTAAACCTAGTGATGTCCAAGAAACATATTAAAAATTGTTGTGGCTTCATGAGGTAAAATACAAATACATTTTCAAGTCATTGGTTGTTCACAGGTCTTAATATTTTAAAGGGTAACTTCAGTCAGTTTATACAAGTTAAACTTTGTGCATCACACTGCAACTACAATTTCTGTGCAGCTAGTGCAAAGGCTTTTACATTAACCTTTTCTTACTCCCTTTCCTCACACACAATGCTCCATGATTATCCCTGAACGCAAACAGGGTATCTCTGCTTTTCCTTATAAACAGGGGTACATGTAGATACACCTGCTGCCACGTGACTTCAACTCCAACACAGCACCACAGCAGCTCAACATTAGCCAGCAGCATGAGCTCCTGACACTCAAAGTTAACCGTCATGTTCTCTATGCTATGTCAAATGAGTATACTCAAAAGGAGTAATAGTAAGTGGTATTTAATATCAGGTAGAGGCCTGAAAAATAGAGGACATGACCACTTGTGGAGATAATAACTACTTCCAGCAGCTAAGACACACAGCTCAGCTATAGCTCCGTCCAAGGGAAACCCACTTGCCTTCTGTGCATCCATTAGTGATGTAAATTCTTGAATTGCCTAGTTGGCTGTCAAGTCTCCAAGCCTCAAAGAACTGAGAAAGGTGCAATAGAAATCAAGTTACTCATTTTCAAAACAAGTCAGAGCAATGTTTCTATGCATTCAACCCCCTTCCCCACATTTTCTTGCTGTGTTTTTCACCAGGTAAGCAGCGGGCTCAGGAAAGACTCCCACAAACATCACCCAGTGGTCTTCCACCAGTACCGATCCCCTCATATGTCCAGACAATCCTCCATTCCCTGTCATCCTCCTTACAGGTTCAAACACCACAAGGTCCGGGAGTCTGCCACATTTTCAGGATCACACAGGCCATCTTGAAATGCAGCCAGCTGCACCCACCCAAGTTCTAGCTCTGTCTGGAGCCTGCCACAGTGTTCTGTCTACGGCAAGCAGGAGCAATAATGGCTCTCTCATCAGGGAGCCTGCATGTGTCCGCATTGCCATCTAGAGGATTGCTGCCACATTCCAGTCCACTCGGTAGTTACAAACTGCCTAGGGAAGGACAGGGCAAATGGTCTTACATTCTGACAGCAGCAGGGCAAAACTGCACACTAATAGCAGCACGATCTCTTTTTCCAAGACAGTGACAGAAACAGGAAAAAAAGCCTCAAACCAAAGGGTCCCCATAGGCAGGATGAAAGGATAACAGGGTACACATAATGCAGCCTGTGACAAAAGGCAAAACCTTCTACCACAGAGATTTTTTTTTTTATCATTTGCTCTGGCTAATGAGAGAGGCACAGTTTTGCTCCCCTTGATCTAAATCAAATCTATCCTGCTAAGAGTACAGTATCAATGATCACAGAATCAATATTCTTCTACAAAGATTTTCTGTTCCATGCAATGGGAATTCTGGCCTCTCACATTGCTACTCCCCTTCTATTCCAAATTATTAAGAAGTGACACACTAGTATAACTACTTCACTTTAATCTTTGTGTATTTATCTTCTAAACCTTGCTGAATTACTCAGACAACAAGCAGGACAAATAGCCATAGTATCTACTACTACAACAGCCTTTTGAACCTTATGTTATAATGCATACAGGTTTGCATAAAACTAGCAATATTTACATCACAATCTAGTTACTGTGCACAGCAATGAGGACTTCTAGATGCATCTCAAATAATGAAAGGCACAAAGGTAGTGAAGTGTTCAACAGCTACTGTCCATAGCTTCACTTGAGAAAAAAAAACCTGCTGTAATGCCCTCCCCAAAGAGAAGCTTCACAGCACTAAGGAGAACCTTATGCTGGAATGCTGCCTATATGGGCGGGAGGAGGAAGGAAAAACAATATCAGCAAACTACAACTGCTAAATAAGCATCCCTGATTAGCTTCAATTTTAAAACATCTGCAATTTAGCAAATCATCAAATTTCTAAACACATGGATGCCGTGGAGTAAAATACAGTGAAACTATTTTAATTCTTGTCAGGTTTCAACAGATTTGCCTTTATCATGCTGTTTATGATTTCCAAACAACAGAAGAACACAACATAAAGCTATATTTAGTTATCTAAGAGATACTTTTAAAAGCCGTGAAGTGTTAGTAAAAGCAGACTAATTCAGGTGCTTGGAATTTACTGCTAAAATATAAAGCAGTTACATAACTTACAATCAAGGTTAAGTCAGCACACTACCTACTAATAAACATTGGTGAGCCCATGTCACCTCAAGCCCATCAAGAAAGAGATGCAACATATAGATGACACTATGATCGAGGAGTGGACTTGACCATGGACGCTATTGCACTGGTTATCCATGAATGCGAAACATGTGCTGCGATCAAGCAAGCCAAGCGGTTAAAGCCTCTCTGGTATGGAGGCCGATGGCTGATGGCTGCCTGGCAGATTGATTATATCACAATCCCACAAACCCACCAAGGCAAGCGCCATGGGCTCACCATGGTGGAAGCAACCACCAGATGGCTGGAAACATATCCTGTGCCCCATGCCACCACCTGAAACACTATCCTGGGCCTTGAAAAGCAAGTCCTATGGCGACATGGCATCCCAGAAAGAATTGAGTCAGACATCGGGACTAATTTCGAAAACAAACTCATAGACACGTGGGCCAAAGAGCACAGCATAAAGTGGGTATATCACATCCCCTATCATGCACCAGCCTGCGGGAAAATCAAACAACACAATGGACTGTTAAAGACTACACTGAGAGCAATGGGTGCTGGGATGTTCAGACATTGGGATACACATTTAGCAAAAGCCACCTGGTTAGTCAACACTAGGGGATCTGCCAACCAACCTGGCCATGCCCGATCAAAACTCTTATGTACTGTAGAAGGGGATAAAGTCTCTGCAGTGCACGTAAAAAATATGCTGGGGAAGACAGTCTGGGCAAAGGTAAACCCATCTATGGAACTGCTTTTGCTCAAGGACCTGGGTGCACTTGGTGGGTGATGTAGGAGAATGGGAATTCTGATGTGTACTTCAAGGGCATTTGATTTTGGGTGAGAATAGCCAGTGAACCAAATTGTATTATGTCAATTGCTGTATAATACTGTATGCCATCACTTCTATGGTTGCTATATGTCATATCAATAGTATTACAGAATCACCCGGATTAATGAAGAATTAACTTTGATAAAAACTGAGCAAAGTGTAGCAATGATAGAAGCAGAACCGGCTTCAGCATGCAACAATCCAACACCATACACCATCCCTCCTGCCCTAGAAGGCTATTATGACAGACGGATCCCAAAGTCATGGACTAAATTAGCTCCATGGACATTTTAGAGGGATGGCCCTTAGTCTTAGGGAATGATATCTGTGTGTATATATCAAAAGGCAGGAAAAGGGGTGGTGATTAATTGGAAAGTGTAGGACTTGGACATGATGTAGAGGGTATAG
Organism: Egretta garzetta; assembly: GCF_000687185.1. Lineage (NCBI taxonomy): Eukaryota > Metazoa > Chordata > Aves > Pelecaniformes > Ardeidae > Egretta > Egretta garzetta. Next base: position 154,448 of record NW_009258755.1, read on the forward strand.
AATAAGGGGTGGATACTGTCCTGGTTTTGGCTGGGATAGGATTAATTTTCTTCCTAGAAGCTGGCATAGTGCTATGGTTTGGATTTAGTATAAGACTAATGTTGTTAACACAACAATGTTTTAGTTGTTGCTAAGTAGTGTTTACACTACTCAAAGCCTTTTCAGTTTCCCCTGTTCTGCCAGGTGCACAAGAAGCTGGGAAGGGGGCACAGCCAGGACAGCTGACCCCAGCTGGCCAAAGGCTTATTCCAGACCATATGATGTCATGCTCAGTATATAAATTGGGGAGAGTTGGCCAAGGGGCAGCAATCATCACTTGGGGACAGGCTGGGCATAGCTCAGCAGGTGGGGAACAATTGCACCGTGCATCACTTGTTTTGTATATCCTTTTATCACTATTATTTTTATATTCTCTTCCTCTGCTATCCTATTAAACTGTCTTTATCTCAACCCATGAGTTTTACTTTTTTTGCCCCTCCTCAATTCTCTCCCCCGTCCCAGCCAAGGGCGGGGAGGGTGAGCAAGTGCCTGTATGGTGCTTAGTTGCTGACTAGGGTTAAACCACAACAATTGTCAGAAGCCACAGTGACATCCTTGGAGACTTCTATGCTCAGTGTAACTGCAGCATAAGTAGCTGAAGAACAGGAGATAAGAAATAGGTTCATTTTTACAGATCAATCCATGATTTCACGCTTTCAAAGATAAACTGTGCTGTGCAGACATACTTCTTCAGTTAGAAGCAGTAGGAAATCAACAGAATATAAAAAATACAAGGTTTTTCTAGAAAAACATCTTGCTTGGCAGTTTGGATTCCAGTACTAACTTCAACTGCAGTTGATGTAAAAAAAAGTACAGTACAATAATCTGAATAAAGAGGTTTAAACTAAAATGACTAAACTAAAATCATCTTCCCAGTCCCACTCATTGCCACCACAGCAATGCATATAGCGAGTTTTGGACTCCAATATGCCACACAAGTGAAAAATAATACCGGAACATGCAGAAGGTGAAATTACCTGTCCTGTAATTGCACAAAAAAAAAAAAAAAAAACCAAACAAACCAGCTGAAAGCCCTGGGACATACAATAGTCTTAGGGCATCATTTTGCATTATTGTTAAACAGAACAAACAGCTGTTTGTCACCCTCCCCTGTCCATTATCTTGTCTCTGCTGCACTCTCTCATTTTTTCTCTTCCATCATATCTGATACATATTTGACACCTGAGAAGCATATTTAGAAAGATAAACAAGCAGAAAGGTAATCTCACCATTATAATAAATAGTAATATTTTTCTGTGAATTTAGCAATCTTTGCCAACACGTTCCAGAATTAGAGAAACTCCAGCACCTGGGAGGCAAAGGGAAGCTTCCAGTGGCAGCTAAAGTTGGATGAGGTTAGTTGTGCTGTGAAACCACACCCAAATAGTGCTGAAGTCAAGTTGCATTCATGATCTAAAACCACATCTAAACACTGCCATCTTTCAGAAATATAAATTTAATTAAAAACAATTTTTTTTTTTGTGGGCAGGGGTAAAAAGCAGCTATTGGCCAAAAAGTCTTAAAACAAAAATACAACTTACTGATCAGAGTCATAATAATCCATGCACTTCTTTTTCTTATTATAAGCTGCAACTCTGAAGGGTACGATTTCTAGCGCTCGGAGACCTGGAGCCATCGTCAACACTTTGGCACCATGAGTTGGTTCATACAGGTCTTTCCCAGTGTCAGGGTGTGGCATCCCTGCTGGATCTCGCCCTACAATGTAGAAGTTAGCTCCTGCAACCATTCGTGATCTACAGTGCCACTGAACCTAGAACAGAGACAGAGGAAAACTGTTAACAGAAGAAAACAGTCAAAATATGACGCCTAAAGTGTGTATGCGTTGTATAATTACCACTTTTCCCCTAATCAGACATGATTTTTACTATGGAGCCCAACAAAACAAAGAATCAGTTATGTGATCACCACCAAACTTACAGCCAAGACATACTATTCCCCTGTTTCGTTTGCACATTAGGATACTTTAAAAGTTACTTTAGCATAGTGTTTGGAACAACATAATCAGGGCAAGAAAGACAGACCTCATCCATTCCTTAGCTCAGTTCTTCCTAATGTCACTCTACATCCCTCTCCTTTTATACAAAAAGATTAATGCAAAAGCAACTACTTTGGGAAGCTTAGCATGATCTAAACATATATCGCTCTATTTTAATCACAGTAATTTCTCTAAAAAGACACCCTGACCGACAGCTGCGAAACATCTCATGGGAAGAAAGACAAGATAGGTTACTAAAACACAGTGTTCACGACTGATCTAATCAACCTATCTACACATTTTAAAATAAAAATTACCCATGCTCAGCATTTTCACCTCATGCATGTGGCTAGGATGTTGCCCAAGGTCTTTAACACTTAGTCTGTGTCAATATTAAGACCCAAATGACATATAAACTAGGTACATACTGCACATGATTGCTTGGAATAGGCTTTCAGAGCACCAAGACTGCCTATTTATATCACAAGCTTCCAAGATGAAAACTGATAAAGCAACTCTAGCTTTGGTAAATATTTAGGAACTTTTCCCCAATCATTTTGACATAATTTGATTCTAGCACATCTACATAAGCTGGGGAGGAACAAATGTCAAAATCAGAAACTTCAGCTTTACTGAATTTTTGCTTGGATGCACCGTCTTCCACCTAATATTTGAAGTATTGTAAATATTGACAAACAGCCTTCCCACATTACTTCGTTGCACATTTCAAAATGAGTGGTTTCATAACTAACAACTTGATTTTTACTTTTTTCCTTATAGCTCAGTTACTACTGAAGGTAAAGAAAAAAAGAAGATACTTCAAAGGAAATTCTGCATACAGTATATTCAATCATCTGTATCCTATAACCAAAGAAATGCTTTCAAGTTATTTAGAAATGCATCTCTGACTAAATACGGTGAAAGGATTTTTTTTTCCAAAACCTGTATTTTGCAGTATTTTCTAGATCTTAGACTGTTAGATATGTTACACTTATGACAGTTTTTAGACTTATTATGTTATAGGACTGTTGGTGAATTTTCTTAATTCTTTTTTATATGTAAGATTTTCAATAGAAAATTTAACAGTACAGTACAGGAAAAGTAAAATAACTATTACATTACTTTAGGTAACAAAGACACTTCAGGAGATGTCAATACATTCTCGTACTGGGAAGTATTCCCCTAAAAGAATTGTCATACCATCTTTATAGCTTAGTACCTGCCAAAGAATACTCAGAGAAGAGTTTAAAAAAACAGCAAGCATATAACAGTAGTTTCTTATATGTGCAGCCTTACCGTCACACAAAACTAAAGGGCCTACCCAGTAACTACATAGTGTAAAATAGCTTCAAAAGTTGAACAGTAATAAACATCTGTCAAAACATCTGTCAAGCACTAAAGGGAAGAAAAAAAGAAGGGGAAACAGGAGGGAAAAAACCCCACAAGTCACAGGACAAAAGTTGCTGCCACTACCTTGTAGTAAATGGACAATGTGATGGATGAATTTTCCTTCTACTACAAAAATAAGGTTGCATCTGCCTACTGCAAACCTTTACGTAAAACAAAGTCACAGTGTTTCATATTTTAGTCACTGTGCATGCTGTTCTATGCTAATACCCTTTAGGCAAGAAGCTCAAAAGTGATTTCCCTAAGTAGTAACTAGCTGTTAGTTCAACATTAGTTCTCAAACTAATCCTTATAGAAACCATTCACGGAGGGAGTTTTGCAGTCAATATGGAAAGAGTTCTGTAAATCAGTAGTCAGATAATGAAATTAGGAACCAGTTATGAGGGTACCATTTGTATCAGTTTTCATCTTGACCACAACCCGACATTACACATGACTGGTTCCACTGCTATTCAAGCACATAGGGTGCTATGGAAGCAACTGGATGCTGATAGCTATGCTAAGAATTTTGATATATTTATGTTACAAGTACAGAGTGGGCGATACACATGAAATTCCAACATACCTCCGTAGCTAGCAGCATATTTTCCAAAACTATCCTAGCATAGTTAAGAAATTTAAGTTTCATGTTGTCCTTTGGGTAACAGCAATTAAGAACTCCCTTTTGTAAGAACTTAATTTTGAATAAATGAATCTATTCCACTAAGACAATTTAGAACAATGTAAACCACAAGTCTGAGACTTAAAACTAGCAGCTCTTGTCCCATTTCTATACATCCATACTACTTCAGAACATACTTACTTTACTGAACAGGTGAATTTATTGCATTTTGATACAGAATTTTCCCTTATAGAACTGTTTCTTTTCTTCCAAGGTAATTATCAGGAATGTTGAAAATACAAAAATGCTAAATTGATGCCTATGAAACATGTCTATTAAAATATTTACATACTGGAAGGCCACATCAATCCTGTAGATAACCATACTAACCGCTGCTTGTTGTTCTGTAAAGCACTTGTGGTACAGAAATGAACCTGGTACCAATGTCTTTCAAACAACCTATGGAAAATGATTAAAGGAAGAGTCTCTTTTATTATTTGGCTACAAATATTATTGCCAGGCTGTACTCTGAGGTCACTGGAAATGTCATATAGGTTAGGAGAAAACTCTTGTTCCGTTCACTGTGGATTTTGTTCCTCCCTATATGCTCATGAATACAAGACTGAAGTAGAAGATTTCTGTTAATTCTCCAAAACATCTATGGCAACAGTACAATATTTCCTACAGTAACACATTTACATGCCTCAACTAGTTCTGAACTACATTTCTTTCTCTGGACTGAAAGGCAGTGCAAGCCCTGTTTGATCAGTAAACTGGCCAACAGAATATAAGCGACATTTGTCTAATTTAATTCCACTGGTGAGGTCTCCTACCTATCAAAAAGTTACCACAGAGTTAACCTCCTGAGCCTTCAACTTCCTGTGACTTGTGGAGGGGGAAGAGGAAGGAAAAAGAAAGAAAATTAAAAAAAATAAAAAAATAAGTAAAATAAAATTAAAAAAAAATGTAATGAGGTGGAGAACCGACATCCCTTAAAGGAATTGCCCTCAAATGAGAGCATTTTCTTCTCTCTGCTGCTTCCCACAGAACTCTAGGGAGTCCAACCAAAGACCTGGCTTCTAAATAAAGTGTTGCCCAAGAACTATTTCATACAAAAGCCTTGAAACGATTCTCTCTGAATTGTTTGCCAAAAAATAAACAAAGCCTTTTTTTTTTTTTCCTGATTTGTGTATAGCCCTCCAACATATAAACTTTTTGCTTGATAGTCATGAAACTTAAGTATCTTAACATTAAGGACAACTATTTGGTATGTTAACAGATATTCTAATTCCTTCTGAAAAAGACTGTAAAAAAGAAGGATCCTTCATTATCACACCCTTAGAAATGTAAAGAAAGGAGCACATAAACCCAATATTGTCTCCACCATTTCCAGCAAAATCCTCCAATACAGAAGTTTCTTCACAGAAGAATGGTTTTGTTGATGACAGAGGGAACCTTTACAATCTGGTTTCCCACGGAAAATTAGTCTCCTCTCTCCATTAAAAAAACCACAACGCACAAACATCAGGCAAAGCTCAAAATACTTAGTGCACTATCAAAGGGGTTTTGTTTTCTTTTAAACTCTTGAAGTATTTACCTCAGTTGGTCCAGCATACATCATGGGGGAAGGAAATATAGCCACCACTGTTGTTTCTGGATTCAAAATACCCTCCTCCAGTACTGCAGCATGTTGCTTCATGCGCCACATGAGAGGAACATCATCCTCCTTCGTCCAGCCCCCAAGCGGATGCAAGAGTAAAACTGGGCGCCGGTAGCCACGTTCCAAAAGCTGCTTATGAGTATCCTGCATTAAAAGAGCATGCCCGTTGTGCACTGGGTTGCGTAACTGGAATGCAAAGACAGCATCTATGAAGAAAAACCAGACAAAAGATATAAGAAAAGCAAGTTATTTTAATAGGAGTTGTAGAACCATAGAAAAATCTTCAAACAGTACAATCCTTCCTCTGAACTCTATTAAGCGAGTTTAACAGCAGCAGTCACAGGTAATTAAAGTATTATGAATTATTATAAAATAAGCAAAACTAATAAAACCCAACCATACTAAAAGAAAACATAAATCAGCTTCCTTCATTTTTGAAATTTTCACAGAATTACTTAAGTTTCTCCAATATCTATAACCTTATCTTTTGATTTTTCACTTGCATAGGCATTTAATATAAAGTTGAGTTCTAAGCGGAAATCAGACTGTGCTACCTATCTTAAAGGCTCTACGTGTCATCAGGAGAACAAATGGACATGTTTGCAACAAAACAAATGAAAGAGGATTTAATGTGCCTTAATAAGTTTCCTTCAGCTAAACAGCTTAGTAGAGTTTACGCACAGTAAGAACAAAGTAAGGCTAATTGCTATTCCAAAGTATTACAAACCCTTTGACACAACCAGGATTTGTCCCTTCTGCAAATTAAGATGAACTACAGTACCCTACAAGACAGCAAAATCACCATAACTGAGAGGTTTCCCAGTAAGGAACCAATGAAATCTAGAGAACAGGGTTTTTCAGGTACCAAATATATTTATCTAGGTGCTAACTAAAATAAAGACTGGTATCTCAAACCTGCAGATCCCGAAAATAGTGACTACACTGAAAAAAGACAGGAGCTCAGGACCAATCTCGGTTTGTGTTCTTGATGTTAATCTCTTCCCTCACAATTAGACATGCTTAGCAGCTGCCTGCCAGTCACTGCCACAATGAAGGCAGTATGTTTGACTGTTCTCTGCTTTAGGACATTACTCAGGCTCTTATTTATCTGCCTAACACAATTGCTTTAGTAATAAAAAGTGTTTTGTTTCTTCTGCAATAGAAAGCTAGCAGTTAGCTCACAATTTTTCACTGTGATACATTCCACTTTGCACCAGTCTCCTTGCATTACTGTCATAAGCTTTGCTCCCCAGAAACAGCATGGAACAGACTTAAAAATAGAACAGCATGAAAGCTCAGCACTCAACCATACCTCTGTGGTTTTAGCCCAAACTGATAATTTTTAAATAACTTTCTACCACATTTTACCATTATCTTTTCTTGCATTAGTAAAAGGTGTAATGTGCATGGCAAGATAAAATTCAATACCTTAGGCATTTCCAGCTTCTCCTGTGTATTGAGGCAATGCAATGCCTGAGATTTTAAAAATTAATACCAGTAAAAGGCAAAGAATGCCACCTAAGAGGCATTCAAAATCTTCATCCTTGAAACAATGCTAGCCCCTGTGGTATTGAGGCAGCAGGCATTTGGATAAAACTTTGCAGGAAGAAACAGAACAAGAAAAATTTACTCACCAGCATTCATTTCCTTGAATTTCTGCCTTAGTTCAGCTGGAGTGAGACGATATTGATCAAGTCCATCATTCCAATAAATACGATCAAGAACCTGTAGATCTCCACCCACGAGCCAGTTCCCTTGCTCCATAACCATCTAAGAAAAGAAAGGAAAAATCTTGTTAGAATTGGTTTGTCAGCTTATCCTGAGCATCTAGAGCATTGCAATGGGGCACATCTTTACCAAAGGAAGAGTTCTGGGTTAATTTTATTTGACAGTCTCAAGTCAAGCATCAATGTTTCAAAAAAATAAAAATTAAAAAAAAAAAAATATACCATGGTGCAGGAGAGATGCACAAATCTTCAGTTGGCATATGCCTTTCTTTCAAAGTAAAGGATATTTTTACTATATAGAAATGCAAGTAGACAGTATTCTTAACCAACATTATTACATGACAAAAAGACATAGTGGCCAGAAAGCCTAACACATTAAGTACAATGAAGTTGCACACTTTATAGTTGTTGGCCAAAGCAAATGCAGTTCCAGTATCACCCTGCAGTTTACAAGATTCTGGACAGCAATAAAGTAACAAATAAAACAGTTCTGATTAACTACTCACCCACTTTAATCTATTAATAAAAACAGAATCTTTGAAGTAAGATAGCTTTTGGATTTGTTTCACGGTAGCACTTTACCAAGGCAACATATACTGTACACTTGCTAGAATCCTTTTGATATCTTCAAATATCACCTCACCCTTTATCAAAAAATAATTATGGCAAGCTGCTTAACATACTCAAGCACTGGCCATAGAAATCACCCAGAAATTGTTAATTTCTGAGAATGCTTTTGCTTTTGAAAATGGAACCAGCAAAAACTTCCAAGTTCCATACACATTTCCAATAATTTTTTAGCCTTATGCAATTTAAAGATGACAACAAATGTTGATATAACATGAGGCATTACATACCAAACCCACAAGCCAAGATGTTAAAATTAAGTGTAGATTTTTCAATTTATTTTTACTTTGAGATAGAGGACCTGCTGGTATTAAATGATGCTACAGTCACCACCCTCTTCCCAAGGAAAATGCCAGGCTTTGACATCTTACCAAGGCGGGGGGAAGATGTGATAAAGATATGAAGATGAGAAAACTCTGCACTACGGTAACTCTCAGGCACCCAAAGATTTCCAATTAATTTAGAAGGGCCACCAGATTCATGTGCTGTCATGATACTATTATACACACATTCATACGCTGTCAAGATACTACTATACACCCCACTACAGACATAAGAACATAGTCCCTCATCTTCTACATTAGTTTCAGCCATGGCATTCTGTAATTGCTAATGCATTCTAACAAGTCATTAGAATCTTGTCTGCATGAGATTTTCTAAGAATTTCTTAAATTTTTTGTTAAGTTTTCAATAAAGGGGCAATCTTATGTTCATCAGCACAGAACACAAAGGCTTTGAAAATCTTCCAGAATACTCTTACTTGTATCTAGCAGGAGATGTCCTTCTCCAGATATACTCCTGAATACAACTTCAATCAGTAAAAGGATGTCATCACACATTAATAAAAAAATTGATTACACATTAATAAAGTAGTCAAAAAATTCAGTTTTCATGTATGTATACCTATTAGTCGTACCAATACTTTTAGAACAAATCAAAGGCTTTCCCTTTTTAAGAGTAAGCTCATAATTTGAGATTTGTTTTATTTCTTTTTATCTGATTTTAAGTCACAGTTGTAAACAAAAAGATACTATGGAGACAAATGGGCAAAACCCCCCCATATTTTGGCTCTGCAGAACTAAGATGCAACATTTACATCAGCTTGCAAAACCAAACATGGCATTGCAATGAGTACGTTACAATTAGAATTCAGTATGACATATATATACGGTCAACATAGTAGAACATACTGAACACAATGGATGGGAAATAACTCCCCAGAGAGTTAAACGATGAACTCTCCAGGAACAGGGCCTATTCAAAAGCATCTAAACCAGGCAGTTCTCACGTGCTCCACATGCAGGCAGAATAGAAGTTTTCTTGCCTTCACAATGCACATACCTGCTGATTAAGGAGCTTTGATGATCCATCTGGCTACACAGAGGGATATTTTGTAGATACACTAGAAGGCAAAGTTCCCTTTTCTGTAGCACAGATTCTACAGCACATTCTAAATTCATTTCATGTGTACATATTGACATTAGATTTTCACACTAAGTGCAGACTATTCAACAGCTGCATAGAACAAAAAAAAAAGTCACCTTTATTTCTGCTCAAACGTTTTAATTAGTTCTCAAAGTAGTTTTGCTGTTGAAATACACCAGTCACAGATATCAGCTTCACTTAATTTGCAGCTTCACAAATAGTACAGCTAATAAGACTAGATTTTCAACTTTTAAACACACACCTTGATATAGGGATGTTCCTTGCATGTCGTTCCCCATTGTCTAGCACAGCGTTCCTCTTTCCTGTGCTCGTAGAATTCGGGATTGCGAAGAATAGCCACACGGCGACCCTCATACACCAATGCAATTGCTGTACACCCATCCAGTCTTTCTTTGTCTTCTTGAGTAGCTGTTAGCACTATAGGCACTGACAGATTAATAACTCCCCCTGCAGAGTGAAGAAAAAAAAAAAAGCCCTTATCCTTAGTAACGGTCATCAATAATATTATGAAAATCTACCCTCCTAACAGTTACAGTCCAGGCTGTATGTTTATCACACAATAGGTAGTTCAAGTACTTATTTTAACAGGAGTTAAAAGCAACTTTTAGAACGAACTCTTGCATAAGATACGTGTGCTATAAAAATGTATAAACACTGAGGTTTGAGAAAGAGCAAGGACAGTACTGAAAATAGCTAGTGTTTATAGCTGCATGCAAGTATTTAGAATGTGAGGATACTACTTTTTTGGGACCTCAAATGCATATCTTGTTCAAGAAGCTACATAGTAAGCAGAAATACACAACTGGCATTTTTAAACACACAGTCTAAAATATTAGGTAAGATTGCTAATGGAGTAGATAACGAACAAAAAAGAAATAGCATTCTTGGTAGCCATACTTTCAGTCCATAAGAAAAGTTCAGTGCAATAGAAGCAGCCAAATCTACCCAAGAAGTTAGCATATATAATTCAACTATTTCAAAAGGTGACTTTTGTAGTTTACTTAAACCTATATTCAGATTCAAGCATATATATTTCAGAAAAACTGTTGAGTCAGGCAGACATTTTGCATAGTTTGTTCAGCTGAAAGCTTACCAGCTACTTTACTTCTAAAACTAAACCAATGAATCTGAACTTTAAGGTTGTGTGTGGTCCTCATTTTTAAGCATTTACTTCACTGCTAGATGCTTGAAGTCTTGGGTTTTTTTGACCCCAAGAGTGAGATTTGAGAAACCCAGTGGAGTAAATACTGTAAGTCTCATACAAAGGCTTAAATTCTAATGAGAATATACTTGCTGAAAGAGTGCAAAACTTTTGGGTGGTCTCCAGGAGAAAAGTCATGGGCCCCTTGAAGTTAATGGCAGTTTTGCTATTGGGTTTAATGGGGCCAAGACTCTAAATAAGGCTGACTTCCCTTTTATTTGAGCAATATATTTTTATAACCTTCTCTCAATTTTACCTTAAGTGTGGTAGGAAGTTAAAAATTATGAAGCTGGATGAAAAGTTTAAGAGAAAAATAGGTCCCTCCTTCCTTCATATTGCAAAATGAAAAGCCTGCTATGCATCTTCTCCTAAGTTCAGTCCTAGTGCTCAGACTTATTTTCAAAGAAACTAGATCACTGAGCTTGGCAACAGTCACAGAGAAGGTGATGTGCCACCCCTAACTTGATAATTAAAAAAATCATTTTGCTTTGCAAACAAGTAAATAAATATCTCAAACTGGAAAGAGATCTCAAACCTGTTGATTATTAAAATTTTGTCAGTGACCAATAATAAATACATCTATGACATCTTTCTTCAGCCACTGTACAAATGAGAAACTGAGGCAAGGTAGTGGAATGAGCTTGTTAAGTCACAGATGAGCAGTGTCAACTTGAGACTATTTCAGATAACTTAAGTTTTAAAGTGAGAATATCAACACAACTGCACTGATCTCCACAACGTAGAAGTCAGTCAGTATGAACATTGCATTTAGAGCCCAAAGGATGAGATGCATTGCAGGTATTAAACCATTTCCCTCTCTTCAAAATCAAAACGCTGGAAAATGACTGCTGCTGTGAGACTCCAGAACTAACATACCAAGCAGGGAGGAAAATTTCAGGATTTTGTTTTGACTTAACCATTGCCACTGGTTCAAGTAGCAAAGCAGCTTTAAGACAATGACATTTTTAAAAAAACGTTTTCATACATAAGAGTTGCAGTAGATATCTAAGAACAGGAAATATGGCAGCATCTACAGGAACATGACTGTTTTATTCAAGCTTAAGACTGAAAATTGTTTCCATCAATAAGTTACTCGTTATTTTTCATTACTCGTATTTTTGCAGCATATATGAGGTACTAAAAACAATTGCAAGAGAAGTTTAAAAACTTATAGTTATTTAAAAACTTGCCATGTCTGAAGCACTCGCCTGTACGAGGTCTTAAAAAGCCTTATAAAAAAAAAAATCTGATTTACAGAAGACTACAAGGCAGAATAAGAAGCTACAAGATATTTTAGCAGTTGAATGCATAGCATGCCATCTGCAGAGTATGTTTCACCCGGATGGAAACACAGAAGGCAAATGGAATGAAAATAAAACTAGCAGTCCAAAATGATACTGCAGACTTTAGATCATCCAAAATAATGAGATGGCATTATGTTGCCTAGGATAGTATCTGAGAGACTTATAGAAAAGGGAACTAGAAAAGATAAGAGGGACAACTGATGTCTGGATCATAGAATTGAAAGATGAGTGACTTCTTTTTTCTGCTATTGGGTCTCCAGTAAGAGAAGAATAATGCAGAAGGAAATAGGGAGACAGGAATTTTTACTATCCCGTTCTGATATAGAGAGTGCAAAAAACCCTATAAGGCTGAAGTAAAACAGAGCCTTCAAAAAGGAATAAATAAAAAATGACAGAGGATCACAGTCAAATTCCAAAAACTGAGGATGTTATTACTTGCTGACTACCTTAACTAATGCTTGCTCTTAGCCAATTGGGAATGCAACATAAAATATATTAGTTTAAATCTCAGGATAATTACTAAGTCATAGTAATTCAATTACATGTGACAGTTGTCCATACTCAAGCCACCTCCTCAAATTCTGATTTCATACTTGCAATAGCTCCAGCACTCGTCAGTTTGTTGTCCTTTCCTTCATTACTATTATGGAACCAATCTTTCGGCATACAAAGCTGAACAGCAATTAAATTGCAATTCCGAATTCTAAAATCGATTTCTTCAAAACAAATTACAAATGTGGATTTCAGGTTTAAATTTTTTTCAGAAATGAAAACATTTGAAAAATACAATTTGTAAAGGCAAAAAGACAAGACATTCAAACTCTAACACGATGGTAGGTATAAAAGGAATAAAGACATCAAGTTTAAAACTGATGATTGTAATATCCTATTCTCTTACCCCAGGTTGTGCATAAGCCTGATAATTCATTACCACACTACCACTGAGAAGCAAAGCATCAACAATATTTTAGAAGCAGGATTAGTTTGCTCAATTTTATAAATGGTAAGTTTTACCCTACCATCAAGGAGACAGTCAAAATGAAGGCACTGTAGGTATTCTCTCTCTCTCATAAAGCCATTCAAGGGTGTTGCCCAACCTTCTGCTAGCACTTGCACCCATTGCATATCCACCTTGGAAAGAAATGGAGAAATAGACTTAGAACAGATAAAAGTTGTTGCTTAATGACTGACATCAGGTATTAATCATAATAGATCATGATTTACGCATAAAATGCAGAACAGTATAAATGGAAGATTTCTCAGTATTACAGTTTTTATTCACAAAGAATTCAAAGTTTCTACAAGTAAGAAAAAAAAAGAACAACTTGTTCCTCACTGTTCAGATTTTTGGCTATTTTCCAGTCCTTGTACTAGATCAAATTTCTATGTGTTAAAAAAACAAACCAACAAACAAAAAATCCCGCAACAACAAACTTTATTTGTAAGTGTTTGATAAAGCTCAACAGAATTAGAGTCCTACTTGCATTTATTTTTTTTAACAAAGCAAGTTAACCAAGAAGTAAAAAAAGAAAACAAGCAAAACACCACATACAATTACCACAAAAATATCAGAATTATGGGGGTGAATATTAAGAGTCCTAACTTTAAAACAGATTAGAAGGAAAAACTTTATTGCAGAAACTAGTGAGACAATCCACAAGTAAAATTGTCTCGGGACTAGTACTTATTTTAGTTTGAGGTATCAGCTTACAGGGAATTTCCTTCCTTAGCATTTAAACTGTCACACTATTACTTAGTGTGTGGCCTCTATTATTTCTGCATGTGCATTACTAAGACTTGGTCAAGCCTTTGCAAAGGACAGGCTTTGCTTGTGCAAGTCTCTTTTGCAAAGAGCATGACTAATTTTATTACACTGTTTAATTTATGCTGAGGTAAGTACAACACACATTTTCCTCCCAAGATTATGTTATATACTTGCTCGATATTTAACAAACCACTGGTTGGAGGTGGAGGGGGAAAGGATTTGTTTTTCTAGATAGGGAGCAATTTAGAATGGGACACTACAGAAATTTAATAATGGTGACTTTAAATATTTATTCCTCAAAGCAATAAATAGTTTTACAGACACATATGTGAAAGGAATCTAGTAAGATGCAGTGAAAGGAAGTGTTAAAATTTATTAGTAGTAGAAGGCTAGGCAAATTTTAAAACTATTTAATTTAGTGCTTAGTATGTCATCTCAATCCTTTAAGTCAAATTACTCACTGCAGATGCTCAACTCTGAGCATAGTCAGCTCATAAGTCTAATGCTTAGCTTTAAGTTCTAGCAATACTGTGAAAAAGCCAATGAAAACACACATGCATTGTATCTGTGTTTAGGCCTAGTTCTTTAGAAAAGATGAGGAAGGACAGAAACGTGACCAGAATTAGCTCTGTCTAATTTATCTGAGTTGGAAAATAATGCATTTAATGAAAATAAGAACAGAGTTGATCAAGTTGATCCATGCTTTTTGACATTTTCTCTGCTGGAAGCCAGAAAAGTGGCATGAATATGTTCTAACCAGAAAAAAACCAATAAAATAGATCTGATCATCTCTCTGTAGGCTTAAGTTTGCAACTGTTTGAGCCTGATATACTAGGTTACTATTGTTCAGCTGAAAGTTACCAGCAAGGAGAATCAAGCAGCAGTAACTGATTTCCTCATATTTTTCAGGTCATTAAAATTCAAAATAAAATGGCTTGTGTAAGTAAAATTTAAAACTAAGTTAGCAATTCCTCTAGAAACAACTACTTACACAAGACATGCCAGGCATTGTTTAGTCCATGGATATGGGGGGTAGGAGGTGGCATGAGAGCAAGTAATTATAAAATTAATCTCCAGGCTTCTGATAAACTAAGCAAGACTATACCAGACATTATTCACGAAATTATGAAGATTCAATTGTTATCAATTGAAAGTAAATGATCAAAGAAAACACAGATGCTGTGATTTCTCTCAAGAAAAGAGGGAAAAAGTATATTGAGATACATTCTGTAACCAGTACAGGTATTTCAACTATATCTACTTCCGATTAGCAACAGATTAGACTGTCAACTTCAGCAATGAGACAACTGAACACACAATACCTTATTTATTTCCAAGGTTAACAGAGACTCAGCATCAGTTTTGGCTAACTGCAGCTTGTTTTCTGGCACATAAAGCTCCTTCACCTCATAAGAGGCATCCACTGGTACAATGTCCTGTATAAAAGGAATAAACAGAACTTAGTGTGTGCTCAGAATGCTTCTCGAACACTGAACACATGGTCAAGAAGGAAAATTCTAATTTCGCACTACTCTCTAGCAAGAGTTTATTCATTAAGCAATTTTTACTCATTTAAAAACCCGCACTGTTTGAAGATTATGATATATTGCTTGCCAAGCTGCTGGCTTGAGTAACTAAAAGTGAAACATTCTGACAAGAGATTTTTTTTCTAAACCTGAAGTACCCTATATAACATTTAGTTAATATTTAACTATTGAATTAAGTGCAGTTTTTATGACTTATTAATGCCTACAACCTACAATATCTACAGCAGAAAGGAAGACTATGCTTTTATACTTGCTAAAGAAGTAAAGTTTTAGAGACTGAGTATTTATAAATTTAAGTCATTCACTATACAACATACTTTAGAAGTGGCAATATGGAGGTTAAAAAAAAAAATCTTTGTCAACTGAAAGTGATTAAAATGGAAGTACAAATTAAATGTATTACAGCTAATGACATAACACCAGTATCCTAATCTATATACTAACACTCCAAATATCTAAACGTGAGGCCATCTGCGCATAGATATATGCAATGAAATGAAATCTCATTTTATAACCAGAATACCACAGAATATCAGCTTTTTAGTAAAAAAAAAAAAAATAAAAATTCATTTTTCTCCATGCATTTCAAACAAGACATTCTCACTCCACGATGCTCAAGACTCAAGGCCTTAAATATCTCACAAGATATGAATATAAGGATAAAAGCATAATTTTTTTAAAAAAAGGGAGAAAGGAGAAGGCCATCATGAGCCTCCTCTGTCAAAGGATGGTGTAAAATGTCAAAACCAAGTCAAATGTTCCAGTGATATTCAGTAGCAAAAAAAAAAAAAAAAAAAAGCAGCTGACAGTTCTTTTTAAAACAGTTTCAGTTTTGGAAACTTTTATAAAGTAATGCTTTAATTCCTGAGGAAAAAACTCACCCTTACAGCTAAGTATATACAGACCCATAACAAGAATAAATTAATTATCTTTATTTTTCCAGTATATGCAGCCCAGAGTAAACAGGTATGCCTGTAGGAAACACAAAGTTTGCCCAAGCATTTTAAAGCATTTATCAGACATTAGGCACTACCTCCATGGAAAGTAAAACAAAGGGATTGGGATGATGGAAGCAAGTGATAAAGATAAAATTACTGCAGGAGTAAAAATATGTGGTGAGTCTCACTGGCTGTTACTTAGTTTACACCTGCAAAGACAAATACAAGGAAAACAAATTAAACTAGTATTTAGAAATTGTGTTTTATAAGGAAAATCTCAGCCCATTACATATCACACATCATTTGGGAAGCTGATTGTATTAGACAGTAAGTTAGGCAAAACCTGCCTTCTATTATCTCTGCCTGAGCAGCAGCATTGCAGCCTAGGAGAGATGCAGCAGGGTCCTGCCACAGCAATAAGCCCAGAATCAAAGGTATTGCCTGCTGCAAAGAACAGCAGACCTTACAACCAAAGTATAATGACTGAGTACCCATTATGCTGCTTCACAGAAGATTCCCCTCTGGGCCCTACTTCATTACCATGCTAGAATGTCCTAATTTTACAAACCATCAAAAGCTTAAGATAAATGTGCCTATTAAAAAAGTCTCTTCAAATATTATCCTGTTTTTAGTGTCCCACTAATGGGAAAACAATGGAGAAAACAAAGGTTTTACAATGCAGTTTCTGTCAACAACCTACCTCATTATAAGGATATAAATAGCTTGAAGACAGTTCTAGCAACACTGAGACATTTAGAGAATTTGTAGGATTAGTAAACCTAGATTCCCTTACAGACATAAAAATGGTATTTAAAAAACCATCTTGGATTAAAAAAAACCAAAACAACAAACCAAATAAAACAGCAGCAAAAGCAACGCATAGGTTAAACTGTATGAATTTTAGGAAAATGTCAGGCTAGCAAGCCATCTAGTGACCACTTTAAGGTAGTAACTTCACTCAAAGGTTCATTCTACCAAAAGACAACTTACACAATACTCCTCAACATTTATTATTTCTCAATGCATTCATATAAATAACAAAAACATAAAATAGATGCTTTATGGGAATGTGCCTCATCAGACTGTGGTGGTAGGTTCTTTGCTGATGCTATCCAACAACCTCAACAGTCTGTAAGGAAAGGGCCTTCAGGCATTCATAAGTGACATCCAACTTAAATTACTGAACGACTAGTCTTATAACTTCATGTTAAATGAGGTGTGAGGCCACTGAACTATTTATATAAGGAAAAAACAAACAGAAGTATTTGCTTGACTATAATCACTGAAGTTTTGGTAGCTACAGCTTGCGGGGAATTTGTCAGTACTTTAAGTACAGGGAAAATTGAAAAGTGGAATGACAGCCATGATCTTAACAGAGAGAGGTACGATTTTAGAGACTGAGGGCCTCCTCTTTGACTGTCAGTTGTATTCTATCATGCTTTAAATTCACTTGAGCTGTAGAAACACTCTTCCTCTTATGCCAAAGAAGAATTTCTGACCCCAGCCATTTACTGCTGTTTCTCTCAAGTGTGTAAAGAGGCCCTTTATACACTAGTTTTGGTCAAAATAAGTTATGTTTCACTTACACAGTACATCTATAACAATCTATAATTTTGACTGAAAGCATCTAGGAAACACTCATCCAAACCTATCAGTCAGCAGATCTAGCTGGATGATTGTTGCCTAATCAGAGCCTCTGCAATTAACATAGAATAGCTCTGAACCAAAACTTTGTCTGTGCCTTTTCCCAGAATACAGAAGTTAAAAACAAAAGAAAGCAAAGAAATAAGAAAAACTACACCATCACAGTATTTTAATGATTACACAATTCAGTGTAACTGAAGCTTCTTTTTTAATAACAATTCCAAAATTCCAAAATAACTACTAGCCCTATCACAGAATCACAGAGAGGCCTCTGGAGGCCTAGAGTCCAGCCTCCTGCTCAAAATAGTCCCAGTACAGCAGGCTGCTCAGAAACTTGGCCAATCTAGTTTTGAATATTTCCAAGGATGGAGCATCCGCAAACTCTCAGGGCAACTTGTTCTAATATTTGACCATCTTTATCGTGAAAGGTTTTCTTCCCCTATGCCTAGTTTGAATTTCCCGTGTTTCAACTCATGTCTGTTGCCCCTCATTCTACCCTTGTGCGCCTCTGAGAAAAGTCTTCATGAAGTCTTCTCTATATCCTCCCATTCGAGTGCTAGAAACAGCAACAAGACCTCCTTTAGCCTCTTCTCCAGGCTTAAAAAGTCCAGGTTCCCTCAGCCTCTCCTTGTACAGCAATGTGCTCCAGCCCCTGACCACCTTGGTGGCTTTCCAGTCAACTCACTCTAGTACATCAATGCCTGTCTGCTACTGGGTGAGGGAGAAGGACACAAACCTGGACACGGTATCCACATAAGGCCTCACAGGTGCAACATAAAACAGCAGAATTGCTTCTCTCAACCTGCTGGTTATGCTCTTTTTATTACAGTACAGTATGCAGTTGGCCGCCTTTGCTGCATGGGCGCATGTTTTCATAAGGCTGACAAATTTTTTATAATGCTGAACAATTTATTTCAGTTCTCTGGTATCCTCACATCTTAGGAAGAGTGATACTTTGTTTACTTATCAAGAAGGTGAGTTATTCCACACAATGTCAGCATATATCAAAGTTAAAAGGTACATATGCTGCAAGTCAATGTCATAGTAGCCTATGTCATACAAATGTTTACTTGCAGCATTGTAAACCATTTATAAAATCCCCATGGTCTGCACTTTGTCTTATGAATCCCAGTTTGTCCCATCCAACCACCTTTTGCTGTAGGTATTTGAACACTGCATCCAAACAAATAACAATTGTATTCATACAAATTTTCTGTTAAAATGATTTTGAAAACAGGAGGAGGCAGGAAGAAAGTTTCATGTAAAATAATGATTCTGTACCCAGCTAGCAGCTGGGTATAATTAATTGCATCAAATATATTCCAGAGTGCCTAATTTACAGTTAAATAATGAAAAAGTGGGCTGAAGACCTGTAATGCTGGCTCTACATGAATGTTACAGATATTACAAATACTAAGCTTACATGTTTGCAAGTTTCTCAATAAAAAAAAAAAATACTGAAATATGCTTTGGAGCCTGCTGCAATTCATGTTGATGACCAAGGTGATCACACAGAATATTCTTTATTGTAAAATTTTTGATAAGTGAATAATGAGGAACTAGATGAGATTGAGAACTTTGCTGCAGAGAGAATCATTGTGCTGTTACAGTGATGGCTGCAGCATAATTTGAGGTAAAAACAAGAAACAAAAACAAACCCCAGATGTACAGAACAGCAGAATCCATTTATGCATATTTGCCAGCAATCACCAGCCTCAAGCTTCACATCTTAAACAAAAAAAAAAAAAAAAAAAAAAAAAGACTGACCTTATAAACCACAATAACAAAGAACAACCCCTAACTTCTACTCTGCTCCAAATTCTCACCGCTCCAAAAAACAGAATTTGAATACAGTTGTGGGGAACTGTGTGAATATAGCCAGAAAATCAGTACAATAAGATACCATGAGGACCACCTTCCCAAATACAGGTATAATGCTAAGCTTAGATAAGAACTTGGCTCTAACTGTTGAGGGATGGGTGAGAGATGGAAGAAGGGCCAGAAAGTTTATACATACACTCACAGCAGATTGATCTAAATAGTAGAAGTACATAATCAGATTCCAGTTTAGGGGTGGTATTAGCAGAGCTGCCATAAGCTGATGTCCCTAAGAATGGGACATTTATATAAAGGTACCTAAAAGTTTAAAGTTATCTGCTGGAAATGCAACCCTTTCCTTGTACACTTTTGCACTTCCTTAACATTCCAGAGCTATAACTTCTTCAGAAAATATTTTCATGGCTAATTATTGAACTTATTCCATAGTAAGGAAATACAAACTTTGTGCAATGGGCTAGATCAGCTGTATTTGTTGACAGGAGAAAGAAGAACAAAACCAATGAAATCTTTACAGCCAAACACCTGCACTAGGCTTGTCTGACTCCAGTGGAAAATACCAGCAGACTGAAAGCCAAATTTATCAAGCTTAAAAGCCACATAAGCATTTCTGACTGGGAAAAAAAGTGTGCAAGCAGTGTACCTTGCATTCTAGGTCCCTAAAAAGAACTTGAAGCATCTGTTGCATTTACATGCAAAGAAACCAAACCAGGTGACCCTCAAAACCGAGTTACACCACACAAGTTCTTTCCAGATTCAACAGCTGCTTATTACTCCTATTTCTGTATGGTTACCTCCCTTTTTCTTCCATAAAGGATTGCATAATTTTTTGGAAAACACCTGATAAATTTGTTTCAGGGTTCTTTTCAAATATTATAAAAAATTCTAAGAACCAAATAATTCCACCACCTATGAAACAATATTTCAAATTCTTGTTTAACAAACATATATGTGTGTATATATCTCTACTTCTCTCTCAACGCATATTTATAATTTCCAGCCATCTAGTAAAAAACAGTCCTTGAAATTCAAGGATGAGCAATACTTTGAGCAGAATTCTTCCCAAAGTTTTTCACAGCTATTGAAACAAAAAAAAACCCACCCCAAATTATTTTTACTGTTACTGGCCTACGGTCTTTTTCTTTACTAATCACAATGGATTATTAAAGAACACCACAGACACGGCTTGTTCCACCTAAAGGAAACCTACAGAAATTATATTCTCAAGATACCACTGTATTAATATGGCCTGAGAACAAGACATGCCTGTTCAGCCATGCCTTGGTTTCATTGTCCCTCACTGAAGTAAGCAACCGCTGAGGTATCTTGGCATTCATGATACTGTTGTCTACAAAGAAAAAAAAAAACCAAACAAAAAACAAACCACCAGTGGTAAAATGTGCCCTAAGCAAAGGACAGGGCAAAGCTGACTGGGCCAGGAGCCAGCAATCAGCACTGTGTACCAAGTGTACTAATGCAAGACTTTGGGGATCACTACCTTGGTACACATGACATTGGTTTCTACAATTATGAAATGTATTGAATTGTTCTGAGCAGGAGGTGCAGGGCCTCCCACAGTCAGGAACTGCCACCTCCCATAGGTAGGACTCCTACACAGAGCTTCCCTTCATTCTTCCAAAAAATATTCAGAATGGCATTAGAATAAAAATCTAGAATTCTGCTGTGGTTTTCTGCCTTGTCTTATCCCCTGAGCAACCTTGAGCAAGCAGTAATCTATTAACAGAGTTTTCTTGAAAATTAAGATACAAGAGACTAAATCTCTCCAGAGCTGTACTGGCACAGAGGGTTAAAAGTAACTCCCTGCTGGCTATATGCTGACGTCTTTTGCCTGTACCAAGTCCAACACTTCATGGAGCTTTACTCAAGCTACGGCCTACACCCTAAATTTCCAGAACATCCACCTCACAAAAATACATGAACAATTGCCTGCTATATTATCTAAATTAAAATAATTGTCTGAAATGTCATCCCACTGCCCACTGACTATAGATAAAAATGTAAGGAGACAAATTTCTTCTACATGAAGATTAGCAAATTCTGGGGGTATGGTTGAGAGAGGATGAAGCCATCTCATGGCTGCCTTCACTTTTAGCGAGTTTAGAGTTTGGATTTTTTGTCTGTCTGTTTTGTTTTGTGTGGGTTATTTGTTGGGGTTTTTTTGTTTGTTTCTTTATGGGTTTTTTTGGTTTTGTGTTTGGGTTTTTTTAGGTTGGTTAATGAGCTGAATCCAACTTTCAGACAACAGGAGGAAGCCCAGCAGCTTCAAAAGCAATGGTGTAGATTGCAAGCATGAATGAGGAGAGAGAGCTACCTTCTCAGAAGCTACAAACGATTAACTCAACTCAGCCATGTCAAGAAGATCAGCTTCCTGAACTGGTCGTTACACAATTGCAGGACCACTTTTAGTAGTGCAAGAAAAACAGCGGAAACAAGGAAAGCCAGGCACAACCACAGCAGCCCCTATTTAAGCCAGCTGAAAGTGCATTCCTGTCTCTTCACATCTGTAGTATATATTAATTTGTATACTACAAAGACAAAAAATATTTCAGACTCTTGCAAATGCTAGCAAACAATTTTAAAGTCATCATTCATCATTGATTCTGTAACAAATGAGGCAGCCTTCTCTCCCTTCCAGTTATCAGTTATGATAATTAATAAAAATTAATTTTCCACTTGTCCAAATCTTATTTCACTTAGAGATCAATGTTGTTGTAATGTTTAGGTTTAAAGAGGAAACATACAATAGGACAAGTTTAAAAGCTAGAATTTAAAAATGTGTAAGCCCTTAACTCTTAAAACTGTCTCTGCTTTTCCAAGCACATACATTCAGATTGCAGCCACAAATGCTTTGAAAAAAGTTACTAAGATATATCTGCATTTCTGCTCACCCTCTCTTGAAGAAGTTCCACAACTTGTTGTATACAATCATTAACATCACAGGAATCAGTTTTCAGCACAAGCTCTGGGGATTCTGGTTTCTCATACTCTGAGTCAATCCCAGTAAAACCTACAGAACATAAGACAAAAATCTTAAATGACTTTTTCCAAAAGATGACTCCATTTTAACATTGTTCACAGACAGTTTTCTAGATATAAACCAACACAGCAGGCAAGAGCACTGAGTTTTAACTTCCTTAATACAGGATTTCTTAGGGAAATCAACAGGTTTTTTTCTTTATCAAACCATCTGCTAATCCTACTACATGACTGCATCAAACTTCAGCATTCTGCAGCACATACATAGCACATTTTTGTTGGTGAAGTTATTTCATTTATACCATGAATAAAGGAGTAGTGGCAGAAAAACTGTGCACATCAAGCCAGTTAGTCATCCATCAGCTGTCCTGATGGGGGTTTTTTTCCCCACACAAACCCTGATGTTAAACAACCAGTATATATATATAATTTTACACTCATGCCACTGAGAAGTACTCTGAAGATTAAGGAATTACAATGCCTATTACATTAGTTTAGATAACACACCCATCTTAAGATAGCTGTTAATGTAAGGTAGATGTGTGTGTTCATTGTAGTTATTATAACTGGTGTCACAGACTGCACAAGCTACCAGTGACACCTGTTCTGGCCTACTTAGCTAGCAATCTGCTTTGAAACAGAGAAGATTCTGAATAATCATGCATAAACAAAAAGGAAAAAAATCAAGCCCAAAGGCAAAGCATGTAAGCACTACAAGTCAGATCTGCAGCAAAAGTATCAGCTGGGCTAGAGCAACTGAACATCTGCATCCTCTACAATTGCAAATGCAAACATTGAAACTTGAGTTTTTCACTTCAGACTTAAATACTCTCAAAATGAGTAGCTTAATTCTCCATCTAAGAAAAAGATCAATTGCTGCAGTACCCCATGTGATAAAGAAGGGCCGATATTTGTTTCAAAAACTGTAGACTTAAAGTATCTGATTACTGGAGGAGTGGGAATAGGGAGCAAAGAAAGTGTCCTGTTACCATTGCCAGAGAAAAGAAAGATAACAGTTGCTGACATTCCTTGTGAACAGGCAAGTTCATTTAATTTTAATTCTTCATATATCAGATAGGGCAAAAGATACAGCTACTGCTAAAGCCACTTGTAGCTTAGTCAGACACTGTATACCTCACTACCACTTCTAAAGTAACACAATTCCATTGTGGGGCTTGTAAAATTAACAAAAGTTTAAGGACAGCACGACTTTAAGGACACCACAAGCACTTTTACAGCACAAATAAGGATTCTGCACAGAACTGTATCTTTGTATTGCGCTATCTCAAGCCATCTTGCTTTGATTCTGAGGAAATTTAGTTCAGCCTTATTTATTCCTGGTCTTCACATGATATATTCGGTAGTACTAGAAGTATCAAGCAACCAGTCACATGGAATGTCTTAGATTTCTTGAATTTTATATAACTTTTGATTAATGGCGAGTTCACAATTACAGCATCTGCAAACTTAGTCCCTGAAAGTGTTTACTTTAAAAGCTGCTTATAGGTAGAAAACGCTGTTGTCAACCTCTGCAAACTATAATGTAACACAGAGCAAAGAAGCAATTGAAACAATACTTGCAATGAGTGATCACATGTTGAAGCTTTTTTTTATTGCAGGCTGTACTTAAGTCTTGATCTGACGCTGGGGATAGGAAATAATTTTCATGGGTACTAGCATAGAACCCTAATTTCAAAAGAAAAGTCAGTCTCTTCAGAAGAGTTCTTAATGGTCTTTACAAGACAGATGGTGATCATGCTTTACTTTCTGGAAGAAGTTAGTAACTCTTATTAATGCAACTCTTTATAGACTTTAGAGAGAATCACGTTCTTTTTTAACCAGTCAATGGATACATAAAGATAGACTGATCCTCAATCATAAGACCTTGCAATAAAAACCATGTAATCTGCTCAAGGTTTTTCAATGTGAGGATAGCCAGTTTTGCACTTTTACTGTCCTGTGCGTTTAACTAGTCAGTTGTATGAGCTAGAACTCAATCCCAGTTTCTGCTCGGTCCTGTCCCCAGTCTATGCTGCTTTTAAGAGTGGTACACTCAGACTTGAGCACATCCACTTACGTGGAGTCAAATTACACCAATGTTTCACTTATGTAGAAAGGATATGACTACATCTAGGTTCACCTTTAATTTCTCCAGCCCTGGCTTTCTTATAGAGTCCTTTAACATCTCTCTGCTCACAGACATGCAATGGAGCATCCACAAATACTTCAAAAAAAGGCAAACTTGCCCCTTCATGAATTCGTCTGGCATTATTACGATCCTGAAAGAAAACAGAAAAAAAACCCTAAAATATTGTACCCACATATTGCTATTGTCTTTCTGCTTTCAAAGTTCATTTTAAAGAAGCTGATAGTAAAATGTAAACAAGATTTCAAATTTTGAAAAATAAACATGACTTGGTCAACTGATGCCCTGCAAGCTACATCAGTTTGGCTACAGCTCATCACATGGTAAAAGCTGACATGAAAATCTGAGCTATCTTACATTAGCCTCATTTATTTAAAAAAAAAAAAAACAAAAACAAAAAAAAAACCCCACCCCCCCCAAACCCA
>NW_009258755.1:179840-192732 GCF_000687185.1 Egretta garzetta
CCTCATTTATTTAAAAAAAAAAAAAAACAAAAACAAAAAAAAAACCCCACCCCCCCCAAACCCAGGCATAGAGTGCAGAATTTTCTATACCTGCCCCTATCTTAGGGGTTGCATCCCCAACAGTTACATCTGCCTAGCTCACTAAAGTCAGCTCGCTAAAGCAGAAGTCATCTGCTGCTCCTGATACAACTAGAGCTCTCTTCCAGAGCACCAGATTTCTCTATATCCATTAATCTGACGAGACTTGTATACTCCAAGTATTATTTTATTTGTACAGCTTGCCAAGCATTGAAACAATTGGTGAACTTCATTTAGAGAACAAAAAACTTTCAAAAAATCCACTAAAGCTATCTCTTACTAGTTATTTTTCCTCCTATCTAAAGACTTATGTTTTACTGCAGGATCTTGAGGTCCCCAAATTATTATCAGAAGAACTGTTTGCACCACTATAATTGAAGAAATAACACTTTCACATGCTGTGAAACATCTGAGCTACAGCCCCTGGGTCATTCTTCAAGACGCTTGATGTTCACACATCCTTTTTATCTCTCCCATCCATGTTCTCATAGACAGATGAAAAAAAGTCTTCACAAAACAATGCAAACATGGATTTAGGTTAAGTATTATTGAATGTCATGTTGTGTACACAGCGTGAAATAAAGTAAAAAGAACTATGGGCAATTAAACATTTTTCCCTTAAGCTACTCGGTAAAATACAGCTCACGCCATTCATTCACTGAAGGAAAAGTTGCTTTTAAAAACAATTTAACTGAGTCTTCAAGTTAAATGTATACCTAGTCTTCATACTTATAAAGAACTGGAATCTACATGGATCAAACAAGATATTGTACTTTTACAACTCTTTCTTCAAGTATCATTTGGGTTTTTTTCCTAATATTAGATTAATAATTCTGCCTAGTAGACTGAAGGACAGTTACAGGACTAATGTAAACTTTTTTTATATTTAAGATTAATGTTTCTGAAATTTGAGTAATCATCTCTAGAAAGCACAAATGTCATTAAAAAAAAAACCAAGCAAGCATTTGATTCTGACTAAGTTCAGCAAGGGATTCCTGTAACTAAATTTGAGTGACATTTTTTATTTTCCCTACGCTTTATTTAGAGGAATTTCACATTTACCTGAGTATAAGGAGAGATGAAACTAGTAATGCACACCAAACCAGCATCTGCAAACAGTTTAGCAACCTCAGCAATACGACGGACATTTTCTTCTCTATCTTCTGGTGTGAAACCCAGGTTCTTATTAAGGCCTTGGCGAATATTGTCACCATCCAATGTGTAGCATGGAATGCCGTGACATACTAAATACTCCTCCAGTGCCATGCTCACTGTAGTCTTCCCAGCACCAGATAGACCTAGAATATTCAATAATAATATAAATATGTATTATAAGCATAGAAAGGAACAAGTTAGGGCAAACTGTAGTACATGTACCACTGCTAGTATGAAAAACCCAGAGTGACAGGTATCAACAGCAATGCCTTTCAGAGATGCTTACCTGCAATGTAAGCCAAGTGCCTTTTACACAGACAATCAGTATCGGGAGAGTAAGGCACAAAGTTAAGTGTGCAATTAGAAACAGATAAAAGACTTTGGCCTTGAGAGCTGCTGACACTTATAGACATGGTGCTCATTCCCCAGTGCTGCTGCTGGCAGTTGTTACTACTGGCGTAAGTTAAATTCAGAAACCCAGCACAAAGTTAAGATGTTATGTTTACATCACAAGAGGAAGATCTTACACTGAAGTGAATTTCAGTCAACAAAAGAAAGGGATCAGACCAAACCACACACTGTTCTTCCTCCTTGCAGAATAACAGCACTGAATTAAGACATCAAAACCACAACAAAACTCACTCAAGACTCACACACAGCAGTTATGCTCCATTAACCGAAGCGTGTTAGCAAAGACAATTTTAAGATTAAATTTTGGTCCAGTTCTGAATCTTCAGCAAGAAACCTTTAAAGAATTGAGAAATCTTGCTGGCACTAAAAAGTCTGTTGTTTGTTTTAAGTTGGAAATGTATTTAAATAATTTTCCAGACTAGGTTTCAGGAGTTTATCTGGAGCGCATACTTCAACCTTTACAGAGAAATCAGTTCCTAAATGGGACACAAACTCAGATCTTCATAAGATGACATTAATCCTTTGAGTAAGAAAAACCAAAACAGAGTAATGGTAGTCTAAAAAAAATAACACTAGTGGGTGAAGAAAAATGTTTTGGTCTTTATTAGTGGTGGTTAAGATTTATTCTAGCTTTCAGAGGAAGAAGCAAACAAGAAAAAAAAAAAAAAGTCACACAAAACAGCAGTTTGGTATTACTTCTAAGACCTTTACAGCAAAGGATGACAATCATGCTAACAAGTATCTTCTAAGAAAACACAAAGTGCAAAGGAAATCTAGACACCTGCAATAGTTTTGGATAATTTAAAGAAAAGAAGAGGAGTCATTGCATTGGTTCTTCCTTCACTCGATTTAATATCTAGAAGATGCAGAGCAGTCTACTGAAAACATAAGAGTATGTGCATCCCAGGACAAATCCTACACCTCACAAAAAAAGCTCCCACATCCATCTCACAGATTTCAGTATGGTTTGACTTGTACCCAAGACTCCCAACAAATTGCAGTTGTGAATGATGATCTATTATCATCTATAAAAATTATCTACATTTTCTTGGACAATTCAAGTTTCTTGTGTCAATGCTTACCTATCTATTTTGAAAAGAGCAACAGCCATACATGAAGAAACCAAATGTCATGACAGGCCAGAACGAGCTTCCAAAGGGGAGGTCTTGCTGTCTTGCCCTCCCCTCTCTCCACTCACACCATCCTGCCTCTATTATTCCACTATCTCCAGTCCCCATTAGCCAACTTGGTTTGCCAATCTTTCCCCCCCCCCCTCCCTTTTTTCTTTTTTTTTCCCCTTTTTCGTGTGTGTGTGGAGACTGTGTTAAGTTCACTGATGAATCAAGTTGAATCAGCTCAGGGTTGGGTTGGGCAAGCACTACAGCTTGTGCAAGGCAAGAGAAGGAAAGCAAGGCTGGAAACAGAGCAATTCTCTTTTGGCAGCAACTAAGTACACCCCCACCCTAGAAAGTAAGTCCAAATTAAAATTTCGGCAACTTCATTTACTTCTCTTTGATGCAGTTGACTGCAATTTTTTTCCCCACATCTAGCTTGCTATTCACTCAAATGCTCTAGCTTTTCATACATCATTTGGTCTCCAATGTTGAATGAAATGCAGAAGTTAAGGTTATATAATAATGAATTTTAAGAACAGCTTTTGAGCTGACAAGTCTTTAAAATAACTTAGACTTTCAAAAATGCGTATTATTTTACACATGAAAGTAATGCTTCTCCATATTTTTGATACAATCCCCAGGGTTTTTTTTTCACTATGACCCTCTGACTCGACAGCACAAGACATACATTAGAATTTAGGTGTCATATAAATCTTAGCTTAAAAATGAAAAGCGATCTTTGAAATAACTTTACATACATTCCCAATCCATGAACGCTGACGAGGTGAGAGAATCTTGAAGGGAGTATGCCATTGTTACAGCTTTTATTCTAAAACCTAGCAGAGTTTTGAAGACTCATGTTTGCACAGTTCTAGAATGGGTAGTATTGCTTACTTCAACACCTACGGTCCATTTCACTCCCTAACATTAGTGCTCAAACACCTTCAATAACCTAGCTTCCCTGACACACTCTTAACACCTTACAGCTTTCCGACTTTTCTGTATTCTACCACCAACCACCCTTCCTCCTCCTGAAGAAAACTGAAGTTGGGCATTAAGATTACATTTGTTTAAAAAGAATGGTGATTGGAAAACATTGCTTTGTAGATAACTGCAAAAACATTTTTATCATGACCTTTTTCAAAATAGTATTAATGAATTACCAGGAGAAAGAAAGGCAGCCTAACAGCTCGTTCAAACATCGACAGACAGGCTGGAGCTACGTGACAGAAACAGGGAGAGAAAGGACTCCATTCTTTACCAAAGAAATACATGGCAGCAAGCTACTGTATCAAATCTGTTTAGAATGGCTCCCAGCAATTTCTTATCAACTACTGCTTTACCTTTCACACCGTGAACACTAATGGAAACAAATTCTACTTGGTGTAGTAAGTTTCTCTAATATCCTGTGAAGATGTTTTGTATCTCAATGCAGCAATGCTCTAAATGGTTTACAAACTAATTAAATAGAAAATAAATATAACAGAATGTGTTATTTTCATTTTTAACTGAAAAAAAACTCCAAAGGAAATATGTTAAAGCTTCCAGAAACTTTGGAGACAGAACAAAAAAAAAAATCCCCTCACAGTTATGAAACAATTTTCTTCCAGAATTTACTTACCCTCTCTTTTTACAATCAAAACAATTCAGTGAAAAAACCCACAGTGCTGATTTTAAAAGTAACTCCCAGTATGCATTGCCTCAACATGCAATTGCTGTCCAAAGGCACAGGTTTATGTTTAAATGTTATTTCAACCCAAGGAGACAAGAACATTCCAAAGAGAAGAGATCTCTATAGAAGATTCAGAAACACAGACTCTTAAAAAAAAAAAAAAAGTTAGGTTTCATTTGTTAATAAGTAAAATGGACAGTAAGAAGAGCCAGAATTGGTTAAAACACAAAAAAAACCCCTATACACTCCAAAATTCGACCAAAATTAAGTAGCAGGCAGTGCCAAATAAACAATGCTCTTAGAGCACTGAACAAAATACTTTCTCAAGTTACTATCTGTCCCAGAGAAATTTCTTGCTAGTCTACCTAAAAATAGTAATAACATTGCCTCAAGGTCTTCCACAAATGCTCAACTTTGTACAAAAAAAAAAGGAGCTACCGCTAAGTAGCTTTTCAGAAGAATAACTAAAGCAAAAGGATCCTCAGAAAACCATGACTGTACCTGTTAACCAGACTGTGCATCCACGAAAACCACTTCTTGTTCCTACCACCTGGCCTCTCTTATTCCTGATGACATGATGAGCTTGGTAGGTAACATTGGTTGCCCTCTGCATTCCCTGTAAAAGAAGAAGTTGATGAGATCTTTAACTTCTGAAAGGGTGACCTGGCAAAGCATACTAAAATTTATTCACAGCCACAAAGACCAACTTGGAGACAGACCAATGGAAGCAAAAACAATACCCAATCTATCAGCTGCAGCACAGATCAAAGGACACAAAGGAAATTAGAAAAGCCACCCATAGCAAGCCACATCCCTTGTGCTCCTTCTGTGAAACTTGGGATTGCTGGGTTAGTCAACTACTACTTTCAAATACAACTTGTTTAAGAAAAATCAACTATAAAAACAGGGATGAACTGCTAGAGCTGCTAGACTTGACTTCAAGTCATTTAAATCTAAGAAGATTAAATGGATTCTCTCTCTCTCTGAGCTAAAGGTTTCTGTCATAAACCAGCCAAACATTGGCTCATTTTTTACTCCTAGAGGCCTTTCCATTGTAAACTATGCATGCCTGGTCCAATTTTCAGTTCAGCAGACACACCTCCAAACCACTCTGCCTTTACTTACGATATCTTCAGTCTCCAGAACTGAGACAGTTATCATATTTTCCGAGTTTTTAAATAAAGTACTGTTTCTAAGCAACTTCTTAAAGAAGTTACTTTAAAAGATGGGATTATTGTAATATAATTTTAATTAAAACAAAGCTGGTTACAGACTTTCTTAAAACTATTTATTCATCATAATAAGCTGCTGTACAAATATCTTAAGTAAGATGACAGTTCTGTCTCAAACACATTTCACAATCTAAGGCGAAGGAACCCACAGGAAGATCAGCCTCAGCATTCCCTTAAGCTTTAATGGTATCTAGTTATATGAACCTTGTTCATAAGAGATCAAGACCTTAGATAACCAGATAGAGCACAATCAAACAGAATAGAAGGTTAAAAAAAAAAAAAAAAAAGGGCAGGAGGGATTAGTGGTATATGTAATGCTGCTTCGATTATTCTCGCTTACAAACATACTGCAAGATATTTGCACTATCTTCTTCTCTTTCATCATTGCATCAGTGCTAGCTGGGAAGGAGAGCACATGATATTTAATAAAAAAAGAAAGAAGGGAGGATATTCATCTATGGATTACTAGCAGAAAGAAACACAACAAAGTAGGGTTAACAGAAAAATGGTATCTCCTTGTCACTTCAAGGACTGCTGCTACATCTTCTGTAGAAAACACTTCAAAAGATTATCTGTAACTTAATTGGAAGTTATGAATTTGTGCGATTCTATGTCCCCACTTCTGTGCACAGCTGGGCTCACAGTTAATATGAACAGAAACTCAAGGTAGGAACAGATGTTTGAGTTTTTAAATGCAACAACTGCGCAATTCAGTGGTGACAGTCCAGCATCTAAAATTAGATGAAGACTGAATACCAACCCATAAGAAACCACCACCTGCAAACAAGTTATAGCCATACAAAATTAAGTAATACTTGCTGATCATGTCATCTTCAAATAATTTCTCTCCTAAAACAAAGCTGTTTTGCACACAAAGTCAGTGCAACACAGCTAACTACAAACAGAAGTCAGAGTCTCTAGAAGTCCTTACTTCTTACAGTAGAAACAATTACACACTACATAAGATTGGGGACTTCAGTGAGTAAATGCACAAACTGTGGAATTAAAAACAATAAAAATAATTTAAGTACTTAGACTTCAATTAAAAGAAAGGTGTGCTCTGCACAATGAATGTACACAGCAATTCAAACTAATACATTAATAGGAACATTCCTTCACATTAATTCCAGTTGTACTGTATTGTCCATGGGACCTGATGAGATGTATCCCAGAGTCCTGAGGGAACTGGCCAACGTAGTTGCCAAGCCACTCTCCATGATATTTGAAAAGTCATGGCAGTCAGGGGAAGTCCCTGGTGACTGGAAGAAGGGAAACATTGTGCCCATTTTCAAAAAGGGTAGAAAGGAAGACCCTGGGAACTACCGACCTGTCAGCCTCACCTCTGTGCCTGGGAAGATCATGGAACAAATCCTCCTAGAAGCTATGCTAAAGCACATGGAGAGCAAGTCCTGCCTGACAAACCTAGTGACTTTCTATGATGGTGTGACAACAACAGTGGACAAAGGAAAACCAATGGACATCATCTATCTGGACTCCTGCAAAGCCTTTGATACGGTCCCCCACAACATCCTTCTCTCTAAATTGGAGAGCTATGGATTTGATGGGTGGACTGTTCAGTGGTTGCATCCAGAGGGTAGTGGTCAATGGCTCGATGTCCGGATGGAGACCGGTGACGAGTGGTGTCCCTCAGGGGTCCGTACTAGGACCGGTGCTGTTCAACATCTTCATCAATGACTTGGACAGTGAGATAGAGTGCACCCTCAGCAAGTTTGCAGATGACACCAAGCTGAGTGGTGCGGTTGACACACCAGAAGGCCGGGATGTCATCCAGAGGGACCTGGACAGGCTGGAGAGGTGGGCCTGTGTGAACCTCATGAGGTTCAACAAGGTCAAGTGCAAGGTCATGCACCTGGGTTGGGGTAACCCCCAGTATCAATACAGGCTGGGGGAAGAAAGGATTTGCCCCTCTACTCTGCTCTGGTGAGACCTCACCTGGAGTACTGCATCCAGCTCTGGAGCCCTCAGCACGAGAAGGACATGGAACTGTTGGAGCGGGTCCAGAGGAGGGCTACTAAAATGATCCTCCGAGGGCTGGAGCACCTCTCCTATGAGGACAGGCTGAGGGAGTTGGGGTTGTTCAGCCTGGAGAAAAGAAGGCTGTGGGGAGACCTGATTGCGGCCTTTCAGTACCTAAAGAGGGTCTATAGGAAAGATGGGGAAAATCTGTTTAGTAGGGCCAGCTGTGACAGGACAAGGGGTAATGGTTTTAAACTAAAACAGGGTAGGTTTAGACTGGATATAAGGAAGAAATTCTTTACACTGAGGGTGGTGAAACACTGGAACAGGTTGCCCAGAGAGGTAGTGGAGGCCCCATCCCTGGAAACATTCAAGACCAGGTTGGATGGGGCTCTGAGCAACCTAATCTAGTTAGCAGTGTCCCTGCTCACTGCAGGGGTGGTGGACTAGGGGTCCCTTCCAACCTAAAACATTCTATGATTCCGTGATATGATTCTATGATTAAAACATAAAAATGCATGTGCTTTGCCTTTGACTCCTGGCAATGAGTCTGTTATCAGTCTCAAATACTTTGGAGGTCAAATGGCTCATCCAAGGAGACTTCTTCTAGTCCATATTCAGTAAGTTACATGAGTTTTCTTTGTTTTCCAGAACTAGCAAAGCAGCAATGAAACCCATCAGGGTATTGCACTAGGCTTACAAAACACATGAAACCCAGAGGAAGCAGGCAAGAGGGATTCTTAAAATGATGAAAGACACAACTTTAAAAAAGAAAAAACAAAAAAGTACCAAGTAAGAGATTAGCAAAGATGACAAATCACAGCAATGAGAAGG
Source organism: Egretta garzetta (assembly GCF_000687185.1). NCBI lineage: Eukaryota > Metazoa > Chordata > Aves > Pelecaniformes > Ardeidae > Egretta > Egretta garzetta. The sequence continues at coordinate 188,315 of NW_009258755.1, forward strand.
GCAACAGACTGCTCAAGTAGAAGGCATACCAGTGCTACAGAGCCACCAGCAAGCTCAGCGATACGACAATAATCCATTTGTACTTCAGAGCAGACATCTAAAACTAAAGATTAAAGTGCCCAAACAGTCTGCACGCATTCAAAGACACACGCCTCCCCAGCAGCCCCACCTTTTGTTTACGTGGGCATGCACACCAACAAGACAGCTCAGTACTACTCCTGAGCACAGTAGTAGCAAAATCATCATCTTCCAGGAGAAAACAGCTTTTTATAGAGGTGCTCCAAAGAGTTAGTAATTTAGCAAGTCATTCTCTCTTGCTGAAAAAAACCCCTTGTAATGTTTCCTAATCATGTCTACTTTGCTACTAGATGATTCACTACCACCTCTGAGCAACAAAAGCCGAACATTGGATCCTCAACAATGTAAGTTTTTTACTCCTATCCCCAATATGTACACTTACTACAAATATTCATGTGGCACAGAAAAATACTCAGGAGCAGGAATCAGTGGCACTGGTTGTGATCTTAAATTATTTAGCCAGTCTTCAAATTCCTGTACATAAAATTTGATCACTGTCAATTGACGAAATTAAATGGCCATCCAAACTGATAGCAGAAATAAAGAACAGTCATTTCTGTTCACACCGTGTCAAAGCCTTGCTCACCTTGGAGATACATATTATCAACGTGAAAAGAAATGAAACATAAGAAAATGAGTAACAGAAAAATTCGATGTGATGAGCAAGTACTCCTTCAAAAAAAGCTATTTTAAACTTCTTAGCCTAATTACTTCGCTATAATAGTCGCTACTGAAAGGACAGACTAGAGTTTTATAAAGAGGCTAATGAAAAGAGAACATTAATCTCAAAGGTTTGAGATTTATCTGGGGCTTTTTTACAGCTATTGGAAATTTCCTCTCTGACTTGCCCCAAAAAATATTTCTTCCACCTGTGTTATACATTAAGGGCTTCCGCGCTACTTATACAAGCACTTCATTTTAATATTTTCCCTCCTACTCACCCTGTTAAATAGAAATAATGCTTCAGTCCACTGTGTTTTATTATAACAGTAATGCCAGCTGAGAAGGCTGACATATCCTTCCTTTCTTCTACCCCACTATGCTAGTTTGCTTCTCACATGAAATCTGAAATGCCATAATAGGCCAGTACCCTTGTACTGAAGATAAAAAAGTTGTAGTATTAAAGTAACAAGCCTTCACAGATGTGCACTGAAGAGCTGTAATGATAAGACAGCAAGGAAGGACGACTCTGCAGCTTACTTTTTTTGGCATAAAGGTGACCTTTTAGCTTTGTGGGTACTTGGCTGGGGAAATGAATACAAACATCTAAGAACTATGGGAACAGAAGAAAGAAAGAAGACGGGGACAAAAAGGAAACACTAACTCTGTCAATTTCTCTGTGTAAAGATTTGCGGAGATAGACTTGACCTATATTTTTTTTCTTATCTTATTCTTGATGTTTTGCCCAATTGCAACTATTTTTTTTTGTCAAAGCCAAATCTGACTACCAGTGCCAAACACCTTTGATGTAAGAACTCAGATCAGACATACAGATGAAGAGCAAACCCAAGTTGCAACACCAAGATCAAAAGACAGTAGAAAGAAAATATTATTGCTTAATTGTTTCATAGTTAACAGACAGATCACTACACTGGCACAAACTGAATTTATTCTTCGTTACTTCAGAGCAACAATGAAACATTGTGCTTCTACAGTCACTTTACATCAAATTTTAACTTTTCACAAAGCAAGACCTCTGGGGTAGGAAGTAAAACTTTCAACACCAAGCACAGACTCCCCAGGCTACAGCACCAACTTGAGACAGCTTTGAGGTTGAAAGCATCAGGAAAGAACTGTGTAAAGAACAGTCATGGTTTCTATACAAACCATGTATACTCCAGAAGCTGTGACTAATTCCACATTCTTCTGCTCTAAGATGACAGTGTTGATTGCCCAAGCTAACAACTCCCAAAGGCCAACAATAGCAATGCATCCAGCATCGCCTCTGAAATGTAGTCTTATCTTTAATGCCTTTCCCATTTCCCAATCACCTCAGATATTTTCTACCTTGCTAATTTGCTCACCACGTGCCTCTTATAAACCAGGGATACCCCGATAACAACACATTTTTATGACATTTATTCTTCAGCGCTGATAACTCAACCAAATAATAGATTTCCTTTTCCCGCCAAACTGCTCTCCTCGGTAGCCAAGCGGTAACTCAAGCAGACTGAACTTTGCCTGTTTTCTTTGTCTGCACACAAACATAAGCAAGGAGAACAGACATAAAACATAATCCAACATAAAAATTCAACTACCACAGGTGCTAAAACAACATCACTTCACCCAAGAGTCTGTTTGTTCGTATACTTAGATGAGGTTTCAGGATGTGTTCGCCAGAAGATCTGCCAGGAATCCCTTCCGATAGCTACTCTCTCAAATTCTGATTTGAAAATTTGTGCTTTGATTTGGACAATTGTGCTCAGGAAAGAAGGGTAAGCCCAGAAATGACATCTGAACAATAATATGTTTTACAGTTATTAAAAACCTAACAATTCACCAATCCATATTCTGTCATAGCTTACAGTATTACATTTCCTCCCACTTACAACAAAAATTCTTACTTTTATCCCCACAGCTGCCCTCTGGAACACAGTTTGCCACAGCGATACTGATACAACAAGGCATCTAAACACCTTTGCATGTAGCACCACCCAATCTGGCAAACGCATGCTCTCCTGCCACTTACACAGTCTATCTCATCCTTGCCAGATGTCCTGATGCTCAGACAGTTTCAAAAAACCACAGCAGCAGAAAGCAGCCAGAATCTTCTACAGTACTGTGGATACAAGCAATTCAGTGATAACCATACTACAAGGAGTGTATCATCACTCGCCACCTCCTGCAGTAGCAGCATGACCAAAAGCAGAGACAGCTTATTCACCACTGCTGGAGTGGAGTCATTAGCTGGCATCAGAGGAAAGGGACAAAAACAAAGCCAGAAATGCCTCTCCTGAGTATGCTCTCAGAAAGAAGAATTGGAGTAAGTTGTCATTGGGAGTTACCTGCAAAGTGATGCAATGCCTCTGTCACATTAGGAATTCAAGCTACACTAAAGAAAGCGTTCCACAAGTTGGCTACCAAGCTAGCATAACGGCAGTATTGTGGCTATGTCGTGTGCTGCTCTGTAACTCGGAGTTTGCTGTGCACCAGAGGTGGCCTTGGCGAGGGGACTTCCACAGACAGAGGTATATTTTGAATAGCGCTGAATGCCCAGAGAGAGTTTGGAAGCCAAGGCTCTGCCTACTCTCCTAGGGGCTGGCGATTCCATCAGGGTATAATAGGTGGCTTTGACTTAGCTCTCAGCTGAACAGACGCAGGGTCAGAAGTGCCAGAACATTTGTCTGTGGAGCCTGTGAATCAGCAGCACTTTTTTTCCTGGTGAAGCTTATTTGGTTATAAAAAGCATTTCAGCTGAAGTCTTCTGAAGAAAAAGGGAGAAGCGGAAGACGTCCTCTGCTTGCCACGTAACGTATACGGGGTTGCTAACCTCAACTGAACTCAGCAAACAGTTAAGGTCAGTTAGCGCTTTTTTTTTTTAAACATACGATCTTCCTAGTTGGGACAACTTGATCTTGGCTTTGCTTCTGACAAATTAAATGATACAGAGTAACTTTTGAATACACTTTGTTACCCCCACTCAGACATGATCTATTTCATCATCTTGGTAAAACCGATTTTGCCTTTTCCTGGTAGAAATTGAAAGAATGTAACTTACCAATTACTCGCTTATGTAAACAAGTTTGAACTTGTATACCCTGGAAGAGGCTTGGACAGGTGTAACATCTACTGAACAATTTTTCTACCATACCAACTTCCCTGTTTTTCAGGCAACCGTGAGACTTTTCTTTAATAGATCTGTCATTAAGAAAGCTGTGGCCTGTATGACACACAGCAAGACTTCAAAGACTGGTTTACAGTGTTACTTTCATATCAAATGTTTTCTGGATCTTATCTCTCGTCTACTTCAGCTCAGCATTGTTTGAAAGAAATGATACTTTTTTTTTCCCCCACTTGTCTTGCATCATCAAAAGTATCAAATGCCTCAAGCAAAGGCCTGCAACGTATCTCCTAAATAACTGCATTTTGGTCTTTGCTGTAAACCGATCTTCCCCCATCTTCATAAACAAGAATGAAGGCTTTAGTTAGCTTTTTTAAAGCCCTGTCTCGACAGTTTTCCACATAACACCCGCCATACAAAGAACCTCAGTCTTTGGCCAGCGCAGGTTTATGAATGGCCACATTGTACATCGCATTCTTAAGTCTTCCTCCTTCCAAAACGCTGGAAGGGGAGGGCTCGCGACACAAGAGAGGCAGGGATGAAACCCCCACCCCCCCGG
>NW_009258755.1:193481-210491 GCF_000687185.1 Egretta garzetta
GCCCCTGCCCCCAGAGGGGAGCGGCTGCAGCGCTCGGGGGCGAATCGTGAGGTGGAGATGACGCCGTGCTAGCGGGCGTTACGTTAGCCGCATAAATATCAGTCCATTGATATTAGTTCACGAAAGGAATTGCTTTAGCACTTAAGCGCTGTTCTTAAGGTAGAAATGGTGCTGTACTACCATCAGTTGCATTTACCGTAAAAATACTGGCCCGTTTACCATCTGTCTGTAGATCGTTTGTTCTCTGGCAGTTTAAAGGGGAAATAGGAAGGCCCTCTCTGTGGATGCCGCATAAATATCAGTCCATTGATATTAGTTCACGAAAGGAATTGCTTTAGCACTTAAGCGCTGTTCTTAAGGTAGAAATGGTGCTGTACTACCATCAGTTGCATTTACCGTAAAAATACTGGCCCGTTTACCATCTGTCTGTAGATCGTTTGTTCTCTGGCAGTTTAAAGGGGAAATAGGAAGGCCCTCTCTGTGGATGAATGGTCACTCCTGCTGTATCGGAAACACGTCCTTCCAAAGATACTAAGGTGTTGGTTTTAAAGCATGCTTTGAAATTCAGTTTAAAATCCTTATGCAAGGTAGATGGCCTCTCTGAAATCAGGAAAAATAATCAGAAACGCTCCCAGGCAATTTGAAGGTCAGGTAGAACTAATACAGCGTAACTAAGAGATACAACAATTGCAGTTCTTTCTTTTAGGCTTGACGTAAATGACGACATTGTACATACGGCATGCTGCCCTGCAACAAAGTGTTCAGCAGACAGTCCCTGGCTGTATAGGGACATTCTGACCCTGACAAACAGTGACAGAGGCAGGGCCTGGATTTTGATTAGCAAAATCTCTCATACAATGCTGACCCGAGCACGGACAGCCGTGGAACAGTGAGCTGAGGGCCTCCCCCCGTTGACTGATCCAGTTATGCCTAGGGCACACTTGGTTAACTGCGCTTTGCACAACATTGTTTTACGTGGCTCAAGAGTAATTCTAAACATCATTCGCAGTCACATTCTTTTAAAAATTCTACTGTTACTGTACTCTAACTGTATTGATATAGTTTGGTACTGTCCATTCTGCAGGCTGAGAGACAACAGTGGGAAGACAGTAGTTTGCAAGAGTTGTAAATTAAACCAAAACACACAGGCAGCCCCCTTAACTATGCGATTGATTTCCTGCAGGCACGTTTGGCTCCCCTGTAATACTCACACACTCACTGGGAGCAAGATGCGTTGGATTTTTTTAAACGGTCTGCATAGGAGTTTTGGTCAGCTGTTGGTCAGCTGTTTGCCAGCAAGGAGTCCCATCTTACCATTTTGCCACCTAGTTTCTAAAGAAACTGTGTTGGATTCTGATTTGAAGGTTGAGAAAATGAGGCTTTGGGCACAGGTGAAGTTTTGGGCAACAGTATTTACAGTCTGGAAAATCACAAGAGAAGAAAATGCAGTTGTATTAATCAAGATGTACACACAATACTGCCCAAACAGACTGAAGGCAGGGAGCTGTGTGATTCCTTCCACAAAATATTGCAAAACACCTGGTGAATGGGCCATATTAATAGTGAAATCTGAAGTATGATTGCAACCATAGACACTGGTGGTCAGACAGGTGACACACTCTTAGAGGTAATAAAAAAGCATTTCTGAACAGCAATTCCTAAACCAGATCACCTTTTATGATTACACTAACATTCTAAAATAATGTATATATACATATGCATATATAGCATAGTGACTATACTGTAAAGCTACGTGTGTAGATGAGGTCTATCACACAATAACCAGTATTTACATACGTTACAGAGGCTAATGTCACAAGCATAGGTCAGATTTCAGCAGTTGTTGTCAACACTGTTTCAGTGAAAATGTAAATACATTTCTGGCTTACAGAAGCTTGACGTGTAAGTACATCCAGAACTGCCCATTCATTTTTCCCCTCCTTAAACTATTGAAAAGGGAGATAAACATTCTTTAACCTAGGAAGCAAAGATTTGGGGAAAATGAACAGCCTATAAATTCTTTGTAAGGTTACATGTAAAGTCCTGCATGACTATTAAGGGGTAAGTTCCAATTCCGCTTCCCTGAAATCTTTCATGATGGATTGACTTACATATCCAAGCCAGGTATGTTCTGAATTTGAAAAGCAAATTTCTGTGGGAGCCCTTAGTGAAATTCAAAATAATAAACAATCTCTGATGAATTGCTGATATTTCTTAGCCTGCTTCCAACCTGAGATCAAAAACTGTTCTCCTGACAGCAGGTGCCCTTGCACCCCTTCTCCGTGGAGCTAATGTGCTGTACGCCTGTGCTCTTACGAAATGTTAAAGTCCGGTAAGAGAATGACGGCAAAAATGATTTTATGAGCTAAATCTTTGGCTAGCCTGAGCCTCCCAAAAGAAGACCCACTCTACCTCTGGAAGAACCACCAGGATTTAGTATCCTTGAGTTGATTATGATGCAGAATACTTCTGTCAAAAGAGCTACCATAATAAATTTGGATTTACCGTTCTTGCAGGAACAACAAAACCAAAACACTGTTGTGCTTAATTTCAAAAAGGGAAATTACATAAAAATGAAGGTACTTGTTAAAAAGAAATTACTAGAATCCTTATAGGCAGCACAGGGACTAGTTAAAGAAACTGTGTTGGATTCCAGTTTGAAGGTTGAGAAAAACAGACCGAGCACAGATGAAGTGTTAGACAAAGCAGCCTACACTCACGTAATGCCACTGAAGGACTGACAGACCAGAGCCAATTCTACATACAGAAATGCTGACCAGAGCAACTCGTAGGGAAATCCTTTCAATTGTACAAAGGGATAATACCATAGAAAATAATTCCCTACTGAACTAGCTTCTGCGTAGCCAGTTATACTAACTAATACCAATCAATCCCAGACATACAGTAAAAGACCCAGTGTGCATTATTCAACATTGTCAAACAGAGAAATACATGGTACCATACAGTTTCCATCTCCAGTAAAATCTGAGCTACTGACCACATTGGGAAAAAGATTAGAAGATTTATTTTAGGTTATATTCCAAAGAAAGGTACAAATTTGCAGGCGAAAAATAACTTTTTAAAGAAAAAATATTTATTTAATCATAATATTAAAAAATTATGATGTCTGATATTTACTTTTTAATATAGTGTTTCACCAGGCAATCTGTCCCAAGATGTCAATTGAAACAACAGAGCTAAATCAAGCTTTAGGACGTTCAAAACCAGACAAGATTATTTTAAGTAGCTTTCAGACATCAGCTATAACATAAAAGGAATGTGTGAACTAGACTTGACTACAGACTGGAGTTAAGGTATTCCCCTGTTAAAGACTGGCCATCTACTTGTATATAACTGATCTACAAACCTAGAAATGCCTTACCTATAAATATTATCTTTAAGATGTATGTTCTCTTATTTCTAGGAGGAAAAAGAGTATTAATGAAGCATTCTCTAGAATCCACCTACTGTAGTCACTTTCAATAATACAAGAAGTTAGTGCAGAAATTCCTTTAATGCTCCTCTGGTAAGCGTTCTTGTCATGGTCATGTAAAGGATGCTTTTTTTTTTTTTTCTTGAAAAATACCCAGGCAGTCTAACTCAGGTAGTCATGCAAGCTGTCTGCACTTTTGCTGGTTTTTTTTCATTTTTTGAGAAAGATATCATGTTCAGTGTAGATGATGCTGCCTACATAGAAAAGGCTCATCACTGTTCCATCAGGATTGTTTCCAAATTTTATTTCTTTTGACACCATTCTGGTAAGTAAAAGCTTCAGAATGCCTTTTAAAGAGATTAAGCATTTTGTTCAAGCTCTTCTCAAGTATTTTTTGACACTGGAAGTAGGACCATGAAGCCATCTCTAATGGCTCTCAACCATAAATTCCTTATTCAGTGGTCTCCTGTTGGAGATGCTGTTTTTCTTCTGTCAACAGTTTTGTGCAGTGGAAAAGATGACCACCAAAAGCTACCTGAGATTAATGAAATTAATGTGTGGATACTTCACCTGTAATGCAGCTTGGGTTTGAAGACAAGATACGCTCACCTGCATACAAAATATGCAAATGCAGGAAGTCCTATATAGCTCCATTATTTGAGAAAGATGGGAATAGAGGAGATATTTCTGGGAACCTACTCCCTGTCTTTAGCTAAAGCTTTTAATAAATTCTTTAATATTTAGCCTGATATGTATGTCCAGCAGAACAGTCTGGCGCAGCTGTTCAAAGAAGCCACAGAAAGATCAGCAGAAATGCTAATAAAAACCCTGGGTGATGTGAATACCTTTGTTTTCTGACATACTGCTGAATTTCAACTCAGATTTCTTTTCATGTCCCACAATACTGAGGATTAGAGCTCTCTTCCCAATTATGTTGCCAGTATTCCATCTGCTGAATTTGCTCTTTAGACAGATAAACTCACTCCATGTGCTGTCAGTGTTCAGAATGAAGTGGTCTATTTTGGCCAGCAGCAAGAGATGATGGTTGGTGGCCAGTTCTAGGTAATACAATGGTGTTATTGGAAGCTGAACAGATGTCATACAAGGTAAAAGGATACACAACAATGCCATGTTGTCCGATGGAAGGCTGTCTCTGACAAGGTTCGAGAGGTAGATTGAGGGAGGTGCTGGCTAGCAAAGAGAGACAGCAAGGGGCAGTGCAGATACTAGAACTCTGGCTTAAAACTCCTCCAGAGTTCACAGGGTGCTCACTTCATAAAGTGAAATAAAATATGATTATAATAGTGAAAGAAGGAGGCCTTCCAGGTGTAGAGCAAAAGTGCATAGTGCACAGTTTTGAACAAGTTGGTTTTCATGCTCCATATTTTGCAAAAAATGCACATCTCCTCTAGAATGTTCCGAGCGCTGGCATTTCCACTGCTGTAAAAGCTGTGATGGCCACTAGAGGTCATTCAATGAGTAAGAAATAATTAAGGCTATTGCCTTTCAGTTTGGTGATTATCTGATTTGCGGTTTATTTATTTCGTTCTTTGTCATTAACAACATAAAAAGTTAATTTTACAAGAGAGTTAAATACTGGATTTCTGAAGATAATTGACTATCCATGTACTCTGTAGGTACACAGTGACCTTAGATAGACCTAGGTGACTGCTGACATTTTCAGGCGTGCTGGTTAATTTGTTTGGATAGACATACACCTAGAAACCTGAATACTTTGCTGTGTGCTTCTCTGTGTCTTTAGGTAATTGACAACCTTAAAAAAATCTGGTCCTAGTTCCAATGTTCAAAACTTCAAAAATATTTACGCATATGACAAATGTCTATTTTCCATATAACTTTATTTTAAATTTAGGTACTATATACTTTCACCTTGTTGTATTAGTCTTTGACAGATACAAGGACAGCTGTATTGTTTATTTAAAGATCAGGAGCAAGACTAAGAAACTCTAGACAGAGAGATCTCTAGTGAAGCAAAACTTTAAACAGGATAACCTTAAAGTTTCTCTATTCCTATTAAAGTCTTTGTTTGACATTTGAAGAAAAATACTTTTTTTTCTTTCTTTTTCCACATCTCTGGATGTGACATTATGTGGAAAAAGAAGTTTTGTGGCAATCCTGTAAATAAGCTAAACCTGGTGGGATCTTGGGGATTAGGAATGGAACAAAATAAGGTTATCAGGCAGGAAGATAGAAAAGAAAATTGGGAGGAGGATGAGCAGTTACAGCTCCTGTCAGGTGAACAATGGATGAAAAAAAAGATATGCAACAGTTCTTACCCTGAAGCCAAAGGAGGACCAGCTCTTCTTAGCTGTGATCTTAGTAGGAGCGACAAGCTGAGAAAGAAAGTGAATATGAACTAACACTTTGTTTTCTTAGGGATGAGGACATACAGAGGACTTTCACACTTGTCAACAATCCCAGGACATAATGTCCCTGGGACTGTCTTTGCCAAATCACAACTGCTGAAAGTGAAGTCCCTTCCAAGAGAGTAGATGGTTTTCAACTAAAGTAAATATATTGTACATAAAGACTTGCAAAGTAATTTCTACGGTCACTATTGAGTTGCTTTCTCACCAGCTACAAGTATTCTACCACTTTCTGTTTGCTACTCACTACATACAACATTTAGCTTAATAATAGTTTTTGTTGTTAGAACACAAATGAATTCTCTTTAATGAGGAAAGCCCTCCCTCAAAATATTTGTATTACAATTACTTCTCCAGTCATTTGATTTGTTGCAAATGTTACGTGAGCCATTAGAGTGCTTTTCAATAATTTACTGCTCTCAACATGCAAATCCACCTCCTAAGAATAACAGGTTTAGGAGAAAAATATGTATCTCACCTTGAAAAGATTTTTGGACAGCTAAATAGAGGGCTGTATCACAAGTGTACCCACCTGTTGGAAACAACTGTAGCAGTCTGACTACCTGTTTGCTATGATTAATGGGATAAAATTTAACAAGACCAAATGCTGGATTCTGCACCTAGGATGGAGTAAGGCCAGGCAAAAGTATAAACTGGGAGGGGCATGGCTTGAGAGCAGCCCTGCAGAAAGGGATCTGGGGGTGCTGGCCGACAGCAGGCTCAATACAAGCCAGCAGTGAGCCCTGGCAGCCACGAGGGCAACCTGCACCCCGGGGTGCATCAAACACAGCATAGCCAGCCAGTCAAAAGAGGCAACTACCCCACTGTGTTCAGCGTTGGTGTGGCCTCACCTTGAGCACTGTGTGTAGTTCTGGGCCCTGCAATTCAAGGATGTGAAGGTCCTTGAATGTGTCCAGAGGAGGACAAAAAAGCTGGTGCAAGGGTGCGGAGGACTTTTGGTTTGTCTAGTTAGGACAAAAGGAGGATGAAGGGCGACCTCATTGCTCTCTGCAGCTCCCTGAGGAGGGGAAGTGGAGAGGGAGGTGCTGAGCTATTTTCCCTCATGTTGAGTGCTAGGACACGTGGGAACGGTTCAAAGCTGCAGCAGGGGAGGTTCAGACTGGACATTAGGAAGCATTTCTTTACTGAGAGGGTGGTCAGACACCGGAACAGGCTTCTTAGAGAGGCGGTCGATGTCCCAAGCCTGTCAGTGTTTAAAAGGACAATGTCCTTAATAACATGTTTAACTTTTGGTCAGCCCTGAAGTGGTCAGACAGTTGGACTAGATGATCGTTGTAGGTCCCTTCCAACTGAAATAGTCTATTCTATTCTAATAAAAGAAATCATACATTTTGAGAATGTAACTGATGTTTACTCCAGGAACTATTTCTTCTAAAGAAATTTTAAGAAAAGTTATTTTAGTTGTCTTTAGCAGTTTTGACAAATACACAGAATTTCAAGCTCTGTTTTTTTCTAAATGGCAATAGCAAGTTCCAAGATAATTCATAAATAGAATGTTGCCTCAACAACTTTAAAAGATGAAAAAAAACGTTCTGTATGAAAGTGTTAGAAGCTACAAGTGTATACATGGACACTAAAAGATAGATTCATGAGTTACCACAGAATCCCTAAACTTTGAAAGGTAGGTTCCTAAGAATCACCACTGAGAAAGGACATTAAAGGCTTCCGGAAGAGTATGGTCTACTTGTTAGAAAACAGGACAAGGATCATGAAATGCATACTGGAAGGGGAAAAGTAATTTATACATTATACCTCCATTATTTGTTCTGCATCAGACCTTTTGACATATGTTTTGGGTGAATACCCAGAACTACTAAATCTATATAGATGCTAACCATCCTTGCAAAATGAGTACTTTAAATAAGTCTGCAAAATTACTACTTGACTCGAAAGATTTTTGGCTTGTCATTCTGTGTTTCAATTTCCCATTCTGTAACATATGAGTAATCATTTTTTTATTGTAGGCAAATGCTTTGAAACTGATACACCCTAAATATTACTATACCATATACATTAAATAAAGTTATTCTACCATGGTGGCATTTACTAGTCTAGAATTATAAAATGTATTTTGGTGGAGAACAAACAAGGGCCAAAGCTAACAGAGACTCAAAACATATTTCTAGTCCAGTTTATAAGGTGCTTAAATCTAGCAACTCAGGAACAGGGAAAACTATAATCTAAAATATTTAATCAAACTACAGACATTTTCCTAAAGGTTAAAAATATCGAATTATTTGCCAGATGTGCAAGTCTGAAGCAGCTTTAACTGAAAGACTTTCTTAAAGACATCTCTAAGGAACTTAGAATTTGTATTTTCCCAGAATAACAGCTTTAATTTGCAATGGGATGCATTACCAACCAGAGTTATGAGCAGAGCTGTTGTTGCAAGCTGTCCTAGTGATACTTCACAACCAGAATTGGTCACTTCTTGTGGCCTCCCTTCTGGTTAATAGTGGCAGCAGCAACAGTTGGTTGGTTGGTTAGTTAACTAACAGCTAACTTGGTTCCCAAGTAGCAGTCTCTCGCTTCAGTGCCTCAAACAGATGCTCGTCTTAGCCTGACTTTACTGTGACTTTGGTCAGAGCGATACAGACAACAGCCTGTGAAGTGTTTGTACCTGGATCGCTCACTGACTTAAGTCAGAACAGATTATTAGTGCACTTAATCAAATCAAAAGGAGCTGAAGGTTTTAGCCCTTTTTAAGAGGCTTTCAGCCCAGTAGCTAACAGGATCAGTCTCTAAATGCTAGAGTAATCATTTATTTCCTTTCATTCCTTTTGATGTCTGAGAACAATACTTTTTACTATGCTGACAAACACACCAGCAAAATTGAAATAGGAAATAAACAACAAAAAAATGCTGGCAGTTTAACTGTTCTTTCCTGTGGGTACAGTCAGTTTGGTCAGGCCCATTTACCTAGTCACCTTGACTCCTCTCTGTCTCCTCAAAAGTTCTCTCTTATTACTATAAACAATGTAAAAATGGGAGGGAAAGTTTTATAAAGGCCTCTGAAACATAGACCTTTCAAACCTTTTCAACTTTGCCATCTCATTGGCGTAATCCTTTGAGCCACTAGAGGTCCCTAACCATAGAGCTAAACGAGATCACAAGGGTCACCCCTGGAAAAAGGTCTGGAATTGTTGTTACTGTCTCAAAAAGACTGTGCAACCTCTTGGGCAAACTCTTCAGTGAGCAGACCAGCTGGGACTGCATCCAGAATCTGACATTCCATTCAGTGACTGCAGATAATGTTTCCAGGCTTGTACGCAAAGCTTCAATTTTTAACTGAGGGAAGTCGTCCTGAAAAACATAGCCCCAAGAATGATGCCTTGGAGGCCTTCAGAATGGGACATACTGAGGTGGGAGAAGAGTAAAAAGAGCTCCTTTCATCATGTGAACAATGGAGAGAGAAAAGGAGGCAAACTAGGAGAGTAGCTCTGTATCTGGTGGGAAAGTTTTTCTGAAAAGTCAGTCTGTAAGTCTCAGTAGGAGTGAATCATTACTTCATGAGCACTGTAAGCATGCGTCCTTATCATGAATCTTTCTTTGTTCTAGTATCTTTCTGCCATAAACAATTCTAATTATGTCAGACTTTATCCCCAAAATCAAACGGTTCATTTAATATAGAATCCAATCAGATAAATGTGATGACTGTTAAACATTGTAATGAATATACTGTGTCTATGTGGAACCCATTTGTACTCATGTACCTATTATAAGGATTTGAGTAATCTGTCTGTTTATGAACTGCATTTACCTTGGACTTAAAATATTGATTGTAAGCCCATATGTCATTTCTTTACCTGCATTTTGAAGTAGAATTCCAAGAGAAGTTGGCATAAGATTGTAACATTTTGGCTATTACCTTTTGGACAAGGAGATACTTGTATTACAACACAGCCTTTCTAGTCTGCAGCAGAAGAAAAGGATGGGGCATTTATGCTACATATCACCCGTTTCCAGAAGATGATGACAAAGATAAAGAAGTCTTATGGAAGAGGGGCTGAGAACTTAAAAAAAAAAGAACAACTAATCTACTTGGGCGTTTTCACCTGAAGCAGGTAGAGCAGTTGCAGGAAGGAGTCCTATCATGTTGAACACATAGACTTCTAGTGATTTGAAAGAAAAAAGTGCATTGCTTTTGGAGACTGTTTTCTAACCAATAAACCTGTTACTTTATAAGTAAAGATAGATAATATTTTAGTTCTTTTCCACTCACTAAGTCTTTGCCTTCACATCTATGTATGCCCAAAGAACTAAAACATGGCCCGAAACATCCATGCAAATTGAATTCTTCTTAAAAGTGGGCTTACACAACAAAGGAGCCTGAAAAGTCAACAGGCACAGGAGTCAGCTTGTTGAACTGTATGTTCACTTTCGGAAAGGAGCATTAACATTTGCACCTCACAATACAAACACAAATGAAGCAACTGAAGTCTCTTCAGACTCCAGAAGCTTAACCAGGCCCAGTGGACTGGGAGCAAACAGCACAATCTGGTAAGTGTCCAAGGGGCAGACTGACCTGGTTTGTGGCAGCATTGACTCCTGTATTACATTGTGTTTCCTTTGTTCATGACAGATGTGGCTGCAGTTTGTTTGGCATTTCTAAATCCTTATAATGGTTATGTCTGTATATGGCCTTTAAAATCCATGGTTTTATATGTATTCACTTACATGTTAATTCACACAAAGGACTCAAGTAATGTTCAAGAGAATGCCTAATAGTAATTAGAGAAATCTTAGGAGATTTATTATTGTGATGAATAATTTTTCATATTAACAGTATTACTGAGAGTTAGGTTATAATGATATAAAACACAGCCATGCAGGAAAAAGAATGCTTCAACAGTGTGCTTTTGTTCTCTAGAAAACTGTGCTGCAGAATCATCTTTCAAGACATTATGAGAGAATGAAAAATAAAAAGCTCACAGTAATTTGAAAAAAGATAATGTCTGAACGGGAAGGACAAAGAAGCAGAACAGAAGTTGTTAAATGAGGTAGGAAGCAAAGAAAGCTTAGAATTTCTAAAGCGAGGTGTACCTCTGGCAGAGTCATCATGGTGTTCATATCCAAATTTTCCTTTGTACAAAGCCACCTGTTTCAGCCACCTGTCAGTCTGCAAATCAAAGCAGATGATCAAGATGAAATTACCTGAAATGCAAGCATTCATATACAGAGTCATCCTTTCAAGGAAATTGTTCTTCCTGAGTAAATTTTAGAGACAAAGGTCAGTGCTCCATAAGTTTCATTGCAACAGCTTCCGGTTTTTACAGATTCACTGATGATTTAGGGTAATAAACACCATGGTTGTTTTGACTAGAAGAAATGGATACATCTAGGTTTAGCTTACCACATGTAAACACACTCTATATACCTCAATCAGCAGTCAATCAGCAGTAGAAAGGGGAAGAAGCATGAGGATTTAGATGGTTAGGTTCTAAGCCAAAATGCTTCTACATAGAGCTCTGACTTCAATAATTTACCTAAATAATTACATTGACCACCTTGAGGTAAGGCAGCTTTAAACTCCCTCTCTGTTGAAGCTGGCCATTGGAGCAGAGTGAAAAGCATGGTCTTGTTACTGGAACAAGATGGAACATTGCCAAAGGACTATTTTATCCATATTTCAACAAACTTTTTTTTTGGGCTGTTGTATAGAATTTTTGTCATAAAAGGTAACCTGCAATGATCAGGGGAAGAGTCACGACCAGAAATACAGTTATTTCTTGTTTACATTACTATTTATGATCAAACTCCTCCAATTAACCAAAAATACAACTCAGAGGTGGAAATGAAATTCCTTCTAACTGAATCATTTTAATTTTGCTTATTAAGTTTTTCTTTATCCTTTAGAACATCTTTACTGTTCTTTTAAAAATCTTTGAATTAGGGATAGTATCTTCATAGCAAACTCATTAGATTTTGTTTCAATTCACATTGATTTTTGTCCCTTAGCTTGGTATAGTTCCTCAGCTTGGTAAAGTTGTTGCTTGACTTCATCCAGAACATCGTTTCAAAGCTGCACATGAAGAGCTGGCTACCTGCTGTGCGGGTAGCTCCACCTGATCCTGAGCCTTTGTGCTTAGTCCCTTTGACCTGGTTAAACTGACCTCTACCATAAAATTACCTCAGTTCTTGCTGCCACTCGCATTCACCTTGCCTCATGTGCCTGGAACCATCTCCATCAACTTGGAACCTAAATATTTGTCTATACATACAGTTTTTCAGGAGTTACAGTGACCAGTCCCCAGTGTCTGGAGACAGGATGTACCAGTAGAGTCTGGTTTTAGCTACTGGTTGTTGTTCTCTTCTGATTTTTTCCTGGTTTGGTTTGGTAGAGCTAAAAATGAATGAGGGGGGCTTTGTGGAACCTGTCATTATGGCACTCAGTGAAAAGTGCACCAGATGAAAGCCTAGAGCAACTATTGTGGTAAACCACATCAAGAACCACTCTGTGTATATTTACTCAGCAGCCTATAAAGCTTTATTCTGATCTGACATATGAGTATGTCCTCCATAATCTTCCTGTGTAATTTGCAGTTGTAGAAGTACAGTTTAATGTATCTTTTTTAGCTCAGAGAACACATTCTTCTCAGATAATTTTGTATGTTTCTTGGGAAATTTCCCAGAGATATAACTAAGGAGGGATGGGCTAACCTGTCAAAAACAGAAGAAAAGAAAAAAAGATAAAACCAAGATAAGCAACTTACACACTTGTCTTTTAAACAATCTCTGTGTCTGTCTGTGTGTATATCAGGAAAGTGTAGAACTTGAGCCTTTGTATTACACCAAACTATAAAACCAGTTGTTTCTTCTCTACAGATCCTATGTCATGAGAGGGCTCAAGGCACAATATTGGCTGCCAAATCTTTCATACAGAAGAACAATTTGTTCAACGTGCAGAACACAAACAAACTTCTCTCAGGCTTTCCCCTGCACTTTAAACAATGCAAACTTTTTATGTTATTTACTCATAAAAAATGTAGTTGAGATCCAGCAGGTGGTTTTCCATGGCTTCACACTGCATAAGATTTGCAGCTCAAAGAAAAAAAAGAGCAACCATCTTTTCTGAAATGACACAGTGATGTATTTTCTGACTGAAGGAAAACATGGGATCAACATTGCCCATACAAAATAACTCAAGCACACTCCTCCACACTCCATGCTTGCCAGAATCTGTACAATTTGGCAGGT
The DNA here is from genome assembly GCF_000687185.1 of Egretta garzetta. Lineage (NCBI taxonomy): Eukaryota > Metazoa > Chordata > Aves > Pelecaniformes > Ardeidae > Egretta > Egretta garzetta. Next base: position 206,520 of record NW_009258755.1, read on the forward strand.
TTGGATAATTTCCTTTTGCTCCTCACTTTAGCCTCACCCTTTCCATCTATGACTGCAATTTTCAGGCCACTGGCTTGAAAGGCTCTGTTGTAGACCTAACATTTAGAGCAACCCTTGTGCTATATCTAGACAAGACAGGCCTCTCCAGAATCTGTAGTCTCTCACTTCAGAGCTCGTATTTGAAGCCCTTGATTCATTGTGGTTTAAAAAAACTTTGAAGCAAAATGCACTCTTTGGCAATAAGAAAACCCACAGGCTTCTGGCCCTTTTGATCAATCTATCTGATGCCTAGGAAAGCAGAGGTCTTCCTCCATCTTAATAGGCATGTCCCTGAAATAGCAGACATGGTACACATTGACCACCTATCTACATTTCAGGAGGACATTAACAAAAAAAACCCCCAACAACCAGGAGACATTGTTTTCAAAGATGTAGAATAAACTATTGCATCTCCTTGAATACCACTCTTAAGACCAGGAAAGCTTTCTTTTGGGATGTTCTGACTTCAGGAGAAACAGCTCCAAAGTACCTGTGTCCAAAGCTTTGTACTATGAGTGTTAAGAGAGTAAGACAGACAAATATAGGAAATATTAAGGCCTTCCATATTTCCAGACAAATGGTCAAACTTTAAACCCATGCTTTACAGAAATTCTTAGTTGAAGTGCTTTCTTTACTAAACAAAAATCAGATTTCTCTGGAGTCATTACTGGGTATGCTAAATGGCTTCATTTACAGCAGATTATAGCAAAGAAAAATCCAGTTCCCTACGCAAGGAGCAGGAGTTCAGATTCCTTCTTGAAATTTTTGCAATTCTCCTTCATAGTCCCTTTTTACAGCATAGGGCAAACAATGAAATTATTGTTTCATCCTGGAATGGTGTTTTTAAAGTGAGTTTGAGATGGATGTTGTAAGGATCTAAACCACAAGTTTTAATTTTCACAGTAAAATAAAGGAAATAAGGACAACAGTTTCAGATGCCTTAGAGATTTCAGCTCTGCTGTGCTCTGCCAACATGGAAAACTTCAATTTCAAATATCTGTTATGCAGTAGGATTTGTACTATTCCTTATGGGAATACCCTGATCTTTGTTTTTGCTTGTGCCCTTTGCAAATTCTGACACCATTCTCCAGAATGCTGGTCAGCCAGAACACTGTGCAGTTGATGCAACTTTCCTGTTTCGGTGTAGATACAGGAAAAAACATAACATGTTAATTAGGAAATATATCTGAGAAGGTCAAGGTAACATAAACAACTGAAAAAAGTATCACTTTTTAAGAACATAGCATATGACAGAGAAGAATGATTCAGACCAAGCTGATTAGTAATTGTTATAGTAAATCACAGTGACTTCTAATAACAATGACAAGGAAATACAGGCATTTCAGCTATTAACTTAAATGAGATACAGTTACAGCAAGGCTCCTCCTTTTATCCCTAGTTTAGATACAACCCCTGTGGATTTGCTGACCATTTGGCAGAGAGCCAAATGAGTCCTGTATAGTTGTTGCTTTAGGCACCTCAGTTCTGCTCCTAATAGCACGGTACTCCTTACCAAGCTTATTTTTGGAATGACAGAATTTTTAAAAATCTGTTACTTTGCCTGAAATGGTGAGCTGAAAAGCAGAGGGTTAGTTAATTAAGTAAACAAGGCAAGTGTTGCATCATGTTACTAAAGATTAGCAAATATAGTACGGGGAGAGAAGAGGAAGTAACCAAGTAAACTACAACCCTATTAAACTGACTTTAATAGCATGCAAGGTTTTAAAACACACAGCATAGGAAAGAACAATTAACACATCAAGGTAAATGGAAATTTGAAAAACAGTGAAGAGTAAGAAATCATTTTATGAGAAGCAGACTACATGAGATCTGCTTAGTTGCCTTTTTTCAGATAAAAACAACTCCTTCTTTTTCTAGTTAAAACAAGCCAAATAAGACTAATTTTGATGTATCTTATTAAACCATTTATACATGAGCCCATCAAAAATTAGCCCACAATGGGAAAAAGGCTTCACTGAGAGAGAAAATAAGAATTCAGAGGTAGGAAATGAACCAGAATCAGGTCAAAATTACAGAGAAAACCACAAATTCCTTGGTGTTGGATGGATTGTACTATCTTCACTACCAGGGCAAAAATACAAAGATTCAACCTGCTGCGTTGAAAGGAGGAGTGCGTATTTGGAGGAAAGTTACCAGCAGAATTCTCTAGGATTACTTTGGTGACTAAAAATAGTGCATGGTATCATAGCTACTTTTGGCACAGCGTAAGTGTGTGCTTATGACATTTTCTGATGACAAAGTCTGGAGGCAGTGTCAAACTAGAAAAGGCTTGGAATATCGTAACGGTCATTGAACTTCAGTTACTGAAAGGGGGTGAGGTTAAAATGTACAAAGTGCAAGGCTGTACACCTTGGAACCAATAACAGGAATTTTCTATTACCAGCTAATAGTTCATAGTCTAGAAAAGATACTAAAAACCTAGTATATTCATCTGTTGCAGCAGAACTATGTACTGCCAGGGAGATGAAGCTGTCAAACCCTCCCTTACAGTTCTATAGACAGGCAAGTATACAACCTGTTATGTAAGAATTTGTTATGATCTTTTCTGAAATAATGTAAAATGGGTGACAATCTTGATAGAGGAGATTAAAAGGATTTACATTACCTTATTTCCATATTTAATGAAAATGTGAGAAGAGGCTTATTATTGCTCTCCAAATATACTGGGGATAAAGGAGGAAAAGAGAAACGCTGAAAGGAAAGATAGTTAAAGTAGAACTCAGTATCATCATAAGATCACCTGAGTAATTTGCCATGGAAATTTATCATGGAGATTAGAAAAGTTTCCAATTGTCAGGGACATAAAGTACTGAATCAGCTTCCCAATAGGAGTATGGAGGCAAAAAAACCAAACCTGTTTTAAGATGGAAGCTTGATAAATTTACAAATGCGATTATATGACCTGTTCTAACTGCTGCAGGAAGCAACTAGACTACATAGTCCATGAAATCTTTCCTGATTCTGTGTTCTATTTAGAAAAAAGCAGATGAGAAGGCTTAAGCAATGAAGGAAGCAAAAGGTAACAAGAATATTTCTGTCCAAATGTAAAGGAACAAAATTTAAACAAAATGCAGCTGTGATCTGATCACCTGGACCTAGGTTAGCTGGCAATAAGGCAAACTGTCTTACTTGAAATTTCAGAAAATGTTACTATTCCATTTCTTTTACAGCACACCCAACTGCTCTTACAACTACAGTTCTGGGACATTTCCAAAGCTGCTACAGGAGATAAGATTTGCACCCTCTCTGAGCAGTTCTACTTTTGTTCCAGTTATAGCAAATGAGGGCCTGTTTTCACCATACTGATAGTCCAAAGGCAGAACCCCTTTTGGTACGGCTCCTGTATACCCCCCCAAACCCCCCCCTAAAAAAAAATACACAGCAACAGCTTCCAAGTCTTAGCTTGAGAGCATCTGGCAGAGTGGAAAGGAGTTCCTGTAATTTATGTACCTATGACACCTTTCTACAGCTGCACAAACCTGAAGGTTTCATTTGCCCTAAAGCTTAGCTGGTTTTGCCAAAAAGAGCAGTTAGTCCAATAAAAAGCAATTCTCTTTATAAACCTTGCCTTGAGCATCTCATAAACAACAGGGGAAAGTCAAAACCTAAAAGCAGCTCTTGGACCACCTTATGTATGATGGAAACAATTTTTGAAAGTTTAAATGAAGTAGCTCATAACCATTTTTTACACCCCCAGTCCTGGGTTCTGCGTTCTGGTGCCCTTGCTTGGCTGGATGCTCATCTGTGGGTATAAGCAACGGCCACGGTTGTGCTGCCTCCATCACTGCCGGCAACTGAACTCATTCCCTTGCCAAAAGCCGTGCCCTGGCCGGAGCAGTCTCCCTTTGCATGGCCTTTTCTCCCTCCTCCCTGGCACGGGTGAGCCCAGGGAATGCGGCACTCACCCGGGCC
>NW_009258755.1:210748-226400 GCF_000687185.1 Egretta garzetta
GAGTCCGGCCGGGAGCGGGCCGTGGGGACGGACCGCTCCGGTGCGCCGGCGAACTGAAGTGGGCGGCAATCCCAGCGCCTCGGAAACAACTCCCACCGTTCGTATGTCGTCCCCAGGCAAGGAAACCTCACCCTTTTCCCTCTTATTTCTAGTTAAACCCTCCAGTTCAAAAGAAAGTAGCCCCCTTCTCCCCACAGAAATCAGCTAGTTTACCCACGACTGCTCTCTGCGTGTTCCTGCAACTTGTGCTTTTCCACAAAGATGTTTCACTGTAAGGTCGTGACTTGTAAACTCTTCGGGTGGTCCCCTCAGGCAGCCAAACACGCAGGCTGGGCTTTTATTTTAAGGAGAAATGGGAAAAAGCATTTGATTACAAGGGATGCTCAGAGGCCTCTTTAATTTTGATTTCTTCCCACTTTAAGCTATAAATATAGTCTAAGATTACAAAGGGTACAAAGGGTTGTAAAGTAAATACCAAAAGACAACATTTACAATTTTCCACACAGCTACACCCTAAACCAATAATATATGGAAATCTGTCCAAAACTTTGAAGTGCTATTATAGTTTGTTATAATACAAAACACTGGGGTTTCTATGTATTTATTTAGCCACCTACCACTCCCTCACCAAGTTTTCAAATCCATTTGTATGCTGTATAAAAAAACATACTATTAAGGGGAGTTGTATTTTCAAGTTATTTGTATTACAAAAACATTAAACAAAAGCAAATTCATGCTAACAATGTATCTTTGCTCGTACTCGCATGATAAAATCAAGATCTGCTTTTATTCTATTTGGGGGGAGAAGCCTTTCATCTGGTACACCTATTTTCTCCTTAATTATTTTCCTCCCACTGAATGTTTTTCCTATGATTCTAGCAAGAAACTTTTTTAAGAGTAATTTTTACTTTGGTTCCCATTAAATAAACAAAACACAAACAGACAGAGTAGTAGTAGTATTTGTGCCCATTTGGGACTGCATCGAAGGCAGCAGTTGGCACAGATGATCTAATTTAACCAAATTATGCAATAAAGCAATACTGAGGATTAGGAAGATTTCCTTTCCTTATTTAAATTCCCTATCATCTGGATTATAGTGCCTCACACCTTCCAAAACTGGATTCTGTCACTGATGGAATTATAGCTGAAGACCAGTTTGGGTTTTTTTTTTTTTGAGTTGGGAATTTGTCAGGTTGCGCTGCCTACTTTGTGTTTTAATCTGTTTTTTCCAAAGTGTATCTCATTTGCAGTTCTCTGTGTTGTTCCCAACCTAAGCAAAATTGCACTCATGCTTAAGATAGACATCCTACGTTCTGATTTCACTTTAGAGCATATCAGCATATTTAGTATGAGTTAAATCTCAGATCTCTTCTCGTATCACTTGGTCTACTGAAGTTTATGGAAACACCTTAATGGATCTGAATTGTCTCAGCCAGGTGCTGGCTGAAGGATCAGGATGCTTATTTCTCAGGAACAAATGGTAAACTCTTTCAGTAGGAGTGGACTTGATATTTACTGTGTAACGCAGCTTTTCTTCTTTGCTACATTTATAAGTAAGCCATTTGGTTTATGTGAGAAAGCTTGAGTAGAAGCCACTGAAGTCATGTGTAGTTTGGCTGCTAAGGATTTGAGGAAAGCTAAAAGAAAAGATTTGGTTTGAAAATTGGATTCCAGTAGTGTGTTCTTGGAACAAGAACAAAAATATTTTGCCATTAAATGAAAATATTTTTAATTACAGGAGAAACCACACTGAGCCTGTGATGCCTGTTTGAACACGTGTGTCTACAGAAATGCATTAACAGAAAATTTCAAGTGTTTCCATCAGATGGCTACTATGCATTGGATGGGATTCTTAGTGCAAATAATTCTACAGTACTATATAATAAGTTCTTCCTAATAGTAATAGAATCTATGCTGTCTCATTTTAAACAGTTCTGACAATTGCTCAGTTGTCTACGCATCTAAAATTTGTACTATGCATCTAAAAATTATGAAAATCCTAGTGCTACATGCATAGGTGTGCAGCAGCATTGATAGGTATGTGCTCCAGGCATCCCCGTACGCCATGAGATAACTGAAGTTGTAAAGTCCAAGTTTTGTGAACATGCTACAACCTTTCTTTAAGAGGAGGTATTTATAGGCAAGCTAACCTGAAATTTAGTGTTTCTGCAATGGAAAGTTGCAGCTAGCAAAGAGCACACAATTTGTCTCTTCTGTAATTTTAGACAAGAAGGGAGTAATACTAAACCAGTTAAAACCACTAAACCAACTGCAATTACTCAAGTAATTTACTGAGATTACTCAAGAGCATAAGTATGGGTAGTTGTGAATGTGCCATAGGGTTTCTCATACCCATAAGGAGTTCTCACCTCACCAGTTTCCAAGGAACAGAGTAGAATTTTGCAGTAGTATGGCATTCCCTTATATCATGTATGTATTAGGCGCAACATTGTCTTAATGGAATTACGGCATCTTACTAATACTGCCTATCAGTTCACTGCCTAAAATTATTGAGGAATATGTGAACTTTTATCACTGTAGCAATGAAGATGAAACAAAGATGACCCTCCATGAGGTGGAAAGAAAGGCTTCAGGAACAATATTGTCTGTATGTTTTTCAATGTTCCTTATTAGATACCCGAAGAAGGTAGTTTTTTGAGATGTAATACTCCCCCACATACTGATCGTGCCTAAAAGCTTTTTGACTTGATCATCAGTGCAGCCAAAACATGATGTGGGGTGTATGTGCAGGCTGCACCACTTTAAGTAAACGTTCAAGAGAAATGCTTCATGTTGGTTCTTCGAAAAACACCACTGACAGCAAGTCAGATCATAAGAGTCTTCTCCCAATACCAAAAATTGAGTGGGTGCTACAGTCTTTGAGGAAATAAATAAGACTAAATTTTAAATGAGAGATTATTCATTACTGTTCACTATTTTCAGTGCCAGAGTATTTTAATGTGAAGCTGTACTTCATTGCCTTTTTCAGGACACAGAAAATAAACTACCTTTAACATGTTCTTCAGAGAACCCAGATCTGTCTGACGGGGTAAGATTCATCTAACTTTAGCTGGGAATGTATCACAACTAATCTAGTTGCCTGCTCTTCTTATTGAAAAGGGAAGAGAAATTATCCAAGCTGCTTTTGAATGGGGTGTGTTAATTCCTGTCTTTTTAGATTGGCTAAAGAAAGCCTACATGTCTTACAATAAATGGCGAAGTTTTAGAAAGCCAAACCAGATGAGATGAATTTCATAGTCTGCAGCTTGGCTGCATCTCTTTCATATGAAGATTAACAGTTTTGGAGTACAGCTTTAATACTTCAAGAGTTAGCTGTATGAATGTCTGTGTGTGTGTATATATAAATATTTAATAATAAATAATAAATATTTAATATGTAAATATTTAGGGGTTTACAGTGAAGAATATGCGGAATCAGACAATCCAAGGGAAGGTTGCAATAGGACTTTTAAGTCAAATGATAAGCCATAACTATTTGAATAAGGTTGATCTATTTTTATCTTTATAAATGTGGTCTATCTAAAGGCAAGTTACATGGGAGTTTATGGGGCAAATGAAAAATAGTAGGCTTTGTATTGTAATTATTAACATACATTTTATTGTCTCCTCCCTCTTTACAGGTCTTTCCAGATATGCTTCACTAAAATGGAGGGTGAGTAAATACATCTGGATTTGGTACAGAGTAGTAAACTGAAATCAAACAGTCTGAACTCCATTTTCCAGTAGCTAATCCATTTACCAGTTCAACAGTGCAGCTTTAATTATAGTAACATGATTTGTAATATGTTAAAGCAGTAGGAAAGACTATGCTAGCTCTGGAGCAATAGATAACAAGACAGTAAAAAAAGAAAAAAAAGGAACAATGTAGGTGTTAGTTGCAGACTAAACTCCAAAAGACTCTCCATAGCACAAATTAAAGTTCTGGAATGCCTTGAGTGTTCCTGAGAAGTTAATGGTGTTAAGGCATCTTGAGAAACACCTTTAAATCCAGCTGGTTTTACATGCTTTAGCTTGTAATCCCTTTACAGTCGTCATGGAGTAATTGTGCTTTATATGTAAGATTTTTTTCTCATTGATATACTTAACCTAATCCTCCAATGTCTTATATGCTACAGAAAGTGAACAGAAAAAATTGTGTATTGGTAACTGAAGTCATATACATTGTAGAGCTGTAGAGTTGTATCTGCAGTGTTTTGACAAAAAACTCAAAGCTAGATTCAAATGAACTAGCTCAGCTACTGGAAGCAGTGTAGCCATGGCAGCAAGCCTTTCAGTGTCAGCTGTAAAATCTGCCTGTAAAGGTAAGTAAATATTTGGACAACTTGCTGGCACAGAGTTCTTCTGCTACAACAGTTACACTACTTAGCTATTTTATATGCTGTTCAGGGTGACCTCAGCATAAGACAGCATAGCTGTACCTGTTGGCTGCTCAATGCCTTCCACAACAGGCTTGGAAGCGCTCATGAAATTAAAAATAAATGAAAAACTATTCCAGTTCATTGTAAGTATCTGTCTAGTGATCTCTTAGCCAAAAATGTGAGGCTGTAACAGATGCTCATTCCTAGTCTTGAGCTGTCAGTACCTTTTCCCTCCCCAGTACTGAAGTATCCCACATTGCAGAGGAAGTGATAATAATTATCAGTGTATCCGGTGAATATTACCAGTTGTTGTATGTATATGTTTTCTATAAATGATGTGTTTACATATTCATGTAATTATTTAGATCATCACTTTACAAACTTATTTTTCTTTCTGCACTGTTAAACTGAGGAGTCCAAAAAGACTATTGACTTTGGCCAGTACTCTTTCAGGGTGCCCATTGAAGGCTTGATTCCATTCCTCTTGAAAATTGCAAACCTGAATCATTTCACTAAGTTGCTTTATGGTACAGCCCCTATTCAGGGGCATATACATGTGTTAAGACACTATTCAATGTGTTGAAGACGGTTAGGTTGAAGAGGGTTAGGGATCATTTAATATCCACATGGGTTTGCTTCCTGCCCTTAACAGGGCAGAAACAACATAAGCAGGCTAGCACTTCTGGGGAAAACAGAGATCCCATTAAGGTGCCTTCTGAGGCTTGTTATCTAAACTTACTTTGCACCACTGCTTTTACATTCAGTGTCTGAGGGTGGTTTTTACGTGGTGATTGAGGTATTACTAGCAACCGAATGATTGTTAGAAATCACTACAGCTAGGCCAGCTGACTGTACGTTTCTGCTGCCCTTAAAATGGATTTCAGTAAAGGTTTTTTTCTAGAATCTAATTTGGTTTAGACATGAATAATTTACAGGCTTCTTTTATGAGACACTATGAAGGATCAATACAGATATAAAACATGCTCACCACTGTATATACTGGCTATTGCAAAATGCCATGTTCTTCATTTCACAGAACGAACGGCAAACATATGCACCCATTCAATACAGATTATTTTCTTTAAATCATACAAGCTATCCATTAATTCAGTAGCTAATAGTGATTTTTAGTTCTTTTATCTTTCTTCTAATTACAAATTCAGATACCAACAATAACAAAAGAGTTGCTTTTCAGTGCTCAGCTTAGGGAATAATAATAGCTATTCGTCTCTCAGGGTTTATTTCTATTTTAAATCTGTGTACATATGCTAATAGTTAGAACCCATGTTTCCATTATGCAGGTAGCAAGGTGTTTGATACATATTTCGTCATATTTATGCTTTTATGTACTTATGCACAAAAGAAAATTGGACATCAGGAAATGTGGGTATTCAGATGGCCTCTACTTATTTGGCTCTATGGTTACAAATAGCCAGAAAAATGCATAGAAATGCCTTTGCCTGTGAACATTTAAGTTATGCAAAGTACATAGATCAGTCTTTACACTGTTAAAATTAGCCTTCAAAAATTAATATCAATGTGAATGATGATAGCTGGCTCTGTCTAGAATGATTTGGGTCTGATTTGAAAGTTCTACATTTGAGACATAAGATCTGTAACTGAAGCAATTCACATGAACAGAATTCAGGAGAATACAGTGATGCCCTCGTATATAACCTGAAAATTTAATTGACATTAATATCTAACTGGAATCTAGTTGGTTAATCTCAAAAAGTGGACAGAAACCAGTGTAAGTGGTTGGTTGCTGTAAACAGCAACATCTTAAGATAGATTACATTTACCACACACCCAGCATTCATGGTTTTTACTGTGAAACCTCAAAATTTTTTTCTAGGATATGTATATGCAGAATTTACCACCCACCAATACAAGATAACATTGTAGTCAAAATTTGCCTCATTCCAAAACCAGCATAAAATATATATTCTTCAACTTCTCTAAGTTTGGAGAAAATAAATATTTAGAAGTTGCGCTTAGATTATAATCCAAACATAAATTATGCTAAACTCCCAAGTCTGACAGGTTTTACTAGTTCTTGTCTTTAAGTTTCACTGATGAACCAACACAGTTTGTATAATGTCAAATATGTGGCTGTGTGGAGTATAATGGAAACTTACCCTTCCCCAGATCTGGCCATTATTGTTAAAATTTAAATAACAAAGTAATATGCATCTACACTTTGATTTGACCTTGGCTGCTGTCAGTGCTTTAAACCACATTCCTCTACTGCCTCTGCTCCTGAGAGATTCTCTAGTGCATTTTATATTCTGGATTAAAACTCATGTTTCCCCGCTGCCCTTATGGGGGGGCATTCTTCTGCATAATACTGGGATGACTCAGCACTCCCTGTACAGGTTCTTAAAACCTAGGCAGCTACCATTAGGATCTAGTGATGTGTCTAACTTGTAGTTTTTCCTTTAAAACTTAAAAATATCCTTCAGAATCATTTATCAATTTTACCTCTCCTCATTCACATTATCTATAGTGGAGGGAAAAATTTAAAAAGCCCAACCTCACTTCTCTTCACTTGGAATAGCTTAATTTCATTTGCACTGTCAGCAGAGAAGTGCATGAGTTCGGAAGGTATTAGATAACTTCCTTTTCAATGTTAGGGGTTCAGAGACATCAGCAGCTGTAGCAACAGCTGCAGCGATAGCAGGCCACCACCCTGCTCTTGTCCTGTGTTAGATTCTGCATCATTTTGAAATCACTCACTGACCATGAGCAGTGCGCATACCACAGAAATTCCCATTGGAAACTCCTGTTCTAAGGACAGAGCAGAAAGTATGCCTTTTGATGTGCCACACCAAAATAAAGAATGCTACAATTTTTTTCCTACTAAAAAGACTATAAATATTTTTAAATCCTAGATATGATAGGACTAGAAAAGTCTTCAACTTACACAGCCATAGTCTTGTAGACCTTCGAGGAATTCCTTATATTTCACTTGAGCTATGATAAAATGTATTAAATATCTCTACTGCTGCAGTGGGCCAAACCACCTTCTACTAGAATAGTTAAATAACATGCATATAAGATTGTTGAGTATTGTTTCTTGAATATCAGGTATAAACAATTTCCTACATTTTCTAATTGCAGTGCTCCATGAAAGAAATACAGGGAAATGTTTTAATCATTATTAAGCAAGCAGACAATTCTTGCACAGACTACTAATACATCTTTTAGTTGTCTTGAAGTTGGATTCTGCCGTGTCTGTTCTGTTGTGATATTTTAACCTTTTCATAGTTGATTTCCTTTCCATGTTTGTCCTTATTTACAAATTACTGCCTCATTTTGTTCTAACATATTACGCTTTCTGTTTCTATATCAATATATGCAGATTTGCATCTCAGGACCCCCTCTTTTTAGGCACTGTGGCACAACATGTCTCTAATACTTAGCTAACTTCCACATACTTCAAAATGCAGTGCTAGAGGTAGCTCAGCTTCAGAAGTGGGCAACAGCATCCTAAACTGTAATGGATGTACATTTAATCCAGTTTAAAATAGTTTAATCCAGTTTAAAAGGGTTTTTTAACTTGGATCATTTCACAGGGCTGATTTAAAGTACAGACACAAGTAGTTTCGGGTTTTTTTTCTCATAGGAAAGGATGCATTAAATTCTAGCACTTAAGTACCAGGGGAGGAGGGGTTTAGGGGCAGAGGGTAGCAAGAACCTCTTTAATTTGTTTCGCCATTCAAGGAAACTAATGTCAGATTTAGTTGATGGTATAAAATGCTAGTTCTTCAGAATAAGAGCATTTTTACCCTTACCTTGCATCTGGTTTTTACAAATGAGAATGTCTTCAGCAATTAACAAAACTTGAGAAAACTTGACAAAGCCCAGCAAACTTCCTTACTGGTCACATAAATAAGGTAATAATTATTGTTAAAACTGAACAGTTTAAAAAGTTAAATCACCTTCCCCTACCTGTACTATCTGTTATCTGGACTTGATGTGTTAGGCAAAGTATACACAAAGTGCACACAGTGAGCTGTGTTTTCCTTTTCTTTTTTTCCATGCATTAACATTTTCTCCTGGTGTTTGGTATATGCCCATTTCAGGAAAACTTAGAATCCAAACAAATATTTTAAATTTTAATAAAGCATATCAGTTATTAAATGTCAGAATTATCTATTAGAGCTCTTTTCTCAGCTTTAACTACCTAACAATATTTTTAGATCATCTAACACAAATAAATTTATGAGCAAAAGTGATTAACGTTTTGATCAGATGGTTACTAGAGATTTGACATTGGTGAATGTGGTCTGAGGGGTTACTGCTTACTCGGCAAACGTGCATTCCTGGCTTGCTGCAATGTTTAGTAAAATGTGTTTGCATAAAATACTATGGAAGGTGGTGTAAAATACTCTTTTCTTTACACTAATTGTCTGGCGATAATTACAAATGGGGATTGTTAGAAGCAGAAGAGGGAAATGCCAAATAGAAGGAGAAAAATGTCCCAGTGAAGAGGTTAAGCACTGGAATTTCTTGACCAAAACCCTATGGAATCTGCATCCTTGGAGATATTCAAAACTTGACTGGACAGTCCTAAGCAACCTGACAGAGCTTTACATTTAGCCCTACTTTGGTAAAGGGTTGGACTGCATGACCTCCAGAGGTGCCTTCTAACCTAACCTCTGCTATGATTTACAGTCAGCTGTCTGTGCCCTCAATTACCTTATTTTTCAATCATAGGAAAAGATGGAAATACTGTAGGCCAGACAATTGTAACAGAAAAAGGGTGCTCAGTATAAATTTATGGTTTTGTTTCCACTTGTACTATTTTAAAACTTAGTTTCCAGATGGATTTGTTTGAAATATATTTTTTAATGTGTTTATAGGCTGAGCTGCTCTGTATTAACTCTAAAAAAGGCATTTATTTTGGAAAGCTTGACCCAGAGTTAATTTTAGAGGTGCTAGCAAATGCTGCTGCTATAAAGCCTCTTTTCCTGTTTATGGTAAGAACAGATTTTCTCTTTTCCTCATACTTATTATCTTGCCAAAACCAGAGGTCATTAGCAAGGTGAATCTCTGTTTTTTCAGTGCTTCTGTCAATATAATTTTAGGAAATACACACAACTGCTGTGCAATACAAGTTTTCAGGTGGAAACCTATGAAATTTTCAAATAATTAAAGAAACTGTTTTAGTCTACATTTTTCCCATTACTGTTATTGATGTTATTTGTATTTGGTATGAGGGATGTCAAGATTTTCTTTTTCCAGAAACTCTATGGGATATATTGTTGAAACATAGAGGCCCCTGCAGTTTCTCTTACACATGTGATTTCTGTAGATTAAGAAGGGGGTTTCTAAAGGCTGAAATGGTTGCAACTAATACAAGTGTATGTCCATTAGGGCTTAGGATGCTATGGCCTGTATCTTAGCTGAGCTAACATTCGCAGTACTTAAACATTACAACCAATATACCTGTATTAAAAAAAACCCTCAACCTATTTAGTATATAATCATGCAAAACCCTAGGAAGTAAGTAAATCTATAATACAAACTTAACTTTTCAGCCATACTTGGTAATGCAAGTATAGACATACAGTCAGTTTTCCAGATTTTCACTTTTAGGTGAGGATCTCAAAAGTATTTAAAAAATGGACAGATAAATGGGGAGAAAAATTAGGGGGGTTTTCCCAAAAAATACATGTATAAACTTATCTGAGTGTTTCCAAATACAGTCCCAACCCATGAAAATCTTTGACAGGGGAGGCTGGTCACAGGTCCTTTGTGACTGGGCTGACAAAATCCAGTGAACACTCATAAAATACAATTAGGAGCAACTTGCCCAACATCACAATGCAGAGCTGGAAATAGAATTCCAGTCTTCTATTTAAAAATCCTAAGATAAACACTAGATTTACAGTGTTCCCTATCTTCTATACAGTTTGGGGTTTTTCGGTTTGGTTTTTTTTTTGGCAGGCTAACAAATTTACCAGCCAAGAGTCCAATGTCAGGCTCTCTACAGAGAGGCAGGAAAACAGAATGAGAGACAGCAATCAGAAATTGAGAAAGGGAGTTCTGGCTAGATATAAAGAAAATATATTTCTGTATGATGATATTTAAGCATTGGAGAGCAGGTTTCCCAGAGAGACCGTGAGGTCTCAGAGGGTTTCAAAGCCTTGGACAGCCTGGCCCGAGTTCAGTGTTGACCCGGCTTCCAGGAGGTGGTTGCCCTAGGTGACCCCCAGAGGTCCATTCCTGCCTGATTAAGTCTCTGATTGGATTTGCAGCTAACCCTGCCACTGAATGTGACAACTTTTTAATGGGCAGCATGCAGCACTGCTTAAGAGTTTAGGACAGAAAGCAAGATGTAACTCTGATACTCTCAAGGAAAACTTAGCAAGTAGAACAAATCTAGCTGAATTGCAGTCCACTTTGCTCCCAGTAACTGAAGTGAAAACCGATGAGCGTGCTTGAATTTTCCTTTAAGCCTCTTTGGGCAGTCGCAGTCAGCAGTATTTGCATGCATCCCATTTATGCCCTAGTCTCCCTGGTATTTTTGAAAAGACAGTGGCATAAAAACTTCACTATCTGAAAAAGTAATTTCCGCAAATCCATTATAAGGATTGAAATGTAATTCTACTAGTGCTCTTTAAGTATTGCAACTGATTAAGAGAAATATATAGGAAGCAAAAATTATCCCAGGAGTTGATGTCTGCATGATCATAAGCCTGTTAGCATCAGCATGTGGACTGTAGTGATACATAGGACAAGAGTGGAATGGAAGTGATTAACACTGGCCACAGGTGGGTTTCAATTCCTTATCTGTTCTCGGGATGCCCAGTGTAAGCTGGATCATAATCTGTTGGGCAAGGTCTCCTGGTCCAAGGGCAGTTAATCCCCAAATTATTCCAGAGATGTAAGGATTATAAGACACTTGTATTCCACTTTACTTCCCAGATTTTAAATTTTGGATATTTTTTGCTGTAGGAAGTATCCCAGTGCCTACTCTAAAAATCTGTTTCTCCCCTCTTTCTGTCTGTAACAGGAGTCAGAAACACAAACAAGGATGTGTGTACTAAGGACTATCTCTACTTTGTCCTTCTCCTTGTCTCCATATGGCAGCAAAGTAACAACTCCTTAAATGTGAAGAAGGACATTTTGAACTAAGTTACAGTGGGTTTTAAAAAGAGATTTAAAAAAATCTCAGTACCTCTAAATACAATGCTTAACTAACTTACATAATCACTGCAGCATAAAGTCTTCAGGAATCATTACATAGACTCCATTTATGGCTCTTAGCTGATGTGAGAATACTTTTCCACTGTATTGTGGATTGTGCCAACTGTAGCCCACATCTGTCCCAGGCCCCAGCAGAAAGGCACAGAAGAAGGAGGTCATCATTAACTCACCCAGCTGCCTCAATACCCCGTTTACCCATGACTGCCTGCTATGGCATGGTTCTCTGTTGTGGCAGAATTTTTCTGTTATTCTCATTAGCCTTTTCCTCAACATTTTTGTGAAGAAATTAACAAAGTTATAAAGTAATGTTTAGAAAATACAAGTATCGAGCAGAGTAGGAATTAGAGCTTTGAGTGAGAGTGCATACTGGATATGTACAGCGGAGCTTTTTGTGCCTTAGAAAAAGCCACAGGTACTGCAGGTTTTCCAGATGGGCTAGTAAAATGCTTGCCTGGAGTTATTTCTACAAGGTGGTTGACAAAGTCTGCTTTTGGATGAGGGAAACGTTAAAAAGCTGCTGCTTTTCAATAATTACATTTGATCAGCAACTCACTAGGGATAGTATTGTCAGGGCTGTGGATGCCAATACTTTCGCATAGCAGTTATATGATCAGCAGTGTTTCCACAAGTCACTCAGTTATTCCTGAGTCAGAAAGGAGCACTTCTCTCCAGTCAGAGCGTAATATGCTTTGCCTTTCTTCATACTCCAAAAGGAAGCTGAGGATCCTCATATTTCTGGTTGCAGTACAGTTCCTTCTTCAAAGCCTATCACCCTGTAGATCTTTCATACTTTCATACTTGTTATGCCTATCCCTGAACTGGCACAATGCCAATTCAGCTCAGCGCATAATTAATCAGTATTGATTATATTCATAGTAGATACAAGATTCCCATCAGCTTCAGATTGCAGAATGCTGTTCCATTGCCACCTTACTTTCTCTTGCCTTTCCTACTGTGTGCAACCTTGGAGACATCTATATTTACAACCCCTCATGATTCATTTATAAGAGCAGAACAAGAATCTCCACTCTTAACTGTGAAGACATCTGAAAGGTCTGACTACATATAAACTTGTAGTACCTAAAGTCAGGATTATGCTATGGTGTTTTCCATTGAGACATCTCATGGAAAACTGTCAGCCTCCTCCTCTCTTCTGAGATCTGCCCCTCTTCTCAATCTAGAGACTTGAAAAGACTCATCTTTCTTCTCATCAGATTATAGCAAGAACCCTTCTTGCTGTATTATGACTCACCCTTTCTGCATCCTCCTCCAAATCAATTAAAAAAATATGAATCAAAGGAAAAGACACTTTAGAACACATTTTTACAACAGTAAATGTACATTTGGCAGGACGCAACACTACCCGGATCCCTTTGCTTTGGCTTCATGCCATCAGAAGCCATCTAGTCACATCTGTGTGATGACACATGCAAACTGGCATAAAGACTCATCAGGAAGTGATTTTCACTCTAAACCACCATCCATTAATCAACATTTTCTCAACTGGGACCTTTGCGCCAAATCTGTTGGCCATGACTGTCCATAAGTAAAACGAGGGCATTTTGCTCCCATGTAAGAATAAGCCCCAAATTACTTCTGCATACCTTTCAAATACAGTGGAACAAAGGTCTACATGTGTCTTTTCACCAAACTCATTTATCTTTTAAGCACCCTGAAAAAGGAGATGTTAAAGCCCTGCTAATGCACAGAATCCCGAAAGAAGCATGTCATTTGAAATTCAGAACTGTTATATGAGTCAGCTCTGTCTTTTGCTTCTTCATATCTCTGAGGTTCATGACTCATTCACTTACTTGAAGGGTATCTGTCAGAATGTCTTTAGCTGTTATTTCACAGTCAGACTTTATTCTATGGTCTTGCACAAAGTAATAGCAAGATTTCACTTGAGACTATTTTGTATACCTTCTGGTATTTTTCCTCAAACCTTTTTAAACTCTTGGAGAAATAGGTAGGGGATTGTATTAAGATCTTAGTGTTTGAGGAGCATCACACCCTACACACAAAAAAAAATGCACCAAAAGCAGCAATCTTTTGGTGTTCAGTATGTAACTTCATTAAGCCCTACTTGTTGGTTGCTGGTCCTTTTATTTAAAAGGAGAAAAAGCATATCTTTTTATGCTAGCCAGAAAGAAAACAAAAAGCGAGTACTTTGGAAGGGCAAGTAGATAAGCAGCTAGAATAGAAGGATCCTTTAGTGCTTTTTTTCCTTTTTCCATCTCTTGTCTGTATTGCCATTGTGGCTCTTCTGAAGCTTCTTGCACTGCCTGCTACCAGAGCCAGGACAGCAGATCAGATGGGAGGTTACCCTAGTATGATAGATCTCTCCATATGTTTCATACTGAATTTACATTCAGATGATAACAGCAGTCACTTTTTTTTTAAAGTAGGCCACCTGTCCCTCATGCAATTGTGTCAGCTGCCTAGGTTTAAAAATAATTTTTTGCTAAAAAAAAAGCTTCATGCTAATAGAATCCTAAAATGTAAGATAATGAGATAAAAATTATATTGCTCATAAACTTCAGTGGGGAGGGGTAAATCTTAGCAGTTTGGATTGCTCATTCACATTCCAGTCTTAGTTCCTTTTCCCTCTGGTTTTTTTTTTATTCCTTCCCCAGCTGAATAAGATAAAATTCTCCTTCATAGAAAACGTACACACACACAGAGACCATCTAACAACTTCTGTTCAGCTACTATTAGCTTGTATTCAAATTTAGGTTTGCATTACCAGGGAAAAGCCCTGTAAACTTCTTGTTGAAGAGGACAGTTGCTAGCAGTCAAAGGTTTAGCACAACTGTTCTGCTTCAGATGGGCCTGCTGCAAAAAATCCTAAGGCTGAGAAATGAAAAGGAAGCTCCATGGGAAAGAGCGGATCAGAGAAGTTAGAAAAATTATTTGGGAGCATGAAGAGAAGATAAAGTAGATAAAGCTGTGCAGCAAAGAAAATGGGCTAATTCAGTTGTCAGCTGACTTTGTGATAATTGTTACAGCTAAGCAGTCTTCTCTTAATTTTCATGCATTTATTGTCATATCCAGAAATTCTTATGATGTTACAAAAAAGCCTTAACAAGCCTATTCAGCTGCCTGGCATCATTCTTCTGATCTCCTAGTTGTTTCCAAAAATGTCACCTCTTTTCCTAAAGAGGTTGAGAGTATTTCCCATACTTCTGCTGGATGCAGTTTCCTGGGATCACCTTGATTTTCAGCCTTGCAGATAGAGATGATAAACCAGAATTTATTTTTATTGTTCCCTGATCTCCCATTTCCCCCCTACACCCTCTGTCAAGTACCCACCCGCACTCTTATTTCCTCCAAAGCCTTGGTTCATACAAGAAAAGCCTTTCTTCAAATGCTGCTGTTGTGTACAGAAAGAGCTCTGAAGCTGGAGTCGGTGATTTTGGATGCATGTATTTTTAGATAGAAAATCAATTTTTGGCTTCAGTCATAACGGAAACTGGTTTAAAGAAAACTGAACCAGTTCTCTTATTTCACGGCTTCTGTGCCTGAAGAGTGCCTGGTTTCAGATAGTTTGTTCAGTTAGTGAATACTAAAAGCATTACAAAACCAAACAAGCAGAATCCAAAAAAAAACTTCTGTAAGTGAAATATTGAGAAGAAAATGCAAAATTTGTTTTCAGTTATTGCTTTGTTAAAAAAAAAAAAAAAAAGGCACTGTAGTCCAGATCAGGTTTTCTCTTTCCCATGAGTTTTAGCAGGGAGTATAAATACCACAAAGCTTCAGCATTTTTTTCTTGAAATTATCCAAGGATGTTCTCAGTAACATGTAAGCCTTTGGAAAAATAGTTTGGAAAACTGAGTGTCTCTGCTCAGCTTTTGGTTATGAAGAGCTATTACAGCAATTTGGGGGGAATGTCACGTGTATACAGTACTAAGATTAGACAAGTGGGAGACAATAATCACAGGTTTTGTAAGTCTCGGGAATTACCAGAGGGCGGATGGAGGAGCCCCCTGCCCTTCGGAGGGGCTTCGAGCAGTCGCAGGCCAGCCAGGGCTTTCCTGCAGAGCAGCCTCGCTACCAGCGGC
>NW_009258755.1:226552-229944 GCF_000687185.1 Egretta garzetta
AATCCCCGGGCAGCCGGCGGCGGCTTTCGTCCGTCAGCGTTTTCTCCCACGGGGATTGAAGGCGGGTTCGATCGGCGTTAGTGAACTTCACTGAGGTTTCTTTGCTCGCGGATCTTCTTACAGAGCGGTGGCATCCGTCAAAGTCTTCTAAGTTTGCAGGCTTAGTGTAGCAGTGCTTGTCGTGACAGCTTGGTGCTTTATAGTAGGTGGTACTCTTTTTCTTTCCATGTTTCTTTGGGTTCAGCTTCTACTGACTTGTTAAGGTAGGCTTGCTGAGCTTGTGGTTGTGCTTGCTGTGCTGATTTATAAGTGTGTTTCTTAAGTCCTAGCTCCTATGGTAGTAGGGTGATACCATGCACTTTTGAATTGTGATGCTTATGAAGTCGTAATGGAAAACTTCTTGTAATTTCTTTTGTGGTTTATCTTTTCGTCTGCTTGTTCAGTTGCTAAAAAATAGTGACATTAATGGTGAACCTATAAAGTAAGCTTTTCTCTTGTTCTAGAGCCCTTGATGATGAAAAAAAAAGTGAATTGATTAAAATAATTATCTGGAGACAGAATTCATGTCATTGCTGAACTGCATGTAATTCCAAAATTGTGAAACTTATTTTTGTTAGGTGGTGTTAAGTGTTCAGCCAGTGTATGCTGATGAAGAATCTCTCTATGAATTGATGGTCTATATACATTTGGCCTTCATGTATTTTATTTTTTCATAAATGGATGGGAATAATAAAACATTTTGGAGTTACTTCACCTGTTTCAAGGTAGGAGTACCAGCTAGCACCTTCATAAGGCTGCCGGGAGAATCAGGGTACAGAATATGTTGTTTGGCCTATATAGAAGTAGTTTGTGGGATTACCCTGATTTATAGGCTACTTGAAGAAAAAGCAAGGAAGAATTATGAGGGACTACGTGTATGGGGGGGCACGGGACACTTACCTATATATGTTTTCATCTGTCCTTAACACAGCTGTAATAAGGGCTACCAATATACATGAATGCATGAGAATACATCTGTGCTTAGTAGTTCTTCCCTACCAAATTTCTGCATAGGTGTCTGTTATGGCTTGGCTATGCAAGCAGGCTGTTTTTTTTGTACTACTGCTTACTCTGTCCATAAACTGTAAAGTCAGCTTGAACTAGAAATTCCTACATGGTTCTTGCTTCCCCCCCGCCCCCCAAACCCCATTTTGCAGCTTTGGTTCCGTCCCATGGCAGAACTAAGCAGGATTCTGGTGGTAGTTGCCTTTTGAAAACTGCCTGGGTTTCTCTTTGGAAATAGTCAGAATTTTAATGCACAGGCTGGCTGTGTTAGTTTATAGAATTGCTGTTTCTAATAATATCCCTGCTGATCTCATGAAAGGGGGAAAAAAATAAACAGTCATGAAAAAGATGCTGAGTTTGTTCCAGCTGAAAGGAACAGTAATTTTTTTTCCTCAAAACTCTTCTCTCCTCTCTCCCTCCCTCCCATCCGCCTCCCTAGGAGGTGAGAGGGAATGTGACTTGTATGTTGGTCTCCCCAAAGAATTTTTTATGTGTGTGAGAGGTGGGTATTACTTTTTTTTTCACAAAGTCATCATTCTGCAAGTCTTAAGTTCTCTCCCTCATAATTCCTGTCTGAAAAGAATCACAGAATCACTTAGGTTGGAAAAGACCTTCAAGATCATCAAGTCCAACCATTAACCTAACCCTGCCATCCCACTGCTAAACCATGGCCCTAAGCACCTCATCTGTCTGTCTCTTAAATACCTCCAGGGATGGGGACTCAACCACTTCCCTGGGCAGCCAATTCCAATGCTTGACAAGCCTTTCATTGAAAAAATTTTTCCTAATGTCCAACCTAAACCTCCCCTGGCACAACTTCAGACCATTTCCCCTTGTCCCATCGCCTGTTACCTGGGAGAAGAGACCAATACCCACCTCGCTACAGCCTCCTTCCAGGCAGTTGTAGAGGGCAATAAGGTCTCCCCTCAGCCTCCTCTTATCCAGGCTAAACAACCTCATTCCCTCAGCTGCTCCTCATCATACTTGTGCTCCAGACCCCCTGCCAGCTTTGTTGCTCTCCTCTGGACCTTGTGAAGCTAACCTAGTTTAAAGTAATGATCAAGAGATGTGCTAATTCCTCTGTCAAGTTTTGTCACTTCACAAACATGCCACTTGCTCTCAAAAGTTTCTTGCTAAGCAAGACTTGTAAACAGTAGTTACCAAATTAGTTACAGACCATCTCCTGGAAGCTACTCTTCAGATGCACTTCTGGGCTCAACGGGAGCTCTGTGACCAAGTTCTACGCTTCTTTGCCAGGTCACCTATGAGGATGGGCTTGTAGGGCTCGATGTGAAGTGTTGCCTTGAACAGAGTGAGCTAATGGACTGTTGGGTTTTGCTCTCTCAAATGCAGTGCTTCCAAGAAAAATATTTAAAGCTAAAGAAAGGACAGTGTTCCAGATGACTGTTGTAGCTAAATAATTTAGAAAAATGCCAGTAACTTTTCCCTTCTTTCCTTTTAACCTTCCTTCCTTAAATGGCTGCTTTTCAATTAAAAAAAAAAAAGGGCCGCCTCTGTCTAGCGCTTTCTATATCTATATTATGTTTGCCTGTAGAAACATTTCTTTTACTCTTATTGCTACCTCTACTCTTGAACTGTCCGTCAGTCAGTCATTATCCTCTTTGTACAGTGTCTTCAAGTAAAACCCAATTCTGCAGAGACCTGCATGTAACTGTGTGCAGTTAAGCGTATATGTCTCTGTGACCAGTTAAAAGCAAGCCCCCTGCCCATGATACCTTTATTGGTTTTTAAGATTTGTTTTAAAGGATGTGTTGCCCAGTTACAGGAATGGGGGGGGAGAATCAGAGCTGGTAGTGAAGAATGCTGTGAGGTTCCAAGAGGTGTCTTTGATTCTGCGCTGCAGGTGTGTATGTGCACTCGCCTAGCAGCAGGAACAGCAGGGGTCTAGCTGAATTGTTTATCTGGTTATAATATATTGTTTGTGTTAAGCCTGCAGGAGGGAAAACTTAAAATCCTGGCATCCTGTCTGTACCAGCGCTCTGCCTGTCGCCATTAGATGAGGGTAGAGTTTCCCTGTCCCACAGAACTCTGAGAGTGCAGAAAATGTTTCCACCCTGTGCTGGAATAAAGCAGATTCCCCGTTCCCTTCCCCCAAGCTTTTGTGGAAAAAACAAAAGTGTGAGCAACCCAAGCAGAATAGCCGATAGCTGGGTGAAGGGGGTTTTGGGGGATGTAACAAACACGGGGTCAGGCGCCTTCCTTGAGCCCCGGGCTGCGAACCAGGCCGCCGCGCTTGCCGGGAAGGCCCTGACTGGAGGGAGGGCAGGTGTACCTCGGCCGGAGCGGCGCTCCGGGCGGGTGCGTTGGGGCCTCCCCCCCGCCCCGAT
>NW_009258755.1:230762-239828 GCF_000687185.1 Egretta garzetta
GGTAGCGCTGCGGGCGGGAAACCTCTCCGAGAAGTGTGGCCTCCGCTGACGCCCTCAAAGCCAGTCCCTTTCGCCAGGAAGGAGAAGAGTCTGAGGCTGTGAGAGGAGCGAATTGCAGGGGAAGGTGGCAAACTTTCTAGCTGCTTCTGCGCGCCCCTGCCTCAGTGGTGGCAGTGCCTGGCCATAAGGAACTGCGAAGCCCTAACCTAAGAGCACTGAGGCTCCAAAAAAAGTCTTCCAGCTGCCTTTAGAGGAGGAACTGCCAGCAGTGCGAGCTTTTGCATATACAGCTGAGTAGGTAAGTTGGGAACGGCGCAGGTGGATTAAACGCATGGCATACCACAGGTACGCACTTAGAGAACCTCTTTCACAGAAGACCTCTGCATGTCAACAGGACAGAGCCTGAGAAGAGCAATCCTACGTTTGCGGTCTCCTCCCTCTCTAGAGTGTTCACGTTTTACCTGTAAAGTAGTCTTAATTTTACTCTTTAAAGAGGCCCCTCTAATTAGGGAGGGCACCTGCTTTTTTGATTTCTCTTGCAAATACGTAATGCATGGAGCGTACTTCGTTTGCTAGTCAAATTGTATGTTCTTGGTGTTGGCAATGTGTGCATACCACTTAGAGCAGTACCATGTACCTAGCTGAAGAGGAGGGGATTTCAGAATGCCTGATTTCAGCTTGGGAGGATAAAGGATTACTATAGAGATCATAATGGTGTTGTAAAGGTGTGTTGCAGTAGGGTTCGGGTTTTTTTTCTTGTTGCTAAAAGTCTGCTCCATTGAAGCCACTCCTCAACTTCCTGAAGTGCAGCTGAACTAAACTTCTTGACTTAGCGGCAGGGTACGTTTCTATTAACACCGCACGGTTTCTGGCTTAAGTTTAGCTCAAAATCCTTGTGACAAGTAGTTACTGCATAATCTTCTGACAAGATAATAAAACTCCTATGATACAATGTAGACTAGCTGCTGTCCAGTTTAATGCATTTCTAATATTTTGATTTTTTTAAGACCTTAGAAAATCAAATGTCTATCCTCAAATATAGCTATCCTCAAGCCGCTTAATGGCTATTAATTCATACACAGTTAATCATATAGGTGAATGGTTCTGTAGAAGTATTAGCATAAACTGAGCAGGTGCATGATATTTTCTGAGATGGCGGGCCTTACCGGAATTTTGGCAAGCTTCACTTTAAATTACATTTATTAAAAGGTTTGCCTAAAAAACAAGCTGCTTTTAAAATGGGATTTAATATAGTTGCTTATGTGTATTATTACTTGACAGGGCAGATTTTTGGAGACTTTATAGCCTTAGGTACTTTTTCCTCTAGGAAACCAATAACTTGCTCTTTATTTTAACCTAACTTAAATAATCTAGGGCTTAATTTACTGCTTTCATTTTTTTTTCCTTTTGGATAGGTTTTGCATTGCTTTTCAGTAAAAAATTATAATCCATGTCTGATTTTTAGAGAAACATATATTTGTGTGTCTCCTTCAGGAAAATATTCTTCAAGCATACCCTGTGTAGTATTTGTAGTCACAAGGGGTATTTGGACAAATCGGAGTGTGTGTGGGGGAAAAAGTTTAGGTGAAATTGTAAGGTGATGACAATAGCATGTAGATAAAGGCCCCTAATGAGATTGGTTTCTGTACTGTCCTTGAAGTGAACTTACACAGTGGAGAAATGGGAACTTGGAGAGAGCAAAGATGGATTTTTATTTTTTTTTTTCTACTGGGTAGTATTAGGTTGGTATCTGAATCTAGAAAGACTTTGTATACCCTTAAATTTTAAATATTCAGCCATGGTTGGTGTGTTAATGAGCATCTATTTTTCTGGATCGTAAAAGCATCTTGTGACTGTAATATTCTAAAACACAAAAATGGTAGGGCTTAACAATCTTATTTTCATAAACTAGTTTTCTTCTGAATTCAAAACTTAATGTTCTAAGTAGACATCAGAAGTATTATATTGTGGATGCAGTATTGTGAAAAACTTCATATTTCCCTGTCAATTAAAGAAAAAAAAAAACCCCACCACACACACCGCCCATACCTCCCTGTCTCTGGGAGAGCTGAGTAAGAGACTTCATCTCAAGTATTTTTCATTCTAAAAAAACCTGAGAATTCTTTATCTATAGTGTACTAGTATACCAAATAAAAGTATGAAGACTGGACAGTAGTGTATTGATTTTGAAGGATTAACAAAATTCAAAAAAATGTTGAAACAAGTGTTGCATTTAAAAAATGAGTAGTTTTTTAAGGACCAGGGAATGTAAAAGAAGGTTTTTGAAGAAATGGCTCGTTACAGTTACGTTCTGTAGAAATGCACTTTGAAGATGCAGATATTTGTAATTAATTTGCATACATCTTTGTTTTGGATTTTTCTCTAATTTTGATGGGTTGGTGTCCTACAATGTTCTTTGATCCTATCTGCGGAGTGGACAATACAGATGCTGTGACATTTTATTTAGTATGGATATGGTATTGCAGTGGTCCAAACAGATGCTGGGAAGATTAATGTAACACTGGGTCCACTGTCTCCAGAGATCTCTGTCTGCTGGGAGAATTGTTTGTACCATGGATACCACTGTCCCCAAAGATGCAGCGAACACTAAGAATGTCAGGCATCCAGGCACCACTGTCCCAGCAGATGCTGAAGACCTTAAGAGCTGCTGATGGGGAAGTTTTATGTAACACAGATAGCTCTGTCTTGTCCATTCTGCACCTATTTGAAAGATATTTCTTAACTGTACTGAACCTGACTGTTTTAGTGAGGCTCTAGAACTTTAACAACCACAAGTGTCTCCTATATGAGGACACTTAATGTTATTGCTGTTTCTTTTCCCCAGCATAGCTCTTGTGTGGAGATATGTGTAATATAAAGAATAAAGTACTTCTTACCAATGCAGTTGGTGTTGGAAGTCTACTTTATCGCTGTTGATACAAATTTCAGTAGGACTAAACTGTATACCAAAACTAAGTCAGCTTCAGGAAAACCTGTTACTTGCCCTCTAGCTAACATGTATGTAGTATTTGTAATACAAGGGGACTACTGTGCCTTGAGGTCATGCTTGTGGTTGCTGAGTAAAACTTCCTGCCTTACTGTGCGTTAAGTCCCTTTCAAAATATGCAGTGTCAAGTGTGGGTCCTCTTGTTTGCAGTCTGATGGCATTAAAAAAATACTGAAGTCTAGTCTGTTGTGCAGATGAAGATATTAAAATAGCTTGTCAGTGTCTGAAGCTGTTGAGTTTATCATTGCAAATAGAATGGTTCTTAATAAAACAGTGTTCAGGTCTCAGTCCTCAAAGAAAATAATTCCTGAGCATGATCACTCAGGAAGACTTCATGTGTGAAAAAACAGATTCAATATTTAACTATTTAATTTTCCAGATAAAATACTCTTTTCTCAGATGTGTAACCCTAGAAAAGGAGAACATCCTGTTCACTCAGAGGTACCTGAAAAAGAAAGCAGGTGTCTTGCTTTTGCTTACCTTTCCCAGTTTATGTAGGTTAACTTGCAACTGCCATGTCTAAGTTTCAAGGACATCCCACTTATTCTTTATAAACTTTGCAAACAAAAACTAAGTTGCTGCTATCAGTGGAACTGTGGTGCTTCCAGAGGGTGAGCTTTGCTGCTGCACAAAGCAATGTCTTGCTACTCCTGGCTTTTAGAGTTAATTTCTTGCTGCTCCTCTCTGTAGTCTTCTGTTTCCTTTTTTTTTTTTTTATATACTCGGATTTCCTTAGGCTGAATCTTACTAGAATCCTGCGCAATGCAGTAAGCTTCATGCTAAGCTTTGCAGTGTTTTTACACGTCTGTGATAACAAATGCAAAGTGGACTAGGGTTGTACACATCTTCTTCCTTGAGGAGAAGATGCTGAGCCTCTTGGGTGCAGCACTGAATGTTTTGGAAAGTTGCATCAGCTTAGCCTGGGTGGTTTAAACTGCACTGATGCAGAGCACTTGTGGACGCTTTTCCTTAAGAATGGCTAAACTGAAAACAAATTAATTAAGGGTTATTTTCATTTGCCAGTAATCTGGAATGGAGTATGTAGAGTTGAATTCAGTTTCTTAGATAAGATTTAAGTGTGTCATTGCTGAAACTGAAAAGCTTGGAGTACAAATGACTAAATGTGTATCTTCAATTACAGTAATGTTACTTTAAGGGTGAAGGAGATGGACATCATGAAAGAATTCAAACAAAGTGAGCAAAACAAAACCAGGAAGCTAAATATATTTAAGCTGTTCATTCTAATCCCTTATCTGAGAATTTACAAACTGCCTGCAGCAGTTTGTAATTGCTGGTTTTCAGAAACTCCCCAGGCAGTTGGTAATGTTCTTAGTAAAATACGGTGTTTCAGAGGCAGGTTTACATGGGACATACTGGTTTATGACACGTAACTGGTAAAGTTGTGTAACTCTTACTCATTCGGGAGAGGTCTTTTTTCCTAGTATCTCTGATATTTTAGGTCAGTCTTGCTACTATTGTAAACTCAAATGTTCCAAGAATGAAGTTTTAAGTACTAATATGGGTTAAATCATTCTAGTATGTTTATTCAGTGTCTCTATGCAAGTTCTCATGGCAAAGTGTCACTGTGAACTAGCAAAACATACTGCAGTTTGCATTTGTAGAGTGTAATTTATGGGAGACTTTTGTTTTGTTTAACCTCAGATCTCTGGTGTTCATATCTTTAATACTAGAACTTAAATTTGGTTGGTTGGTTTGTCCTTCTTGTTAAGATCTTGGTTAACTGTAAAATAAATGGGAGTTTGTAGCCCTATCAAGAGTGCAGGAATTTGTCCAACCTCCAAGAACAAGAGTCTTGTCTAGAACCTGGATCTTGTAGGACCTAGCTTAAAGCCCTAAGCAAAAGGTAATGGTTTTCCTTTATTCAAGTGTTTTTACAAGTGTTTTGGCATATGTTACTTCCCCAATATATCTTTAATAGAATGCTTGCATCTGTAAAAGTCCTTTATTAAGAAGTCACCTGCTCTCACTGATTGTTTTTTCTGTTGTAATATGTTTGCATTTCTTTTTAGAGCTTTTATTCTGCTTAGCCTCTTAAGATCTTAAACTGTTGTGTGATGAATGTGGAATGACTTTTCACAATTAGTTTCAGTTATGTGAAATGTACATAACAGTGACAAAATATTTACTTATGTACACACCCAAGTTCCTGCTTATGTTCACTCTAGTGCCAGACAGTGGAGCAGAACTATAATGAGACAAGAGTCCCCTTATTTAAGTGACATAATTTGCTAAAGAGAAACAGCAGTAGAGAAAGTCGTGCCTCAGTCATGAATTGTGGCTTTCATATGGAGGGCACGATATAATCCTATAGCTTGATGATAGTTCTAAAATTTCTAACTTAATTACAGCTCATCTGATTTTTTTCTTTTTTATGCTTCCCCCACATCAACCTTGTAAATGGGAAACAGCGCTTGCTGTTTGTAGATGCTTTATAAGGGTGCCAAATACCACTGCCCATGTCTTGGTTTGAAACTGAACACAGAACACAGACTGTATTGAAGCAAGCAGTTCCCATCACTGCTGCTGCCTCAGAAGGACGTTTTAAAAACTGGAATGCTGTGTTACTGTCTTAACCGTGCTGAAAACACTCTTAACGTAGAATTCTGTTGCTTCATCCTCTACCAGTTATTCTGGTTCAAATTTATGTATTAACAATTTCAATATAAAACCAAAAGCATTTAAACTGAAATTTTGAAAGCAAACTTGTTTGCTTAATGCTGAGAGAAATTAATTGTCATGGATCTGCTTTGCATTAGTTTGTATTTACTAGTTTTTTCTGGTAACTTACCTATTTCAGGAGTGTATAGAAACTATCAATATGTTGTACCTTAAAACATTAACTCATTACTTTCAATTCCTGTGCGTTAGGAGCCTGACAAAATTCCTACCAAAGCTTGTGGTTTTTCCTATTTTTCTAGTACTGTACTAACCTGTAAGGATGCTATGTAAGAGTTCCTTACGGTGCTGTCATCAGAAGCAAGAACGTGTCTTCATTTGATTTCACTCTGATTTTTTTTTTTTTAATATACCATTTTGAACAAGAGCTCATTCCTATCTTCTGGCATACCACCTTGGTCTTGTAGCACAAAACTTGGCTCTACTCAGTAAGTAACAAGGCCAACTTAAGACACTTGCTCAGCTACAGTTACTGAAGAAGTGCAGATGCTCAGTCTGCTGTGTTTTCACAGAACTGTAGTTTCACTGCATAGGTATATTTTGCACACAGCTATAGGGAGTGATTTTGAAATTTTTTGAAAGAAGAAAAACCAACCAAACACCACCACTTGATGTGGAAAATGTGCCAGAAAGCTAAAGGTGGTCCTCCAAAGTGAAGTTGTGTTGTTTTCTGTCCTGTGAGAAAGAGGATTAACTGAAATGTTTTGAATCTTGTATTGACTATTAAAAGCAATCATGCACTAAAACAGAAAAACAACTCTTTTCAGTGTTTTTGTTTTCCTAGAAATATGTTAAAGAAATATGTTAACTTCCATGATGGACTTCAGTCTTGAGAGGAAGGGCTGTGGCATCCTGTTTGGCTTTGAAGCAGGAAGTATTAAAGGCATTGCTCCTTCTAAGGTGCCATAGTGAACTTGGAAGTTAATATGAAGACAGCTTACTGAAGAGTTGATTGTTATGGGTTTAAACTTCTGTCTGCTGCAGTGATTGTATCCTGAATTTGCAGGCACTATTCATCATCTTAGCAGTATTTACCACCATGAAATTGAATACTACACATGCTGTAGAGCTGAAAGGCAAGCTCTCTCCACTGAGGATAGCTTTTTTTTTTTTGTGGTAACCATGGTCATTAGCTTCCTCTATGCAGTTCTTGGGAAAAAAAAAAATAAAAAAAAATTGGCTAAGCTCTTTTCATATGCACAAGCAGGCCTAAGTAGTTACTTCTTCTGTGTGGAACAACTAGTCTATGTAAAGTAGGGTGGAATAATGTGTATGTCTATGGTAAAAGTCAGTAACTTGTACTGACTTTTACAAGTTAGAAAGAGAGATGAAATACATCTCAGCTGACCAACCATGGGACAAGGCACAATGCCTGTCAAATATCAAAGCTAAAGTAGCTGGGCTAAAGAAATTTTCCGCTCTAACAAAAATCTAAGTAATTACACTTGTGGCTCTAAAGGTATTTCTCATTGATATGTAGTGTTTCTTTTTTAAAAAACATAACTCTACAGATTGCAGGCAGTTTATGCTTTCCTGTGTACGCTGCTTTCTGGTCACTGGACAGTCTGAACAGGGTAAGTAGCTGCCTGGCTTAGTTTTACTATGCGGGATGAAAGTTGCTATAAACAGTTTGGGCTTGGTTTTTTTCCCCCTTAACTTGGACTTAGACAAAGTTTATTTTAAACTCTTAAACATCATAGGGTTTGGACTAAACTTTTAGCTCTCTTATATTTGAGGAGCGCAGTACTAAATGACTGAAGTTAACATGAGATGCTATTCCCCCTCAAGGGCCTGGAGTGCAGGGGAGAGTTGCAGGAAAGCAGGAGCTCTCTGTTCTATTGTGCTGCATTAAGGGCAAGCGCTGGGACTATGTTCTTTGACCTTACCCACAACTTCTTTTTGAGTGTGCATGCATGTGTGCTTTCTTCCTATTCTCCCCCTGCATCCTGTTGTAGTGAAATCAGACACAAAGCTTTTAGCACTGCAAGCCTTTCCAGAATGTGTTTAAGGCAACATGGTTTAGTCAGAATTTGACTGTGGTGCCTGTAATATGCAGAAAAGTTTATTGGTTATCAAAGTCTGTCCTGCAATTGTAAGTTCAGCTACAAGAGGAGTATTGCACTTAGGCTTCACATAATTTGCTCCAAGAACTACTGTCTTGAATAACTTGCATAACACTACTATGAAAATGCTTACTCCGGTTATAATGGTTTGTATTGCTGAGCGGGTGTTAGACTGATATTACATAGCTTATGATTTGGTCACATGTTGCTGAGAATGAAAACACTATAGAATATCACTATAAATGCACGTGTAAGGAGATTTTTCATGTTCCAATTAGAATTAGGTTACAAGCTTTCTCCTTTCATCAAAAGGCTTGTAAACTGCAGAACACAGTATTTTTGTTGTTGCATATTTGTAATAGTGTGATTCAATGGAGTAAAAGACAGTCTTAGTGGACAGAAAATGTATTGTTTAGAATGACTTTTTTGTCTTGTGGCTATTATGACTGTTTTGAAACACTGTTTCCACACCTCTTGCCTCTTCTGTCATGAGTCCTATAGGTCTAGGATAGTTTGTAGCTAAAGAGCAAAGACAGCCTCTGCTTCCTTTTTTATTTTTGCAGTTGCAAAAAACATTACAAAGTGACACATCACTTCATAATTCCAGGTGTGGAAATTGGAAGTACATGTACATCTGGAAAACCTCTCTGCTTTCCTAGTTTAGAATTTCTTGGCCATTGTTTTGAACTATGAAATGGCTTCTGCTTGTTTCTGTGCTAAATCTCACCATCTTTGGCACAAACTCATTATGAGCAAAATGTCAGACTTAGTGTGAGGGGAACAGATTGAAATGCTTCACCTGGAGCAAGTCTGGGGAGTTGAAAGCATGTAGGCCAGATGTTCTCATGAATTGACCTATACCTTAGCTCAACAGGACCTTCTTCCTAAGGAGACCAAGGCGTCAAAACTGGTTAATCAGTCTTGGTCTAATGTTTAATGTACAGCCTGATGTAACTTAAGTCTAGCCTTGTCTGAGAGGACCTTTTTGTCTCTGTTTACCTCTTAGCCAAGTGATACAGAGTGATTGCCCATGAGGTACATTTGCAGATAGTCAAGCTATATTTCGAATAGATCTTCACATTGGTACATGTCAGACAGCATATAGCCTCTTACCTAACAGTTCAGAATGGACTTACTACTTCAGAGAGAGAAAGTGTGTAGGTGTCTGAGCACCCTCATCTTGTGTTACTCTGCCTCCTCTGTGTGTGATAAAAATGTTGTGTATAGTTAAACAGAATAGCAACTTTCTCCCTAGTCTTTTTGTTTGTTTCTGGTGGCTTTTTTTTTTGGGGGGGTGGG
>NW_009258755.1:239889-269931 GCF_000687185.1 Egretta garzetta
AGTGGGGGATGAGGGGTGAGGGGGGTGGTTGGTTTTTTGTTTTGTTTTTTTTTTTAAATTGCCTGCTGTGAAGTCTGCACTTCAGCTCAAATGTTGAGGGTTAGGGGAAACTTGAGTTCTTGCTGAAAAGTGTCTCAATACGTGTGTATGAATATTCAGTGTTCTGGTGTCTGAACATGCTTAAGAAATTTTACTGTGAATTCTGACCCTGGACACTTCAGGTGACCTGCCCTGACCGATGCCTTGCAGAGCAAGAGATCTCAGCTTGTGCCATCTTAGGGCTTGTACTATTGCCTCATAGAAGCAGAGTTGAATAGGTCTCAATTCTGTCTCAATTCTGTCATAAACCTTCCTGCCAGACATGAGGAAACTTTGGGAAGCTGAGAGCTTTCTCTGAATAGTGCATTTTAGACTATAGGATAGTTAATTACTCTGTTGGAATTGCACTGTTTCAGAGTTGAAGATAATACAGCTTTTTTTGAGTGTATGCTTTAGTATAGCTATCCTAGGAATGTAGGAAGAAACAGTTTTGGCTTTGGAAGATGTCCTTACTGAAAAGATGTGACACTCCTTTTCTACTTATGACCCATGCATCTGAGTATTCAATCTTAAGGCAGCTCACAATGTGCGTTATCTTAAATAAAAGGAAATCAGGTTTGCTCAGAGGCTGAACACGATCTTTGGGCTAACTTGTTTCCCAGTCTTTGCTGGAATGCTAACACTACTATGTAGAAACCCTGTTTCTTGTGTGTTTTTTGTCTTGAGTGAGATACTGAATGATAGAAACTCATCTGGGAAGTTTTAGGAAGGGTTAATATATCTGCTGTAGGGCATAGATCCTGCCTTCTGAAAGACTTAAACAAAGAAATTCTAACTGAATTTCTAACTTATGCCAGAGCAGCATTTTGCATTCCATGTGGTGTAAAGCCTTTTTGTAGGCAGTTTCTTTAAACTTTTTTCATACGTGCATGCTATTAAAAGAGCTTCAGGTTATTTGCAAAAAAAATCCAACAGGAAAATTTTCCTTGACTTCTTAAAACCACATTGATAGTATTCTTGGCCTCTTCTTCTGACCTGTAGAGTGAGGCTCAAATGGAGATAGCAAAATGTCTGGGAAAGGTATTGGAGAGAGGCTTTGAGTGATACCTGTAATTATTTTCTACTGCTGTTCCACTGTTACCATCCTCTTGAAACTTTATTTGATACCCACTGTTGTGGGGAGACAGCATGCCAGGCAGGAGGAGAGATAATTCTAAAGAATTGTGTGTTCTGTTTGTCAGTCCGTGGCAGAAACAGAAATGAAGAAGGAAGCATTGAAGTGCATAGTACTTAAGTGTTTAGTATTTAAAGCTAAACAGCGACTTCTTCCCTGACTAGTTAAATAATAAAAAAAGGAAATGTTTCTTCTTCTCAGCATAATGTGGAAAGTATTTTCTTCTATTAATAGAAAATCTTGAGCTAATGGAACACTTCTTCAAGTTTAAGGAAGACCATGGAAGCTTAGGTAGTGATGACTTTTTGAGCAGTTTTAACTCTGTAGTGCTTGAACTTGATGGGTGGAATTTCAGTGAAAAACCCAGTTACATATAGGAAACTTGATACCATTTTGGTTATTACAAACTGGAAGCTCAAATAATATATTATGAAAGGGTTCTGTGCGGTTCTGATCCCCTACATAAACATCTGTGTGGGTTCATCATGGTAGGCACTGAAATTGCTCAGTAGTCCTAACTCCTTAGAGTTAGAATTAAACTTACCTGGCTTTACTTCTGAAAGTGTGGCATGAAAAACTGGGGGGGGGAGAAAAAAAAAGTGAGAGGGAAACAAACATTCCGTGTGTGAGCTGGACGTAGATTTGGGTGCCTGAGCCTGTGAACAAACAGCTTGAAAAAGAGGTCTGAGCATTCCCATCTGTGTTGTACTGGGGGTGTTGGTTGCGATGTGAGAGCCTCCTCCTGCTGCTCGGTGGTAGGTGGGGTTAGGAACTGGTGGTTGTGGCAGGAAGGTAGAGGGGAGGACCAAAATAGGGTGCAGATCGTGTTTCACGATCTGTTTCGGCCAATCTGTGTGTTTACCGTCAGTGGTAGAGGTTGTGTTGTGTCTCTATCGTCCCTCCTGACTAATACTCGTGAAGCTTTCCAGGCAGCTACATCAGAGTTGAGCAAGCTGAAAACTATCTAGGAGTGTTTGGCAGGGAGAGAGGAGAAGATATTCAGTGACTCTTTCCTGATTTGTTTGACAGAGTTTCAGGATTTGATCAGGATATACAGGATACCCTAAGATGATTGGGGGGGTGGGGGGGAGGGTGGGGAGAGGGAAGGGGGAAAGGAGATCTTGGTGTTTCTGAAAAGGGATTTTTTCATTGCTTGAGCCTCTGAACACAGCAAAGTGTTGCTCCTATGTAGAGATGCAGATCTGTGAAACTAGCTTATAGAATGATACTAATCAGTTTTAAATATGCCTTAAGAATCCATGTGGTGTCTTTCTGCTATCATTAGACAAGGATTTCAGTTAATAGTTATCTCTTTAGTTGTCATATGCCTTGCAAGGACTAATGTCTGTATTAGCCCTTTGTTAAATGTGAGTTATGGGGTATAAACCTCTGGGTATACCTCAGTGCTAAAATCGCTTTTGCCTGGGTTGTACAACTTCTGCATGTATTCCTTACTTATAATCTGCTAATGTTGTAAAATACTCTGCAGATTTAAGCAATTATTCTCCTCTCAGGTTAAACGTTTAGACAGAGGGTTCTTACTGCTGCAGGACATATTTGAGAATGTTCTCATAAGTGTGACCTCTTTACAGTTGGGACTGCTGCTTTTTGGGAGTACCACAGGGGAAAAACGTGACAGGTGTTATCTTAGTAAGTATCCAAATATTTTTAGGGTGTATCAGTGATAAATTTACTCTTAAGTATGTGACTTCCTCATCTAGCTGCCTGATGGCTGATAAGCTGTGGCAGAGTCACTTTAAAGCACACATTAGTCACCGTGATTCCTCGCCGCCCTGTACTGACACTGGTGACTAATCTCTGGGTCTGACTTTCCATTATGAAGCACAACCTTTACCCTCAGTAACTAGGTGGAGGATTTCACAAAACAGTTGAAAACATTCTGGCCTTCTGTGTCAGGCCCCCCACCTAACAGCCAGTAATCTGCAACTTTTGTGTGAGCTAGGAGGGATGTGGGGCATCAGATGTGCCGCTAGGTTCTTAAATCTTTAAACCTTGCTGTCTCTTTGAGAATATTATCTTGCTTTGGATAGTGCTTCTTTGACAGTGTCTGCAAAGTTATAGCAATTAGCGATGAGAAGCCTGAGACAGTCAGACAGCAAACTGAATAAAAGCCCAATGATCCAGAGGTTTCTTTTGGCACTCTTTCAGAATTATTTTGGTTGATGAGACTGGGGTAGTACAGTGGCTTCCACTCTGTTGAGTGTTTATAATAGTCATTTTTAATGAATGGAAAAAAGGACATAAAGCCAACATTTCTTTGCAATGTTACAAAATACGCAGTGGTGGAGTACCTTTTTTGCCTTTATTCAAAAGCAGCCAATTCAGAGCTTAAGTATCAATTCAGGTTAGCAGACTTTTCTGTCCAGATGTAGAATACTGAAACAGGCTCATTTTGGAGAGGATGGATTAAGTAGGAAGAAGACTTATTCTTCATCTCATTTTTCTGGAGTGAAGAAGTTGTGAGGGAGTCTTTAGCCTCTTGGAAAAAGGTCAATATTTTTCTTGGCTCTGTTGAAAAGGGATTTAGCAACATGCATTGGCAGTGAAGGCAGCCAACACTATCCTGAGCTGTATTTAATAAGAACATAGCCAGTATTTATAAGGAAGTGATTATTCCTCTCTGCTCAGTACTTCTTAGCTGTATCTAGAATACTATGTCTGGTTTTGGGCTTGTGATCCAGGAAAAACATAAACTGGAAACAAGCCCAGCGGAGGGGTGGTCAGGGTGGTTGGGAGGCTGGGGGAGCTGGGTGGCTTCAGCCCACCAAAAAGGCAGCTTGGGGGGACCTGACAGCAGCCCCTTCAAACCTACAAGGAGGTCATCAGGAGCATCAGGGCCAGGCTCTTTGAAGTGGTGGGAGGATGAGATGCAAGGGCCATAATTTGTAATAAGTAGATACAAAAAAAGTAGATTAAAAAAAAAAATGAAAATTTTCAGTATACGAACAACTATGCGGTGTAACAGGCTGCCTGGAGAGGTGGTGCATTTTTGGAGGTGTTAAAGGTACAGCTGGATG
This sequence comes from Egretta garzetta, assembly GCF_000687185.1. Lineage (NCBI taxonomy): Eukaryota > Metazoa > Chordata > Aves > Pelecaniformes > Ardeidae > Egretta > Egretta garzetta. The sequence continues at coordinate 244,141 of NW_009258755.1, forward strand.
AAGTGCTTGAGCAACCTCATCTGTCATAGCTGATCCTTGGCCAGAGGCTTAGAGACCTCCTGAGGCTTCTTCTCACCTAAATTATTCTGTTTAATGCTTCTGATTCTATGGATACAACTCTGACCATTCTCAAAATGTTTCTTTTAGGAAAGACAGCTAACCTGTAAACAAAACTGCCTTTGTTTATGCCATATACATGTGGATTATTACCAGAATGAGTTACTCTAGCATTAAAAGATAACAAATTATTGCTATTTAACAGATACTGTGACCCTGCTTCTTAAAAGATAAGGGTAAATAACAGTGAGGAAAATCTAAGCCTGTCATGGTGTTAGGATACGAAGCACCTTTGAAGGGCATCAGACTCTTAAGTTACCAAATGTGATCCTCTGGAGACTGGGGACCAAACAGTTGAAGAATTTGAAGATGCCTTTACATGATTAAGGCAAACTCACTCATAGAATCATAGAATAGAATCATAGAATCGCTTTGGTTGGAAAAGACCTTTAAGATCATCGAGTCCAACCGTTAACCTAACCCTGCCATCCCACCACTAAACCATATCCCTAAGCACCTCATCTATCCTTCTTTTAAATACCTCCAAGGATGGGGACTCGACCACCTCCCTGGGCAGCCCATTCCAGAGCCTGACAACCCTTTCAGTGAAGAAGTTTTTCCTAATATCTAACCTAAACCTGCCCTGGCGCAGCTTCAAACCATTCCCCCTCGTCCTATCATCTGTTACCAGGGAGAAGAGGCCGACCCCCACCTCCCTACAGCCTCCTTTCAGGTACCTGTAGAGGGCGATCAGGTCTCCCCTCAGCCTCCTCTTCTCCAGACTAAACAACCCCAGTTCCCTCAGCCGTTCCTCGTATGACTTGTGCTCCAGACCCCTCACCAGCTTGGTTGCTCTCCTCTGGACATGTTCCAGCAATGCAACATCCTTCTTGTAGTGAGGGGCCCAAAACTGAACACAGTATTCGAGGTGCGGCCTCACCAGCACCGAGTACAGGGGCACGATGACTTCCCTTGTCCTGCTGGTCACACTATTCCTGATACAGGCCAGGATGCCATTGGCCTTCTTGGCCTCATGCAGTTGGCCTCAGCCCATCGGTCCAGCCTGTCCAGGTCTCTCTGCAGAGCCCTCCTCCCCTCAAGCAGATCAACACTACCACCCAGTTTGGTGTCGTCTGCAAATTTGCTGAGGGCACACTCAATCCCCTCATCCAGGTCATTGATAAAGATATTAAACAAGACTGGCCCCAGAACTGAGCCCTGGGGAACACTCAGCAGTGTTCAGAATGATAAGAGAGCTCAAAGATATTGTGCCCCCGCCGCCCCCCGCTTAGGTAGTCACTGGGGTCCTGGTGAGTGCTCTTGAGGAAAAATTTACATGTATTTTAATTATATTTTTATTAATCTACATATTTACATATATATGGGTATTAATATTTTTTGTGCTTTTTGGGACATACTTTTTAAGAAACCTGGCGCTGCGGTGAAACACACTGAATACTAAATGCCAGGAAAATGGAAACTAATGTCCTTCTTTCTAGTAAGAGGTATGAAGAAACAGAATTCCACAGAACTAGTAAAACTTGGATGTACAAATAGATACCCAGTAACCTTGAAGCTTTTCCCCTCTTATCTGGGTAAGTGTAGGGATTTAGTCCTTAAAAGACAGCTTTTATTGGTACATCAGTAATCCTAAATGAGAGAATTGCGAAATCCCTTTCTCAAGAGGTAGAAGGAGTATCTGCTCTGTTTCTACTACTGAAAAGAATTTTATTACAGGGTAAGTAGTTCATGCTTTTTATAAAAGTTGAAATTTATTAAGTGACAATATGATGCTAATCTCAGTTCTGAGAGCATTTGAATGAACGGTACTTCTGTAATACAGTTCTGTCTTTCACTTTAGCATTATATGAGCAAGAAATGTGTTGGCAGCCTATTGGAGAATGTAGATAAACTGTATTTCACTTTGTGCATGTGTTTGTATATAGTATGCATAAACATTGTACAGATGAAAGATGAACGCAGCTCTGAAAATATTTTTACTATTCTGTATACCTAAATGTAATTTTGCTCAGATCTAGTTTAGCAGTTGTTTTGGGGGTTTTGGTGTACCCCCCCACCCCAATGGTCTACATGCTGTGAGGCATACCTATATCATGGAAGAAAGGATACTATAAAAACAAACTGAGACTGGGAGTGCTTTTAAAAATAAAACATCAGAAAGGGAAACCCCTAAAAGCCAGTTTTTATTCACTGCTCTCAAGGTAGCAGAGGCTACCTGGCTTCTTTTCTAGTTCTGGTCCCATAGGTAGTCCTAAAAATTTGACTAAAAAAGTACAAACTAGCTAACAGTTGTTTCCTGCTAACTGTGATATAGGTAACAATATGCTACTGTAACTTCCTCTCATGTTATCTCCAACTGTGGGGCTTTTTTCTGCAGTACTTTATTTACAGACCTTTTTTCTGCATCTACCAAATACAGGAATATATTGCAGCTGTATCAAATGTTTGAGCCAATCTTAACAAAAGTGAATGAGGTTTAAAAATAATACTGCCTAGAAACCTTTTCCATCTTGTCTATGAATCTAGCTTTCCTCGATGTCAGAGTAGATTGGTCTTGCTGTTCTGGATGCTCTCGTTCCAGTAGCATTGTTCATCTTTGTAACAGCAGGCTAAGAACTACTTACCTTTGCAAATTGTGACTATTCAGTCTCTGATAAATGATAGAAGTTAAAATATTTTGAGAAATGTTACAGAAGTTCCAAATACTGCATGAGAAACACCAATTGTGAGCTAACTTTATGTGAAAGTGACCTCTATGTGAAAATCAGATGACTAACAAGCTAAATAAAACTGCTTGTTATTCTTAAGTTCTAGCATAAAGAGCCAAATGTAGATGTGCTTTCTTGTACTTGTCTCAAAGCTGTACCCCCAGTCAACTATTTTCTTTTGAATGACAGTCAAATGGGGATGCAGAAGACTAAAGAAGCTCTTTGCATGGGAGCGAGTAGAAGCTCGGGATAAACAGTTAGGACCGCTGCTCTTTTTGCATCTTTTTCACTCTTAAGGTTTTCCTTGAAGTATGTTGTTCCTTGTGGCAGTTACAACTTCTGTTGTAATATCACTGGTAACGCTCTGCTCCTTGATGAGTGTACGTGTTTATTTTTAGGAAGTATTGAAGTGGTTCCAAAAAGAAAACTTGGTCCTAGAACCTGGGTTTATCCCTTACAGGAATTTTATTTATCCTTTTGGGTTACTTGAGCAATTTTGTGAGTCTTTGAGACTCCTCCAGTGCATGTTCCATAGTTCAGGTCAATTAGGTTTGATTTTTTTCAGAGCCTGGATATTGGCAAGATGGCCAGGTCAGAGGATTGCTGCCTGGTTGCTGAAGACATCTAAGGCCTACTACAGTTTATAGTCATCTCCTGGTTTTGATATGGGGGCATTCCAGGTTTGACAAAAGAAGCAATAGGATATTTTACCTAAGTTAACTTAAGGACAACATGGAAGCTAAAAGGAACAGATGCCTCACAGGGACTTGGATGGATATGTGAGTTGGGGACAGGAAGTTGGCAGAAAAACCTGTGTACTTCTGGGGAGTTTCTCTTACAGCCTGTAGCAGAGGATGATGATCAGGCTGTTGGTGCTCTGTATGTGTCACTTCTCTGGCTGGTCAGATTGGCAGCAAGCGACTGAAAGCTTCAAGCAGAGTGTTTTTTGTCTTTTTCATCAATAGAGTCTCTGCGTTCTTTTAGAATTTGGGAAAAACAGGTTGAAAAGGTACTATTAAGGGAAAGCCTTTATGTTCTTACAGGTCACTGATCAGATGATATATAGCACCTTGAACTACTAATGTAAACAAAGGTTTGACCACAGTATGCACTCTGCTTGAAATAATCTTGATGAGCCATCAGAAATGGTAGATCAATATGCCTTACAATCCATTTTAAAGTACCAGGAAGGAACACAACTTTTTCCTGCACAGCTGTAGGTGTAATTGCTTTGCTTAATAAGTTAATATTAAAACCTGAGTGACACTCTACTTTTAGGTTGTTAGGTTATTGTTCACCTGCAGTTCAGATGCTCTTTGATCTTTAAGGCTTGCTTAGATGTCATTAAATAAAAAAATGTTCCTTTTTCTTATGTTACTAATGGTGTTAGGTATTTATAGGGAAGAGAAGGAAATAACTAAGATTGCTTCTTACTGTGATGCTCTCCTGTTACTCAGTAAATGCATAATTCTAAAAATGTTTCACCTGTGCAGGATATAAAATATATCAAGTTTTGATTGCTGATCTCTAAATCAGGGGCAGCTATGTATAACATCATGTTGAGGAGATGGGTCTTGACTTAGCAAGTGAGTGGTAGGTAGACTTGTGTTCCAAAAATGAAGTGATTAGACAGGTTCAGATTTTTTTCTATACTGTCACATAAGCGTTCTGGCATGTGCTTATCCTTAGTAGACAAAGGGAATAGAAGAATGCGTGTGTTTAAAAGGACTTGTGAAAGTTGAAATGTTGTTCTACTACAGTTTTAAGTAAGGCTGTTGCTTTTGCAGCTGCTCTAAAAGAATATCCGTAGTTGTAGGAAGCATCAGAGAGGTTGTTGCCTGGCTGCTGGGTTAAATGTCCCTTTCTATTAGTGGCGCAGAGTTTGCAGTCTGATTAGTAAGAGGGAAAAAAAGCATCTGAAATCACCATTTGTTTTCTTGGCTGGTTTTTTTGGGGGGGGAGGGGGTGGAGAGTTGTTGTTTTGGTGGAGTGTGTGTGTTTCAGTTTTCATACACTTGTTGATTAGGTATTTAGAAGAGTTCAACTAATGACAGTGGATTTCAGAAACACTGCTGAGAGGTTAATTTAGAAATGCTTCTGGCCTATTTCTGTAGTATTTGTATGAATCTCACATACTTGTGATCTGAACCTTTACCTCTTCTCTCTTTCAGCAGTAAGAGCAGCACTGGGAAATCAGTGGGATTTACATGCTGACCAAGTTAAATGTCTTCTCTATCTGGGGAGGTTGGGCCTAAGGGGGGCCAAAACACAAACATATGACTTTCCAGGCTGTTTCAGTTTTAGATTGTCTTTGCTATCAAGAGATCAGTTACTGGACAGGTTTTTCCAAAGCAGGTTGTTATCTATTAAGCCAAGTTCTGGGATGTGCAGCTAGGGAGACTGGCAGCTCTAGTTTCCATCATGATGACTTAATTGTACATATCGCTTGGCAAACTGTGGCAGCCTGTGTTGACATGCAGAGACTTGAGGTGGTGGTACTGTTGAACTTCTTAGAGGAACAATTAAAAAAAAAGAGAACTATAATTTGCTGGTAGATAGTGAACACTTTGTATATGATAATACTACTTTTGCCATAGGAGCTGAACAGAGTAATAAAAATAGGTACATCGCAACCATGATAAAGTTCTGTGAAACCACTTACTTAAAGATGGGGGTGGGAGGCTGGAGGAAATGGCTTTTGTTTCAATTAGAGCAATGTCAGTTCTGTAGAGGTGAACTGCATTCTTTTCTCCTTGTAGAAGATGATGTTATAAAATGTATGCACGTATAAATTTTCTTATCTAATGAGGTTTTACTGAATTCACAAATGCAGCCTGAAATAAATCCTGTGCAATAATGGATCTTGCTATTTGTTCCTGTTTAAAAAAAAAAAAAAATCTATTTAGACATATTTTGAGTAACTGAAGGCTAAACATAGAGCTGTTTGTAGTCTTGTTCTACATATAGGTTACCATAACTAAGAAACTAATCCAGAGGTATATTTCTCAGTTCTCTGAAATTCCAGATGTTATTTAGTGGGTACTACAGTAGCTATGTAGAAACTTTTTTTTACTGTTTTGGTTGAAATACTCGTTTAGATCCAAGAAAATCTAATGGAGCTATCCACTGAGTATTTTTTCTAGATTAATCTAAATTACTTTGTGCCTTACAACATCAAATCCTGTAGTGCCCTTCTGTTTTCTGTCCTAGTACCTCAACTAACAAGATTATCTGATCTACACAAACCATGTTAATATCTGTAGCAACCCTTGGGTCAAAAAGAGGTATTCTATATGGAATGCCCCTAAGCAATAAAAAATCAATATTGCTGCAAACATGGATTAGTCTTAATTCTGACAACTGATAAAGCAAGTGCTGTCATGATCACTGAAGTCTGTGAACTTTTTTTTTTTTTAAAAAAAAAAAAAAAAGCCTGAATAGCTACTAGTTCCTAAACTGATAAGAGATTTATGAAGTTACTCAGTAGGAACTGTCTTGAATTATTTCGCAGTAACCACCTATCTCTAGTTTGCCTTTTGATGACTATATATGTAAGTAAAGTTGGATGGAACTTAGAATAAGCACTTTTCAGATATTTGTTCAGTGTCACGTTACTAGTTCTGAAGGTTCTCAGTATATGTTTTGGTTTTTTGCAGATGATGCAGCTCTAGAGGAAAGAGATTTGTCTTCACAACTTGCTTTACAGTATCTGAACAGCAAAAGCACAATGGACACTTTTTAGAGTTTTACAGAAATCGAAAGTCATCTAGGAACAAGAACATTGGACTTTGAGGAATAACAGACTTTAGAGAGCCCAGAAATTGGTCACTGGTAAACCTGATTTGGCCATAGAGCTTGGGAATGAATACCATTGAGACAGCAAAGCTTGAAGAGCATATGGAGGGTCAAAACAATGACACTTCTAATGGCTACTCCCGGCCTACTCTCTCAGTCAGTGAAGAGAACAAAAATGGCACTAGCAAACCAAAGGGCTTGTCTAATGGCTTGCGAAAAACAACAAAGAAATATCCTGATTACATCCAGATTGCTATGCCTGCTGAGTCTAGGAACAAATTTCCTCTGGAATGGTGGAAAACAGGCATTGCCTTTGTCTATGCTCTCTTCAACTTGATACTAACAACTGTCATGATCACTGTGGTCCATGAGAGAGTACCTCCAAAGGAGCTAAGCCCTCCCTTGCCTGACAAATTTTTTGATTACATTGATCGTGTGAAATGGGCTTTTTCTGTATCAGAAATAAATGGAATGATACTAGTTGGATTATGGATATTCCAGTGGTTGTTTCTTAGATACAAGTAAGTAGCTATATTTTTTTTCTTCTCTGCTGTATGTCTTCAGAATATTCCCTCATTCACTTTGGGTAGAAGAAATCTTATGGTAGCATCTGTAGCAATACTGTGGACTAGGGCTGTCAGGAATTGTCCAGTGTCCATACTAGGTAAGGAAACACAGGTTTTTCCTGATTATTGAGTAACATTTTTTAAATCTGAGTTTCTGACACCTATATTGTACTAGTCAAATTTATTCTGGGATTGGGTTTTTCAAAGTGTGTTTACTGACACGGCAATGTTTAAACAGAGGAAGCCATGGTGATGTAAAAAGTCTCCTCCAAATTTGAGGAGGAAGTCACTGTCCTCTACAGCTAGGCTGGAAGCTTTTCCCTTTGTCTTCTTTTGCTTAAACTATACATATTTAAGTCAAGTACATGGTTATAATATGGGACTAAAAAGAGAAGGTCACTGAGTCGAGGAAAACTATGCCTGACTGCACACTTAAGTTAGACTGAGGCCACGTTAAATTGCCTAGATAGCTTTGGTGGGAGCTTTGTGGCAGTTACGTACTATTATGAGCTAGCAAGACTAGCAAAACCTGAAGAAAGACTTTTTAGTATTTGATTTAGGGAAGTGTGTGGTGAAGAGCAGGAGGTGGAGCTGCTCTTTAATTCTAGGGATTTAGCTATATAATAAAGCTAGAGCTCCATAACTGTTATACATATAACCTACATGTGAACTTTGTATTCAATCTTTTTCCCCTTCCCTTACTTTCAGATCAATAGTGGGACGCAGGTTCTTTTTTATCATAGGAACTTTGTATCTGTACCGCTGTATTACTATGTACGTTACCACCTTACCTGTGCCTGGAATGCATTTTCAGTGTGCACCAAAGGTAAGAGCCTTGCTCCCTAATTCTTGCCTTAGTCTCTGCATGAGTCCTTATGGCTTATTAGAGCAAATAAAGGATAATGTTCCAGGTGTTGTTAAATAGCACAAATTACTTTCAGTTAATGTCTTCAGAAACATAGACAGTGATAAACCAAAAGTTGTGATACAGAAAGAACCTCAAGCTGTTGCTGCAGTTAAGATGCTTTAAAGGAGAGTACCTATGTTGAAATAGTGCTGCTACCAATTAGTAAACTTGCTTCTGAGGCTCAAGCTAATCACTTGACTTGCCTAAGGTCAATATTGTAATTCATAGGCTCATACACAGGCTTGTATTGCAGCATCCTTTTAAAAAACCCACAATGTTATAATGTGCTTTGTCCTGTTTCTCACACTATTTTGTCAAGAGCTGTTGCAATACCTGAAGTCAGCTGCCTGTCCCTGCTTCCAACCTGCAAAATGTATATAAATGTGACTAAAACAAGTTCAGCTATTTAAATACTTAAAGAAACATGTACATGCTAATATTTCTACAAGAATATTTAAAAAACTTTGTGGCAGTGTAGTTAAGTGGTGACATGAAGGAATTCTGTTACTGCCACTTTAGGTTACTAATAAAAAGCTGTAGACATATAATTGCCTTGGAACAAATCGTATTGTGTTGGCTGCACTGAAAGAACAGTGCACTTCAGAGAGTAAGAAACAGCTTGGTTGTGCACTGAGAAGATAAGCATTTTGAAACCTAAAAATATTGACAGTTTGCTTGGGGGATAAATTTGTTACTTGTGTAGGATCTCCTCAGTCTTGAGGGTGCAGCATCATGTCTGTTCAGTCTTTATTTTTTCATATTGGGACAACTTAGGAACATCATGGATGAACTATTTTTCTTATGAATCAGTATCTATTGGAAAAAGCTTTATTTACATACCACTGTTATAAAGACTTGACTGTTTTGTTCTAGTAGCTTGGGGAATACTTTGTGTAGTTGGCTGTGCGTTGAGGGAAGGCAAAGGGGTAAGCAAAGGAAAACTTAAATGTCTCTGAAAGTGCATTTTGCTAGCATTAAAACAGGATTAATTACTTGAACTCTGGAAAAACTTGATAGCTCTTCTGGATTTCCTTTTTTGTCCCATATGAATATTTTTCCAATTATGAAAAACTCAGTTATCGCTTTATCTTGTTTGGTTTTTTCCAGAGTCAATCTTGAAACAGCTAGGTGAAACTGAGTGTTTGCCTAGTATCTATGAGAAATCAAAAGCTGATCCTAATGCATGTTAAAAAAAAAAAAAAAAATCCTCTAAATCTGAGTAAGTCCTGACTAAGCTTGTAACCAAATCTAAAATCTAAGTGAGTTTGAGGTTTTTCTCCTGTAGAAAACATTGCTTGGCTCTGAACAGAATGGCAGAAGTGGTACGTAAGGCTGTACTGTACTGGAACCAGTTTTCAATGGGTTTCATTGATTCCATCAATGGCTATCATGAGATACCTGACCTTACAAATTCTTAAAGTTTACCTTTTCCAGTATATTCTGCGTCTCATTCTCATACAATACATATTTTGAAATAGCCTGGGAAAGCATGGACAGAATGCTGGTGTTATCAAGCTGATCTTTAGCACCTGTCTACTTTGATATGCATGCTTATTTATTTAAAACTGTGTGAAAGAAAGCCAAAGAAAATTAAGATAACTTGTGTCCTTCTTTCTCCCTGTCTCCATGAATCCACATATATTTGGGCAAGAAGTTTACTCAAGTAACTTATGGAGTATCTTGAACTTTTTTTTGTACTTTTTTTCTGGTGTTCTAGTTGAACGGAGATTCTCAGGCAAAGGTTCAGAGGATCCTGCGACTGATTTCTGGTGGTGGTCTATCCATAACTGGATCACACATCCTGTGTGGAGACTTCCTGTTTAGTGGTCACACTGTGGTACTAACACTGATCTACCTGTTCATCAAAGAGTGTAAGTGATGGTATTTCAACACACTTCTCTTGTTCAAACCTGTTGTACTGGGAAAACACGTGATAGAAGTCCAAGTAAAAACTATTGCCCTCCAAAAGTTACTGGTCAGCTGTACACAGACTGTACCTGTACAGGATTTAAATACAAAACCTGACTTTGAGTGAAAATGGAATTCAGGTGTAGTAAAAGTGGTGTGAGCTCTAATTAAGGGCTTAGTGTGATTAGGCACGTCACTTCTATCTTTATTATATAGAGTGTTTACTCATTGAAGAAAGCTAGCTTTTCATTATTCATTGACAGGTTATTCAAATTTTGGGTGAAACATACTGTAGTTATTTATGCAGATGAGCTCTGCACAGGTTGGCTGGCGTTGAGGAATTTTTGTGGCTTGAGCACAGCGCCATTGCACACTTGTACTACATCCAGAAGCAATGTTATTTCTTTTAAGTGTGCTGTATTTCAGTTACTCCAAACAGTGGAAAGTTGATTCATGCTCCCTTGGATGTCTTCTGCTAGTCTCCTACTTTGCCTCTTGAGGTTGATAAGAATTTGGCAAGCATGCAGAAGATATAGTTGGGGTTATGGTTTGTTTCTTCCTTTTGCTTTACATTGCTATGGGGCATGGGGGAAAAAAAATCTATCTGTGCTGCAGACACAGCATTGATTGAAGCTTTGGGGAACTGAGCAGCAACTTCTAAACCTGATATATGGTAAGCAATGCTTCTACCCTGGGAACTTGGCTGCTCATGAATGCGTAGTGGGGAGTTCCCTTTCCAGTTCACATGGTTGGAATTGGAATCTTCTCTCCTACTGTTGTGTCCCAAGCTATGCAAATGCTAGCTTGGCTTATGGGAATGTGTAATTCTCACTGAAACAAAAATAAGACTAGCTAGTATCAGTTGAATGCTTTCCTTTTAATAAACATGTTGAGGGAAGGGAGTGTTGCAGTGCTGCCTTAAACAAAAAAAATGGTATAAAAGTGCCTGTTTGATATGACAGACTTCAAACCTGTGGATGCAAGACATTCTTCTTCAAACAGTGATTTAAGATGATGAATAGAGCCTGTAATTCTTAGGCCTAGATCCTTTGTGTAAGGTGAATGTTACTGGGGGAATGACATGTGTAACTTGTCAAAATTACCAGAACAGTAATAGGAAAATAGCCTAATAATAGTTTTATTGTTTGCCTTGTTTTGTGTGTCTTATTGTAGCTTAATGCTGCAATAACATACTCCTCAATATCTTAAGTACCAGGAAAGGTGCAGATAACCCAGTATTTTGGGGGCTAGTATAACTCATGTACTATTATCATAAGGGGTTGGAGCAATTGTATCGTACAAATTCTTGTAATAAGCCCTTTGGCTGCTGCCTAATTGTTAGGCATATATTTCAGTGGAATATATGCCTAACAATATATATTCATATATTTCATATATTGTGCTCTATAAATGAGAAATGCAGAGCTTTCCTTTTCCTGCCTCCCGTATAATTAGCAAAATGTTATCCGAGCAAGGGTTTAAGCCCTGTAATTGCTCTGAATTAGAGATTGCTTGTGGTGACATCTTCTGATGACATGTCTTCAGTACAAGATGTATCCTGAAGTTCTTATTATTTCTGGCTTAGTGGATTTTTTTCTCTGCTCTTCTCTTCCTTTCACCCTTTGCTGTTGCTTTACTTATTCCCCCACACTCCAGCTTTTTTTTGCCCAGAATAGTTATTTACATTTTTAGCCTTGGTTTGTCTGTCTTGCTTGGGGCTGTTTTCATCAACTTCTTGAGATGACTTGGCTCCTTATAATCTTTTTTTTTTTTTTTTTTTTTAAGCAAAAAAAATCAGATACAGACTTGTCTGCCATATTTTGCGGAAGAGTTAAGAGCATTTACTGTTTTGACACATGCACCAAAATTTAAGTCCTCCTACAGTAACTATTTTGCACAGGCCTTTCAAACTAGTACTGGGTAGGCTTATTGAGATCACTAACTTTTGTGATGGTATTGTGTGAAAGTGAAGGCTGACCATTGCCACAAGGCAGGGGGTGCCAAAACCTCCCACTGCGAGTGAAATGAAGCCTGTTAGCCTGTCAGAAGTTATGAATGGTCATTTTGACACCCAAGGCATTTTTCAATGGGGAAAGAAAGGGAACTTTTCCACTGAAGCTGCTTAAATGCATTTTGAAGAATAGTTTCGCTCCCATTTGTTAATCTTTAATGGAAGGGTATAAATTCACATACTGTACTTCCCCATACAGTGTTTTCTGTTTCACAGAACAGAGGTTTCATGCAGAGTAGCTAAAACGTAGGAATTAAAATACATGTGTCTCTTCCTGCTTATTCTGTAATCTCTGTTCAGGTTAATCAATTCTAGACATTTTACTTGAGTGTAAGTTTACTTGAGCATAAACTGTAAAAAGAGAAGAGATTCAACACAACCAAGTAAAATAATCTTAAGTGTATGTTTTTCCTCAATTCTGTCTGTTCCCCTGTACCCTACAAGTGATTTAACTGGAGAACTTACTTAATTTGACTAGAAAATGGGTGACAGTGCTGTATCTCTAACTGCAAGCTCATCTTGGGCTGATTTTACAAAGTAAGAACACCTCAGTGAGTTTGCATAATTCTTGTCTTGTTTGCCCTGTCAAAACAGGGTTCTTGCACCAGTGTGCTATAAATGAGTTCTGTTTTAAAATTTAGCTGCCTTAATTAAATCATCTTTATCTTTTCCTGTTCCTTTGTGGATTGCTATAATAATATACATGACTTTTTTGTGTGTTTTTTTTCCCATCACCTCCCTGTTTCACAGATTCACCACGTCATTTCTGGTGGTATCACTTAATCTGCTGGCTAATGAGTGCTGCTGGCATAATTTGTATACTTGTTGCTCATGAACACTATACCATAGATGTCATAATTGCTTACTATATCACCACACGGCTCTTCTGGTGGTACCACTCAATGGCTAATGAAAAGGTGAGTGGCAAATACCTTTAGAATCAATGTATAGCCTGAATTTGTTAATACTACTCAAAAGTCAAAATGAGATCTTCGTTTCAAAATAAAAAGAAGGTCCATATTAAAGTTTAAACAGATTGAGCAAGGAGTTTCACTTTACTGCAGTTTAAGTAAATATTTATTGGATGAAGATGTTCTTTTTTGATCTGTGCCAGTTATCAAGTTATTTCAAAATTTATTTATTTTTATAAAGTTATTTTTGAAATTCCCGATACTTTGGATTAAAAACACTTTTTGAACTTTAAGGTTTTATTGCTGTAGTGGATGTATAGAAAAGCCTTTGTTTGTCTAAGCTTATGAATAAACAGTTGTTTAGTAATAATTTTGGTTGGTCAGAAATTTTATCTAGACCACCCTAAAACTCTGGAGACAGTTCTGTAAATGTCACTAAAGTACACTGTTCAGAAGATATCTGCTGCAGTTGTTTCAAGAACACTTCCAAGTAGGAGCATTAGCTCTCGAGCCTTTCTAATCTACTTTTCAACTATTGGTCATCAATGGAAACATGGCATGCCTGAAAGGACTCGTGTTCAAAAAGACTTGAGTGCTTTGTCTCCCTAAATTTTGTGCAGCAACAAAGCATTCCTTTGTGTTAAAGATGCTCAGTTTGTAGTGTATATTTAGATATAATGTATATGCTATCTCAATACTCTGTTTTTTCTAGGCTAAATGCACCACACCTTTAGAAATGCATGCAAATTCTGTGTTTTTGTAGTTGTCTTGATTCAACGTAACTGATGATAATGCTTTAAACTGACTGTCTGTTTCCTTCTCTCTACCCACTTGTGCCAATACAGACTTTAAAGGTCTCTTCGCAGACAAATTTTCTCTCTCGAGCATGGTGGTATCCAATATTTTATTTCTTTGAGAAGAATGTGCAAGGCTCTGTTCCTTGCAGCTTTTCCTGGCCGATATCTTGGCCTCCCAGCTGCTTCAAGTCTTCATGCAAAAAGTATTCACGGGTTCAGAAGACAGGAGAGGACAATGAAAAATCTACCTGAAGAAAAGAAGGAAAGCATCTGCTCTGTTTTTGTTGTTGGTTTTTTTTTTTTTTTTACCAAAACATTAATGCTGTAACCAAAGTTCTTAAGAGGACTACACTGTAACTGAAGAAGTGGACCAAGCTTCTGTGCAATTGATTGGAAAGACAGTTGTAGACACACGTTGCCATTTCATATGTTTTCCTATCATCAGGCTGTACAGACCTATTCTACTCTTCAGTGCTAATAAAATGCGCCACTGATGGAATTTTTTTTTTATTAAAGAAAAAATGGAGCAGGACTTTGCTTTACTAATGAGATAGAGGTGCCAAAGACCGCATTAACACTTTCATTACTAACTATTGCTCATCCACAGAAGCACCCAAAAATCTCATCTTCAGAGTTCTGGAGTGTGTAAGGGCAAAAACATGCTAAAATGTAAAGGCACGATATCGGCGTATTGAGGTATATAAGAACACAATTGTGGGAAGTGGTTTGTTGCATTATTCTTGCTAATGAAGGTAAGGCCTTTGTGTGACTGGTACAGCTGGAAGCGAGTCTTGACTTTTTTTTTTTTACACTCTGTGGGTATGAATATCCTATGACCCTAGAATACTGCTTACCAACATTATCTCCCATATATTCTACTATATACCAATTTTTACATTTTTATTAGTAATTTTATATTTAAACTGTTGTGCTACCTGATGACTTTGCAAATTAGGAATACCTGCTAATATCAGCTCAAGGAGCCTAAAATTTTATTTTTAAAAAAGGACACAATTTCAAAGTCTAAATCTTTGCAGTTTGGCCTTGTGTATATAGCTATACAGTGCCTATTGGTGTATATACATGCATATACACACAAAAGCACGCACTGCTGTGTAGTTAAACACATAATAAACAAAACTACTTACTAGAAAGAGTGATCATACAGTCTTAATCCAGGCAAAAGTCCTACAGATCTCACCTGCTTGAGGAATGCAAGGCCAGGTCTAAAATGGGGCTATATTAAAATAAACGTTTTAATTTTAGTAGCTATCTCTTGCTGAAACTATGTAGCAAGTTTGCTTGGGAGCCATAGTTCTGCATTGAATTTCATTTTTACCTGTTGGCACATGTTTCTGTGACTTACTTTAAAAAAAGAAAAGTGCAAAAGTGAATACCTACAACAGTAGTGTTTCTTCAGTTATTACCTTAAACCATTTCATATTAAATATACTGTGGTAGAACTTACATGCAGATTCCTAGCTTCCCCAGGGTTTCAGTCCAACTAAGCTGGCTGTTTAAGCAAGTTGGCTGAGAATGTGGGAAATTACCATGGTAAACACATAACAAAACCACAAATTAACAGCTACCTGGTTCTTGTTGGGTTTTATTGTTTTGTATTTTTGGAAAAGCAAAGTAGAAAATTAGCATACCATGTTTAACCATTTATGTTCTGTACTAATTTCTGCAGTTAACTCAATTTTATTTTCGAATCTTCAGTAAAACCTGATAGCAAAGATAAAACTGCATTAAGTGTTGAAGTAATACTAATACAAAGGAAATGCTGCTTATTTTAAGAATGCCTTGAACAGTGACAAGTGTGAACACAGTTTAAATAATGACAACTTGTTTTTTAAAAAGTGCAGTTAAAGTTATAAAATGCAATACAGAGTATTCAAATACTTTTTTTTTTTTCAGTTAAGGGGATCAATTGCTATGAGTTGTACATGAGGATATTATTACTGTGCATTTTGAATATTTTTGTGCATTATTAAAGTAATACAATAAACAATGTTCCTTACAATACATCCCTGGTAGTACTTAGCTAAGAAAGAAATTCTGCTGATGTTTGTTTGGTTCTGTTATTTAAAATAAGCTTCTTAGAATCTTCTAACATGCCCCTGGAAGTTATGTGTGTATGGGCATACCTGTGTTTTCATTTGCTTGCTCCTGGCAGTCCTTGAGCAGCTAAAAAGCCAGTATCAAAACATTGATATGAAAGTCCTTTTTCTGTATTGTATAAATGAATCTGTTTGTCAGTCTAAATCTCCCAAGATACTTGTTATATAAATACTACATCATAGAGCATAATATTTTTTGAAGCTGAACTCTTAAGTTTTGTGACACATTAAATACAGTCATGTTAAGCCACTTGTAGTAATACTATCCTTCTAGAAATCATGAATGAATTTTGTTAGTGGTAACCATGCCTTGAAAATAATGTGATGAAAAGCGTACCAGTAAGGAGCTTAAACAATGGTTTTCATCTGGTGGATGAATAATAAGTACTCTGATAGTCTAGATGGCTAATTCCCTGCATAACCACCACTATGTCCCCATGGGATTTCTGTAATATACCTGTGATGTAGAATTTCTTCATGCAGGATGAGGTGATTCCTATTTTTTCCTTCCAGAAATAGGAATAAGGGAAAAACCAAAGTGATGAAATAGAACCAAGTAAAGATTATGCTTTTGTTGGGCAGTGTGGGCTTTTATTCTACTGCTGAATTTAATAGAAACTTCTACTGTAATACAAAAGGAAAGTTTAAATCACAGCCCTAGCTCAAAATACTTGATTCCTGTTCTGGCTCAGCCCTCCCTTAAGTGCTTAAATTTTCTCCGTTGTATCAAAGACCTCAAAATGGTGGGTGTGTGTGTGTGTTTAATTAGCAGAAAACCCCACTTCTCTATTATCTCAATAGCTTTAAATTGCTTTTGCAAACTTGGGTGGTATAGAAGTACTTGAAGACTCTTTAGGCCTATATGTAAGGTGATGAAATGGGGTAAGTAATGGTATATGCTAGTGCTTACTGTTATAGTAGTTTCATACAAACCACAGCTGGTATAAAATTATTAATTTGAAGAACTGAGTGATCACTGTATATGAATACCATGAAACGGAAAATGTGGTTTCATCCTAAGAATAAAAAGGATTGCAATGGTTAAAAAGAACAGGAAAGACTTAGACTTCACTTAATGTACTGATCGCTTGATTGTAGGCTTATTTGAGCTGTGTATGCCCAATTTTTTGCAGTATGTCACTGTAATTATTTTTTCCTGGAGTTACAATGAGAATATTTCTTACAGATGGCACATGAGCTGCACCTGTACTGTGACTATAAATAAAATGCTCCTTTTTTTCTACTGAAGAGCATTTACATGTTGAACTTCCCAGACTCTTAAAAAAAACAAAAACAAAAAAAACTCAAACAAAAAACAAACAAACAAACAAAAAAACCAAAACCCCAACCAAAAACCGCTATATTTGTATACCTAGCATATCAGTATGGCTTAGATGCTGTTGGGTGCTTTGCATTTATGAAACAAGCTTTCTTATGCCTAATCTAAATTAAAACCTGGATTTAAAAGGTTAACTTGAGCGTTTAAAGAAATATGCTGCTACGTGGTTACACTACAGATGCTTAATTCTAATGCCAGCAATGATTAACATATACTTGCAACCACTGTAAATCGACATTTTTATGGTATGTGCTTAGCACTCCCATGTGGACATAAATGGTATTAAAAGCTAATTATTCTTCACTGCTGTTTTCTTGGAAAGATACCTACCTACAGGTGGGGTAGTAGCAAAAAAGAGCTGTGCTAAACATTGCTATGAAGTCTAGTACTGGACTTGTTTCCCTCCTTAAAAAGAGGGTGAGAGAGAAGGAAGGAAAAAAAAATCAAGACTATTTATATGCTAAGATATACTACCTTCATGTAAGAGAGAAATAAAGCTCACTAACAAAGACAGAACTGGGAATTATTTTCAGAGATGAGAGAGAATTCTCTTAATTGTTGTAAATCCGCTTATCTGTATCTTAAATCCGAATCTGTTCAAACTCTGGGTTTGTCCCATCAGTAGTATCTGGCTAGACAATTTATCTTAATTTGTTTGGTACTAACTCAAATTCTTTTTCTCATTTCAGTAGATATGAAGTATGATTTACAGTTCTAGAGACCAGATCCATTAACTTCAGGTGAAGTCTTTCCATTTACTTTAAATGAACTTCCCCGCAGCTTTTTAAAGTTAAACTATCTTAAAATTTCATGAAGTAATTTTGGAAACATGTCCAATCTATCAGATGTACTGGAACTATTTTTCCTTACTGGCAGACTTAACAGCTGTAAAGATCAATTGTCATCTTGATATTTTTACAATATATGTGTGTTGGTCTTGCCTAGAAGCCTTCTATAGGCACACAAAATTAGAGTGATACTGTAAGATTAAACACTTCTGAATTCAAGTGTTCTATACCAGGCATTGTAAAATCAATGTCTTAAATTCAGTTACTTAAAAAGGGGTCTTAAAAATAAATACTTCTGTTGGATACCATTCAAATGAGTGTTGCTGCTTAAGCGCACGTGAGAAAAAAAATCCTAGCATGCCACTGAAGGAACTTGGCTTATAAGTCAGCCTTCATATGCCACTTTATGATGCTTCCCAGTGTCAAAAAAAAAAGTTGTGCAGAGAAACTGAGTATAGAAAAAAAGCCTTTGTCTTCAGTATTTACAAGAAAAAGGAAGGAAGATGAAAACACTGAAGTAGATGGTGATTCATATTGCCTTTTGCATAAAATTGAGCTACAATTACATCTAACTTATAAGTAATGTAGAATTAAATTGTTTATGTGTAAGAGTGCTGCAAAAAAACCTGAGGAAACAGGTGGTATTGAGCCCTTTGTTCTACAGTACAGATGTGTGTCTTGTCCTGTGGGCTGTGCTGGTTCTTGTCCATAACTTAAAATACTAAAAAACCCAACTCTGAGAGAGATGCTTAGAGACTTTAAAAATATTTTAATATGATTGGCAAATTTTCTTAAGCTGTTCCTCAAGCTGTCACTAATAGGTTCTAAAACAAGAAGAAAGTGCTGCAATGCTTAAAACATACCAATGCTGCTTCTCATTGGCTCCATTTCCATGGAATTAACCATTTGATTAACCTAGAAGTAGCATGTAAGAATTTCAGGCTAGGTACAGGTATTGTAGGAAGAAGTTCTAGCTCTGAACTAATCTCTTATTTCAGTAGATAATCTTTCCTAACAAAACACTTAGGATGCCTGGATGATGGTTTAAGATGATGTAATGATACAGTGCAGTCACTAGAGTGTATCTAAAATACAGGTGTTGAGGTGACCTTCTCCTGGTGAAAATTTGTGCTTAAAGCTCAGGAAGATTTGACTTGTTTTCAATGGAAAATTCTAATTCCGAAGGACTTGGAGTTTATCAAATACTATGTCAAGTTTGTTTTTCTGTGGCTGTTTGCTGTGGGCTAACCTTTAACTTAAAGATGCAACCCAGGTAGGAGGAGAGGGCAGGTCAGCTCTTGCTGGAAGAAGTAGTTTGTGACTCTTTGAATTCAAATGATACTGGCTGCATGCTACAGGCAGTCTTGTCCATACTCTAGTGGAAAAAATATGCTGTATTATACCATTATTTTAGTGTTCAGTCTTTTCCAAATGATTCTGTATTGGTTGGCTCAGTCCTCCCCCTAGAGGAGGAGTGAGTGTTTTTGTTCTTTACTTGCTGTATGATTAGTCATACCTGGGTTTAGTTCTGGTAAAGGTCAATGGAAAAAAAAATCTAGATCCATTGTATACAGTCCCTAAAGTCTTTGTAAAGTAGAGACACATGCAGTATTTCTAGCAGAAATACTCTTCTTTCAAGCTATGCCTATATAATACTAATTTCAGCTCTTATATTTGCCCTCTGCATAATAAGGTCTTTAGGAAGTTAGCATTTGTGAAGTTAGCCTTTGTGTCAATTGAGATTAATTTTCACAAAATAACTTTACTGAAATATATTTGAAGGTGACTTTTGCCTTTTTTTTTTTTTTTTTTTTTTTTACTTGAAAGAAAAAGCAGTCAGAAACTAGTCTGAAGTAAATGAATCTTGAGCAGTTGGGAACCCAGGTAGCACAGAAGCACATGTGTGCGGAGGGGGGTCTGCAGCATATGCAATATTGGATGCAGTACACAGATTTCTCTGGGAAGATAAACTAGGTTGTACTCATGTGGTAGGCTGTGAGCCATCTTTGCTTGTCCTTTTGAGCTCCTTTCAGACTGAGAGCATGGTACCAAAAGTGGCAATAGCCAAAATGTGTAGTGAAGGTCACTTACAAACCAGAGAACCATGAAAGGGGCTGAAAAGGCAGACCACTGTGAAACCAGTATCAGAGAGCTGTATTCTACTTCAATGTTGTATGTGATCTGGTGTTACTTTCAAGCATGTGAGTTGTATTTAAAATGAGTGGGTCTGTTTTCTTTTTAAATTATTATTACTATTATTATTGTTGTTTTTTAATTAGAGATGGTAGGAGTGATGAGAATATAAAGAGGAAACTTATCTCCCTGCTCACTTAAATGGCTTTCACCTGGTAGAGTGTAGTGTTTGTATATGGACCTTAAACAACATTGCTAAACTCCAACCCCTTCTTCCACTTTGAGTAACTTGTTACCAGTGCTTTGTTACTTCTGTAAAAACTGGTTTTGCATTCCACTTCTTCCATAGTTTGTTGCCACTCAAAATGCTGCTTACGCTTCAGCCTAGGCTGGTTTGGGCTTCTGTCTTACTTTATCTGCTTCTATTCACTGCCTTTTCTAAATGGCTCAGCACAGAAGAGCAGGATTTACATTTGAGAAGGCTCCAAAATTAACACTAAAGCCAAAAGGTATTCTCGTCAGACACATCTTTGCACATTTTCAAACTTGAAATTATTTTCAAGTACAAAACCTGACATCCTAGGGCATACTTCTTTATCTCAGGAATCAATTCTTGCTCTTTAAAGGTTTAGTACATTAATTTGTGTTTATTTCCCTGATTCAGGAGAGCACGTTTGAGATGTGGAAAAGATTAAGTTCTGGGTGTTTTGTGAGGTCAGGGTCACACCAAGGAACCTGAAAGTGAAAGAGGAGATAGTGGTTTGATGGCTGTGGTTCTGGTGCTTTCCATGTGACTTTAAGGAGAACTCTAGAGACTTCCGTAAAAACGGTACGGGTCGTCACTCAACTGCAACATGGTTTCATCCTCATTGGCTGACAGCTTTTCTTGCATGATTTCTCCTAGGTTGAGGTTGAATCCGTAGCTCTGTACATTAATTGGAGCAATGTATCCAAACTAGGGAAAACTAGGCAAGAAAAGCTGTTGGCTGCTGAGGAGCCCTACATGGTAATATAGGAATGCTGTAATGCTTGCATGATAAGGACCTAAATTATGGCCTTTTTTTATAGTTTTAGGGTCCCGTTCTGCAAACAGCGTACAGCATAACACTACAGTCACAAATGATACTACTTGGAGACCTTTTGTGCTGCAGTTTCTACTGATGTTTGCAAACTGGGCTTGACTTACGTAAATTGTTCATAATTAGCAAGAGTTGGCTTTTATGTTGCGTAACTTTCAGGATGACACTTTCTAGCACATGTCAGCTATTTTGGTTAAGTGGGTGACAACTGAGTGCTGTGGTTTGTTGTATGCATGAGATACTAGACTTGTGATTTATAAGATGTTGCAATCTCTGTTCACTGTGTAAAAAACAAAACAACAACAAAAAAACCACCACAAAAAACCAAAACTATTGCACTAGTTGTACTTTAAAAAAAGCAATAATGTGAGCATCTTGTAGCTTTTATCTCCAAAGGTGCTATCTGTTATGATCACTTGAACTGTTGACCGTGAATTTGGTAAAAACTTGTTAAAGAAATTGTCCTATGTGGTTTACTCAGCACATACAAGATGGAATGTTTTATGCTCAGCCTGTGTAGTACTGAATGCAATACTTTGTTGGACTACTTACATGACCACACACATCTTTAAAAATCAAAAATCTATGTCCATTTATTGGTGCTAATGATCTCTTAAAAATTATCAAGAGCTGATATTCTCTTCTTGACCATGAACGTTAAGGAAAGCTGTTGTGAGACGTTTTCAATAAAGCAAAATTTGTCTATATTTTAAGCCTGTTCCAAATGCTTTTTATATAAATATGACCCTTTTCTATTTGTGTTTTATACAAAAACTGCAAAATATTATAGTAACTATTTTTAATGCAGGAAAATGCATTATATGTGTACATGGGTCTAGTATATGAGTGTATATGGGTCTAGACTACACGTCCCAGATAAAATTTTCATATATGCCTAGGATGATAATATTCTGAAACTTGGTCTAAAATAACGAGAACTTTATTGGGTTAGGATTAAGGCATAGGCTAATAGTTTAAAAAAGAATAATTCTCTGGCTTCATCATCATTGAAGCCTTGGAGACAGAGAGGATATGGACAAAACTGTATTAGGAGAACACTGATTATGTGCTGTATACCCATCTTTTGCTGAATCTTCTGAAAACCAGACTTGTGAAGGAATCATGTAACCATATCTAAAGAACAGAAGTGAAACTTGACATCATTATCAAGGCAATTCATAGTAGGATGCCATAAAAACACATGAAAGAGCCTTGACCTAGGATTGTCTAGATTGTGGAACAGCAAAGTAATTTTCTATTTTAAAGCTTCATGAGCAACCTTCTCTTAAGATGAAAAACTACCTTGTGCCTTGTGTTACATAAGAACTGTTGCTTTTCCCCCCCTTTGGTTATGATTTTATGTTGCATATAATGAAGGACAGTGTAGTCACAAATCTTGTCAAGAGGCGTCTTTGTGCAGCAGTACCTACATTTTCTCTCCACGGAGGATACAAATTCTTTAGTTCTTGTTAGAGGCCCCTTACTTCTCAACTTGCAGTTGTAACAAGTGTCTGCCTGTAACACATCTGGAAGTCCTACTATAGTCAGCTCTGAAATAAGCATGATGCTCTTAATTGGTACAGACAGGGGATTATGCAGAGCAAGTGCCGTGTCCAGGTACAGACTGGCGAGTGAGCAGGGTGCATGTACAAGGGTGCAGTCAGGAACGCTGCCGCACGCTTCCTCTGCTCTCAAGGAGTTGCAACCTCAAGTTTTGGTCACCAAAACAGCTATCTTTCATGTACTAGAAAAAGTTCTCTTGAATCACTTGCACCTAGTACTTCAAGAAATAAACAGGCTTCCTCTAAAGTCTATTTTATGGAGCTTCTGTGTCTGTGCAAAGAATATTCCAGGTCCAGAGTAACTTCATTTAAAGCAGAAAAAAACCCACCATCCAGGATAAAAGCAGGTCTGGCTGGGTTTATTTGTTGAGGGAAGACTGGATAGTCTGGTAACAATAGTTTGTATTGTGTCTTGCTACTGCTCTCAGTGCTTGCTTTAATCGTAGGACACTTGGAAGAGCCAAAGACGGAACAAAGAGTTCTAAGCCACATTGAGATACAACTTTCTTATCTTTTAATTACTAGATGCTTCAGACAAAACTGGTTGTCACTTTTAATTTACAAAAAAAAGTGCAATATTTACAGAAATATTAAGAGATCAATGGCTGCATGTTCAAATGCCCTGCAAAAATGAAACCTTTGCAAGCATGTGACATGCACTTGACTGAGAACGGATTTTCAGCATTAGTACCTGCTGTGAGTTACAGAAACATGTTTGTCTGTGCACTAGTCCAAGTCAGAACTTACAAATATTTTCAATATACTTTTGACAAGGAGAGTGCTTTTGTGAATAAAGTGCCTGTGGAAATAAAAATCCAAAAGTTGCCTGCAAGCTTCAATAAAGCATATAAACCCACAGCCCGTACTTGAAGAGAATGGGTGCTAACTCAACAACTGTATAGAGTAACTGGTCAACAGCTGTAGCTGTTGGTAGCATTCAAAGGCTAAGAAAAAGTTTGAGAAAGGAATATTTATTATATTGCTTTTGAGGGTTTACTGGGTTGATTAAAATTCCAGTGTTTCTGCATGGGCCTTAACTGTGTAACTTGGTTATCTTTAAAGAAAAATGAGTCAATTTGGATTATTCTGGGATTTTTTAAACACTCATTAAAATGAGTCTTTGGTGGGGTGTTGTGGGGTTTTTTTTGGTTTTTTTTTTTTGTTTGCTTGTTACATGGAGGTTTTTTTTACCTGGTAAAAGGAGAGTCACCAAATGCTTTGATTATGCAGTTCAGGGCAAAACAGTTTGAGGAATGGATTTTCCTTAAGTGCAGAATTAAGCAGAGGTGGTTTTAATTACACTGATACTAGGAGTGAGGAGGAATTATTTCCAAGGAAAGCATTACAGAGTTAAAACTTGTATATCTAGTTATTTGGGGGATGCAGAATATTAGTGAACTACTTGGTTATATTTTGCTGTTAATTTTATGGTTTAAAAAGAGGCTCTTTGGTTCTCAATTTGAAAGACTGACTTTAATGTTATTTTAAGGTAGAAACATCCATTTAATGATACTTCAGAGCAAAGTTTACATTTGATCAGTAAATTCACTTTAAAACTGTGAAAGTAGTTTCATTTTTATCAAAATTAATGTAAAATTTAATCTCTGGGCAACCTAGAATTAGCCATACACCACTGAAACCAATCTTTCAACTGCATATGGAGGCAAGGAGGGAATTTCTTTATCTAGTTCTACTTCTCAACTAGATGGAGAAGGAAGTGAGGCTGGATTACTCTTCTAGAAAGAAAATAGGCAAAACCGGTAATGTTTCAGCTGTGCTGAATAGCTTAGCTTATTTTCAGACTGTAGAAACTTTTTCCTTGAGACTCAGATTTAAAATGTCTTTGGATTAGATAAATTTTCACCTGTGTTTTTCTGTATTTTTCTAACACGCATTTTATTGGTGTACATTGTAATTAACGACTGAATTTCTGCCAAATATGGAGAAAAAGCTGCATTCTGTTCTGCCAATTTAAATCTCTGGTCTTATTTTTTCTACTTTTATTTCATCCATAGCTAGTAAAATATCTATTTGCTGTTTATACTAGATCAAAGAGAGATTGCATCGTTGCCTTAATTGCTTGGCGGAAAACTGATGTTGACAACTTGAAGCTTTATGTATTTCTGAAATTCCTGTAACTTCTGTATAATTGCAATAAAACCTTTTTAATTTAGTCCAGCTGCTATTTTGAGCCACTTGTCACTATCTTTTACTGAATGTTCAACTATTTAAAAAAAAAAAAAACCAAAACCAAAAACTTTTTAATGGGTAACCACTATTTTTTCTTTGCATGTTTATTTTTTGGGGGTCACTTTAAAGGTGATGTACTTGTGTTTTGCCTGCAGTGCTTTTCTCTTTTAGTGAGGGAGTATGAAGAGTGCTTCCTAAAATCACTGATGCTGCAGCATTTTTCAGCATCTTTGTAGGGATTAAATTTTAGGTTGATCAGCTGGAGAAAGTGCATTTCAGAGGGCTGGGGAAGTTAGTCTGAAAACAGGGGGTAGGGGTGGCTGGGGGGTTGGTTTGGTTTGTGGTGGGGTTTCATGGGTTTTTTAGTGTTTTTTTGTTTGGGGGTTGGCAGGTGTTTTTTTTTTAATGGGTAAGGGTAAGAACTAAAACCATCTTTCCTCTAAAATTTAGGTCCAGCTCTGAGGAGCTTCTTGGTGCTGTCCTGCATTTGCCAAGCACTTACTTCATGTCCCAGCTCTAGCTTAGGCCTGGGTTATGAAAACAGCAAATTTTGGTGTATTTGGAAAGGGGGACAAAGATAACTTGTATTGCCCTCTAAGCCCCAATAAAAATAGATTTTTGTGTAAGGGCGTTTGAAAGTAAGTTTTATGAGGCTGTGAAGGGCTGTCACTTTTTTTTTTTTTTTTTTTTCTAGATGGACCTAGGTGCTTATGTTTTATGGAGTCTTTTAAGCTTGGACTAAGTCCAAGTGCAGAGGCAGCTTTTGACACACCCCCCAACCACCTCCCTCCAGGAGCTAATTTTGCATTTCGCCGTGTTTACCCAAGCCCCCCTTACACCCCGCAGACAAACGTCTGGCTGCCCTGGGCGCTGTGCCCCGTGCCCCCCACCCGCGGCAC
>NW_009258755.1:270894-286778 GCF_000687185.1 Egretta garzetta
CCCGCAGGCGGCGCCGCCGCCGCTGGAAATGCCCGATGGCCTTTGTGCTGGGACTCAGGTCTGTCCCCCAGGGGCTTCCTGATTTTGAGCGGTATCAGGAGGAGAAATTTCGGATACTTTGGCAGCAGTATGAAATAATTGTGCGCTTCCCCAGTTCTTTCTAAGGTCACGATGGCCGCGAGCAGGCTTCTGTGGAGTCCCATAGCTGCGCGGTCTGTGCTGCCTGCGTGCGAGCTGCTGTTGCTGGGACGTTTGCAGGTGTGTTATTCTGCTTGCCAAAACTTACTGAGCGTATTTGGTTTTGTTTTGTTTTGTTTTTTTAATAGGTCAAAGGAGCGTTTACTAGCTTTGGCAAAAAAAGGGGCGTGGGGAGTTTAAACTCTTGATGGCAGTATCACAGAATTTCTTCATGTTTAGTCTTTAGCTCCAGGACAGATCTCAGTGTTTGTGGAAAACCACTTTTCCTTTTTCAGTTTAGGAGGCTTGTTAATGTGCTGACTGTATTGTGAAACTTTGTTTATGTCTTTTGTTTGGTTGGTTTGGTTTGGTTTGGTTTTTTCTCTCAGGGAAGTCCTATTAGTAAAGCTCCTGAAACTTCTTATCTTCAATTGTTTACTATACTAGAATTACCCCAGTAAAGATAAGAGGAAAGCGAGGGATCTAGATTGTGTTTATTAAAAAGCAATCAGGCACCATTGCTGAAATTGGTTTAAAAGATAAGAAAATAAATGATTAATGATGTTGGTCTGAGACAGATCTTACTAGCATGTAGCTGTTGTTAATAGTGCCTGCATATTTTTAGGTATGTTACATTTAGCAAGGACTGGAGCAGGAAAGGGGAAGAGCAGTTAGACATTAGATCAATTTTAGCAGTGCTGCATGTTCAGGCTTGTAGTGGATTTCTTTTTCCTTCAACGCTGTGAATTTTATATGTTTCTTGTTTTTTGCAGACAGTTCTCTGTTAGACTTTTTTGAACACGGTAACAGAAGAGTAGCCAGATGCACGCTATTTACGAAGAATTTGTGTAAAAGCCTGAATAAAATCTCTGATAACCAAGTTAGCAGCTTCTATGGTTGGATGCTCCAGGGGAGTCTTTAAGTATCATGAGCCTGTTGTCCAGAGCGTGCTGCAGCCAAATGCAGGGACCATGCCTGCCTGCGTTGCTGTGTGGTAGGGACATTAATATTGCTTTACGCTTAGTTTTCTCTGGAAGGTCACCACAGGTACAACGACTCTTATGTGAGGCTTGCCCAGTTGTCTGCAAAATGTACCAAGCTCTCATGTATTGCTTATGTTAGCTGGCACACCGAGTTGAATTGCCACAGATGTGAGAGTACTGTAGAAAGAACCACAGGGGTAGTGTATTTTGAGTACGCAAAGGGAAAAGTCAGTGAACACCGGCAGCGTGGACCCGCCTGGGCCCTGCGCAAGGAGGTTCTCCAAAAGGCACTGGAAGTCACAGCTGCTGTCAGTGGGCCGGCTCGGGTTTAGTGGTGGCAGTAGGAGATGACCAAATGTCTGCGATGCTGCATGTATACTACTGGGAAGGCAGTTGCTGCAGAAGTGGTTGGGTAAGAGGTGAACGGTATGTGTTTTCTGAAAGCTTTGTGGTTGTTTGTTTTTTTTAATAGGGACGATCTCTCTCAATCTCTAACCTCAGCTTTCAGATACTGTCCATAAGAGCTGTGGGCCAACAAAGTGTTTCCTTTTGTGTGTGGTTCGTGGAGGAGGTGAATGTGTTACAACACTCAAACTGAAGGCCTCTTAAGTTTGGTTGGGAGTCTCCCATGCTTAGTTTCAGGAGTTCATGGGTGAGACTTTGCTGTGGATCAGGGCAGTGACAGTTGTGCTCCTATGTAGTAGGAAAGGAATCGATAGAAGTGGGAAGATTGTGTAACTTCAGACCTGCCACTCATGACTTGGGTGCTGCAACCCTGGGATGTTTTGAGTCAGTGTCCATTTCGGATTCCTACCTGTTTCTTCTGTAAACAACCTGGTCTAAACTTAGGGGGCTATTTTCTTTTAAGCTACATTTTCTGTTGTAGTTTTGTCTTTACCCTGAGCTGAATAAAGAAGGGCTTATCTCGGCTGTGTGTGGCTCTATTGCTCGTAAGATGGAAGTAAAATATTGTGCCCAGGGGAGAGCAAGCAGAAGTATCAGAAATGGCAAATACTGCATTTCAACAACTGAGTAGCAGAGAAGGGAGGCCTTCTTGGCTGCGTAGAAGTGCAGTAAGAACTTGAGGGAGAAGGTAGAGGTCAATTCTTAATCAAAGGCTTCTGCACATATGCCTGCGGAAAGAGAAATACTAGACTGGGGAGGAAAAGTAGGGTTTGGTATTTTTGTTTTAATAAAGCATTTTTGTATTCTGTAGCTATGACAGGTAGCAAAGACTCAATCTCTAGAGTGGATGGAGCTTTATAGTCCTGCCCTGTACGCATCCAGATGTGGGCATCGGAGAATACAGAAGATAAATGTTATTAAACGTCATGAATTCTGTGTTTGTCAATGTTCCCAGTAGTGTAGAAAGACTAAAGTTAGCAGTGGGAAATTTGGGGGGGATTTAGACTTTGCCAGAACTTGCTTCTCATAAGGATTTGAATTTTTCATGTGAAAAGGGAGAATAAAACAAAGTTTCTGCTTTTCTGCGTGTTGGTTGCTTTGTTGGTTGTATTGTAAGGTCTTCATTACCAGTTCTTCAGGGTTTTTTGTTTTGTTTTGGGTTTAGTTTGTTTGTTTTGGTGCTGCTTGTTTTGTTGGTTTTTTTTTTTTTTTTTAAGAATACAGTTGTCTGTGCTGGGTACCTTGACTTTCAGGTCATGCAAGGATACTCTTTGAAAACAGTGATGTCCTGTTCAATCATTATTGCCTGGCAGGGATCCAGTTGGCAGTTTTCTTTCTTCTCTTATCTCTGTTATTCTAACTTGATGCACTTCTTCTTTCTTAATCTGTCTCCTATGTTATTCTTTCCCAATATGTAAATCAATTATTAGTATTCTGCAGCAGTTCGGGGTTTCGGGACTTCCAAAGACACCATGCCGCGCAGCCATGCCCTGTGCAGGACTGCTGGAGAGACTCTCTGAGCCGCGGGGGGGGGTTGGTGGTGGTGTTGGCCTTCCTGTGTGGCTAGGAGAGTCTTCTTTACATTCAAGACAATAGGTCTCGTCTCTTTTATGAAGGTATTTGGATCCTAAAACTAATTTTCCTAAAGACAGAAAGGGGAAGAGATTGCAGATGTATAGTCTGTTTTGGATACATTGGTTATGGAATACAAAATAGTAACATTGTTTTTTTCCAAGAAATCCACTTTTCTTCCCCACCCCAGCCACAAACCCTGAAAACCCAAGTTGGTTCTTGGCCAAATTCAGCCCCAAATAAGCCTGTTTTTTTCACCTACCCTACTTGAGGATACCAGTGCTACCAGGAAACATCACTTGAGAAAGGGAATCTGAAACGGTTTTGGTTCTGTTTTTGCAGTGCCAGGGAGCAGACATTTGAATAGACTTCCTAAGGAATGTCTTCATGCAGAGCAGATGAAGTTCAGCTGATTCTCAGCTTGTTTTGACTCTTCATAATGTTCTGCTTATTTCATTTAGGGCTTTTGAAACTAGGTCATGTGTTTGTATTCTTCGGTCTACTTGTTACTACTATGAGTAGATAATGTAATCAGAACATCTGGCTAGAAAGATTACCAGCTTTATGTTGCACTGACCTATTTATACCTTTGGGATTGCAGACCCTTCTGAGTACAATTACCTCATTTACATATCTACAGGTTTCTGTTTCTAACTATGGATTTCTTCTTTAT
Organism: Egretta garzetta; assembly: GCF_000687185.1. NCBI lineage: Eukaryota > Metazoa > Chordata > Aves > Pelecaniformes > Ardeidae > Egretta > Egretta garzetta. The sequence goes on from NW_009258755.1 coordinate 274,705, forward strand.
TTACTCTCCTTTTTGCAGTAGGGGCTATGGACATTAAGTTGTAATAGAAATGTAAATAATGTTAAGTACAGAAACATGGTGCGTCTTTCTGTTGCTATTTTTTTATGGCCATTTCTCTTTCTTCTAAATTTAACATTAAGATTTGCAATTGATAGAAGAATTCATGTTGCTTTTATAAAGCAACTTCTTATTTCCAGAAAAAAAACCAGGTGTGGTATCACTTCGCTAGAAGAACAAAAGCAGAACTAGCCTGTGTTTTGATGACTTCAAACTTTCTCAGGTTAACCATGGAGCACATTAGAAATAGCGGGTTGTGAAGTTTATTATGGTGTTATGTCAGGCTGTTTTGTTTGCTTATGTTATCTTTGGTGTGGTCTGCTAATGCAACAGAAGACATGTTCCTGTTTGTAAGTGAGCAATATTTATACTTGAAGCTAAGGGATTTAATTTAAATGGTGTTTCATAATGACACCATCATGCAGAACACATGCCTAGAGGCATCAAAACTGTTGAGATGCAAATCAAGTGGGTTTTTGCCAAGTGGCTCTGAACCTGTCTTCACCTTCCCAGTTTGCAGCATGCTTATCCTGTATTTTGATGATAAGTTAAAGGAAAACCTTGCTTGTAATAGAAATATGTACACATGCAAGCAGTATTGAGAAATTTGTGTAACATGAAGAGGAAAAGAAACGCAAACCGGTTTGTGTTTTAATATCTTCTGTTCTGCCTTGCTGAGGAAATTAATGTCTCAGGACATTGAGGGGAAAAGGCTATAGCTAACGTATGTCCCAGAGTAACGGTCCTACAAAATTGTTATAATTTATAATAAAGCACCTACAGTGCCTTTTCTCCATCTGTTAGTGTCTTGCAAAGACTAATAAAACTACTGATGTAACTGTTATATTCATTTCACTGATTGGGAAAGGAGGGACAGTATTTCCCAAAGCTATTACAAAGAACCTTGTGTTCTTCCATTTATTGTTTCCCTGTCTTCTGGCTATTGGGTTGCAGACCTTTCTATTTCTTCTTGAAAATAGAGCATTTTGGTTTCAGACTCTTCCTTTCTCTTCCAGGTGTTATTTTTGCACCTTACGGCCCTGTCTGGAAGCAACAGAGGAAATTCTCTCTCTCAACACTGCGTCATTTTGGAGTAGGAAGACACAGCTTAGAGCCTAAAATCATTGAGGAGCTGAAGTTTATAAAGGAGGAAATGCTGAAGCATGGAAAGGATTCATTTAATCCCTTTCCGATCATTCGCAACGCGGTGTCCAATGTTATCTGTTCCATGGCCTTTGGCAGGCGTTTTAACTACGAAGACGTTGAGTTCAAGACAATGCTGAAGAACATGGCCCGTGCACTAGAGCTAAGCGTGAACACCTATATGATCCTGGTCAATATCTGCCCTTGGCTCTACTACCTTCCCTTTGGGCCTTTCTGGGAACTTAGGAAAACAGAATTAGATATTACTGCTTTTCTAAAGAAAATAATTGCACAGCACAGGGATACACTGGATGCAGCAAATCCCAGGGACTTCATAGACATGTACTTCATCCATGCAGAAGAAGAAAAGAACAACAAGGAGAGCAGTTTTAATGAAGACTACTTATTTTTTATCATTGGTGACCTCTTCATTGCAGGCACAGACACCACTTCCAACACACTACTGTGGTGCTTGCTCTACATGTCTCTCTATCCAGAAGTACAAGGTAAGACTATTTTTATTCTAGGTGTTTTATTCCAGGCTGTAAATGTCTAGATAGATATTCAGAAACAGAAGCAAACAGTGACAGTGGAGAAGTCATTTGGAGTGCAAATAGTAGATGTATATGTAATCGGACATTTTCTAGCATGCTCTACTACAATGATCTCTAGGTTAGTGCTATATATTAACTATGTAAATGGCCCTTTAGTCTATGCATTTCTTCTTGTTTAGGACAACTTTATCTTTCCCAAGCAATTCCAGGGAACCTTAGCATGTTTCAAAAGCTTTGGCAATTGTGGCGTTCCAGGCCCATAGTAGTGATGTAAGATATGTGAGATGTGCAGTGGTGAGGTCTGCTTTTATGCCTCCCTGAGCAGGGAGGTTCTTGAGCCTAGCAACAGAGTCTGGGGAAGTGAAACACTGTAGAGGAAGATCAAATTAGAGACAGCTTAAGCAAATTGGACTTACACTAAGTCCATGGAGCCAGCTGGTCATGTCATTGCAAGGCTTCTCCCCATTGATCTTGAACGGTCATGGCAGTTGGGTAGGTTGCAGACAACAGAGGGGAAGAAGACACATGGAGCACATGGCACCAAAGGACAGGCAGAAGGAACTGGGCTTGTTCAGTGTTAGTGAAAGATGACTGAGGGGAGACCTTATGCTGTCTACAACTACCTGATCAGAAGATGCTAAGAAGATGGAGGCAGCCTGCTCTGAGGCGTGTAGTGGAGGGAAAAGCAGCAGCAGTGATAGAAGAAAATTCTGATCAGATACTAGGAAAAAATACTGCCCTATGAAGATAGCAAGGAGTACAACAGGTTGCCCCAAGAGTTTACAGAATCTCTGACTTTAGAAGTATTCAAAACTCAGTGGGGTGTGAGCCTGTGTAGTCTGATTTACCCTCAGAGTTGGATCTAACTTAGAAGATGACTTTGCTTTGAGTAAGGGTTTAGATCAGGTGACCTCCAGGGAGGTTCCTTGCAACCCAGATTATTTGATGGTGCTATGATCTGCTTACTGTCTGTGACAGAATTCTAGAAGATGACTTGTAGATTTTTATGGACATAAAAAATACCAGTGGTGTTGGAGAGGTTACAGTATTAAAGTAGTACTTGCTAGAGTTGTATTTCAGGACTTCTTAGGATGCATTTCCATTGCCAAAGACTTAAAATTAATTTTAATTAAATATTTTTCTATACTGAGTCTTGTTACAGTACACGTGGTTGCAAAGCCAGTGTTTTCTTTAGTACTATTCAGCAAATTTAGGTGGTGGAATTTAAGAAAAATAAAGCAATTGATTTATTAATTTATTAGCAGCTTCTCCTAAAGTCTTACATAGCAACTGATTTCCACTAGAAAGGTTGTTGGGTATTTGCAGACTGGAAACCTCAAGTTATCGAAGAACAATATAAACCTGTAATACTTGATAAGTATTTGAGATTTTGAGGGTTTGATGTGCTGCAGATGCTTTGCAAAAAAGCAAATAGATACTTGTTTACAGCACCTATCTGTCTGGAATAATCTCTTTAAACAGATCAAGATAATAGTTGATCACACAAAGTCAACCAAATTGTTGCGCAAAAATTGCAAAATAGGGCATCAGTTCAGTATAGGGGAGAGAGAGTCCACTGGAGACAAATATAAAATAAAATTTTACTGCATAGGCTTATTCTTCTGTTTGTAATGGTCATGCGTTGTCACTGCTTGTCTTGATATGCAGTTACATGAGATGTGTTCTAAATCACTCAAATGAGGTCCAGAAGAGTTTTGGGGTTTTTTTTTTTTAACCCTTTGCCTGGTACTGTACATGTGCTAGTGAGTTTTCTCTCTTCTGCTGATATCTAAGTTTTATTGCCTCTCTCTGATTTCCCTGTTCCTTATGCTGTAGCTGTTGTCAAACAGCATAAATAAACTCAGTATTCCAGAGTGTATCACTTAGCTACATAATGTGATTCTCTTACTTCTAGTATCCCATTCCTTATGTATCCCGATTGCCTGGGACTCATATATGGGCTTTTTTTCTTTTTTTTTTGCCCCCTGAAAATATGTTTCTCTTATCCCCTAAAAGAAATACCTGAATTGCATAACTTCTAGCAGTAGCAAATGTTGCAGATGTGGAAAGGCAAATGAAGGGCTATCGGGGAAAAAATCAGGAAGAATGTATTTGTCTGTAGAAGCCAGTTTTGCTTTTCACATGGAAAAAGAGAAGGATGGGTGTGTGCGGGTGTGCATGTATGTGCATATAGGGAGGCAGTGGGGGAGTATTTGGTTTGGTCTGTTCCCTGACTTAATTTTGGTCCTTGACTTCTGAAGATCTGTGAGATTTTTAAATATATGAAACATAGCAGAGCAGTTCAAATAACATGCAGTTAGCAGAGAACTCTTGGAAGTCTACATTTTTGCAGTCAGTAATGTGAGCAGCAGTTTGGCTGCTTTCTGTATAGTCCCACATATCTTTACAAACTCCAAAGAAAAACATTCAGGATAAAATGCTGGTGTGACATTTGGCATGAGACAGTCTCCTTAGTTTTAATTTTTTTTTTTAATATTGAAAACTTTGTTAGTTTAAATTACTGTGGACGTGCATACCTGAATGCAGAGCTATAATGTGGCATTTAAAAAAGTAGCAAAACCTCACAAATAAGGTACTCGAGAGCCACACCATTAGCAAATCTCTTGCTGTCGAGGTATTTTTTTTACTGTGTTCCTCATATGAGAACTTGTTTTCCTAGCAAACCCAGTAGGTGGCAGCAACTGTTTGTTGAACACTTTGTACGGTATTTCTGAATGCTTCTCTGAAAACAGAAACTTTTTTGCATTGAGCTTTTATTTAATCTTGAACCAGTGTGTAGGAGAGAAAAGAGCAAAAACTCAGAGTATCAGCAGCCTGGGTTCTGAATCTTGGAAAAGGCAAGCAGGACAACCACAAAATATTCAGGATATCAAGGGTAAAAAATGAAAACTGACAATTTATTATTTTTGATTAAGCGTTAAATTTGGGGTCTTCTCTTTCAAGATTGTCTTTTGCTGTATAGCCAGATTCCAAGTTACCTGGAAGAAAAGGTGCGTCATCCTGCACATGGGAGTGCTGGTTTTGGCTGGGATGGAGTTAATTTTCTCCACCGTAGCTAGCACTGGGCTAGGTTTTGGATTTGTGCTGGAAACAGTGCTGGTAACACAGGGATGTTTTCGTTATTGCTGAGCAGGGCTTGCACAGCATCAAGGCCTTTTCTGCTGCTCTCCCCACCCCACCAGTGAGTGGGGTTGGGGGGGGCACGAGAAGTTGGGAGGGGGCACAACCAGGACAGCTGGCCCTGACTGACCAAAGGGGTATCCCACACCGTATGACGTCATGCTCAGCATGTACAGCTGGGGGAAGAAGAAGGAAGGGGGGTACATTCAGAGTGACGGCGTTTGTCTTCCCAAGTACCCGTTACGTGTGATGGAGCCCTGCTTTCCTGGAGATGGCTGAGCACCTGCCTGCTGGTGGGAAGCAGTGAATGAATTCCTTGTTTTGCTTTGCTTGTGCACACGGCTTTTGCTTTACCTATTAAACTGTCTTTATCTCAAACCACGATTTTTCTCACTTTTGCCTTTCCGATTCTCTCCCCCATCCCACCGGGGGAGAATGAGCAAGGAGCTGTGTGGTGCTTAGTTGCTGGCTGGGGTTAAACCATGACAACGGGTGAAGCAAATCTTGCATCTTGGAAACTTCTATAAAGAGAATTACTTGTATGCTGAGCCTTTAGTGAGATGAAAGGGGCAAACAAATATTTTGACACTCTGTGCCTCACAAAAATGAGAGGGGAGATGAGCTCGTTAACTTCTGGTTTTCCTTTGCAGAAGGGCTGTGTGAGGGAAGAAGCATCTGCTGCTGCCTTTTGGGGGAACTGGGAAATAGCTGTTTAGGTTCTATGAATAGAAAACAGGAAACAGCAAGAACAAGTTAAATGGCTTCAATGCTTGCAGTAACAGCACCAGAATCCCTGCTCCAGAATGAAATATCTAAAGCAGCTGCATGAAAAGCTTTCCCAACTCTTCACCACCTTCCCCGGTTCTGAGAACTGGATCTCCCCAGGGACAGAGGCCAGCTCAGGCACGCACTGCATACGGTCTCTTTTTGTTAATTTTTTTAATGCAGGCCAGAAGCTTGATGTTTTAACCATTCAAATTACTCTATCGTTAAACTCTTAAACTAAGATTATGAATACAGTTGGTACAGGAACAAAACTTTCCCTGTACTTTTCCAATACAGAAGTATGTCTGTCATCTCAGTAGCTTTACTCTTGACAGCTATTGAGATTGCGCTTGGTTGTTTTGTTCTCGAGTGAGTCCATTCAAGGCTTATGTTGGTAGCTGTTTCAGTGAGGGATCACATTTTGTCATCTCGACAAATCTATATAAACAATAAAGCATAGGCAAATGAAATTGAGATGATGTCTTCTCACATATTGTGCATCTTTTTTTATCTTTTATTTTTCTCACTCCTGTTGAATAGAGAAGGTTCAGGCAGAAATTGAAGCAGTTCTAGGACGTGACAAAGTTCCCTCTCTTACCCACAAGGCTCAAATGCCTTTCACAGAGGCAACCATTATGGAAGTGCAGAGGATGACTGCGGTTGTTCCCCTTTCTATTCCTCGAATGGCCTCAGAAACTGCTGGTAAGCATTTGTGGAGACTTGTTAATACAGCATTTCTTTTGTGGATGAAGATCTGATGGGACGTCTAGTGAGAATTTATAAAGACCTCATTCATATATATTTGACATGTAGCCAAAGTATGTAAAATGCCATTTTTAGAGGGTTGGTGGGCTTGAGATACGCCTCTGTTTAAGCAGCATGTCTGGCCTAGCACCCGAAGTTTCCTAATTTAGAGCTATTTCTTTTCTGGAGGTCAGCTTGTGTTGACTGATGTGCTTGGTGGTAGTTGGCAGCTAAGACTCCACCTTTGTACCTGGAACAGCAGAATTGGTTTTGGCCATCTGACACAGAGGTCTGAAAACATCGATTTGGAGCAATTGGCTTATACCATTGAGGTCTGCATCTACAGAAAGCAATAATAAATATCCTTTTCCAAGTCATCTTGTTGGCTATATGTTTTCATAAACATAGCTGAACACTGGCTAAAGTGAGTGGGAGGTAGCAATACTTGGCTTTCAAACCCAGTACTGACTAGTTTTTTTAATGTTTTGGCTTGCAGGACAGTGAGGTGCAACAAGCTGAAATGAGACTAGTCACTTCAAAACCCTTTTGTGATAACAGTTCAAAACCCAGCCCTCTACCTCCACCTTCACTGTGGTGGGACTCTGTGGCAGCACAGGAACAGGAGGAAACCGGGTCACAGCACTTCCATGCAGCAGAATGCATTTCTAATGGTTGCTGCTGCCTTTTCCCTGCAGGGAGCTGTTGGTGTAACTTGATGTCTTTCCAGCTGCTCTGGCCTGCGTGATTCTGACCCAGGCAGGCAGAGATCACCTTTGCCTGAAGCTCCTGCTATGTTTGCAGCCCACAGCTAGGAATCCGTATAATTTTTGTGACAACATTTAGTCATCCTTTTAATAAATGTAAGTCTCCTGTGTTTACTTCTAGCAATTTGTCAGATCCTCTGTCTCTGCTTTTGTTTAAAGTGCTGCAGGGATATACTATTCCGAAGGGCAGCGTGATCGTGCCCAACTTGTGGTCAGTACACAGAGATCCTAACATTTGGGAGAAACCAGATGAATTTCAACCATCAAGATTTCTGGATGAAAATGGCCAGCTAATTAAGAAAGAGGCATTCATTCCTTTTGGAATGGGTAAGATATCCTCATGCAGTCAGAAGCTGATTGGGGGTGGGAGGATGTGTTTCAAGTGTAGGGCCTTGGAAGCGCAAGATGTGGAAGTCACGCGTAGGACCAACTACAGAACTTGTTTTAGTACTACAGTTGGTGGCTTGCAAAATGGGTTGGGTTCCTAAAAGCTCCAGTTGCCAGGCAGAAATGAGAAATTATGAATTGTTCTTTCATAATACTTCTGCTATGGATGTAATTGCTCTTAATATGAAGCTGTGCAGCTGAGCAAGGCTTAGGCTCAAATATGGGAGACCAAAGCTTCGGCGTTCTTAGTTTAATAGTAGTTTGAGCCTTTCTGTGTTTGGACTGTGCTAGCATAAGGAATTGCATGTGTGCTACCAAATGGATTGACAGTATAAAACCAGTAATATATCTCTTCTAACTGTTCTTTAGGTAAACGTGTGTGCATGGGAGAGCAGTTGGCAAAAATGGAGCTGTTCTTAATTTTTGCAAGTCTAATGCAGAGTTTTACCTTTTTGTATCCTGAAAATGCTGCAAAACCATCTATGGAGGGAAGGTTTGGCCTAACTTTAGCTCCATGTCCATTCAATATAATAGCTTTGAAGAAATGATATAACATCAAAAAAGATTAAACAAAGAAGTACTGCACTTTTGAAATCCAGCTTTATTTTGTTTCCAGCTTATTTTGTTACTTTCTTTCCAGAAAAACGCCAACTGCCTAGGCTTTCATAGTCAGTAAGAATGATCCATTTACACTTCTGGAAAGAGAAGATTTTTTTGTCAGCTGTTGCATTCCACAAATGAACTGACAGCATAGTTTGAAATTTGATATTAAAAATTGCTGGGCTTAACCCCTCTGCCTATAAGCTATTACTGTCAGTTGGTCAAATATTAATTATGGGAGAATGGTCCAAAACATCTGTTAATGGTTTAGCAAATAGTAATTGTTATTTTGGTAAAATTTACCAAAAGAGTGAAGGACATAATCTAACATTGAAGGGATTAATGAATGGGAGGGTATTAGCATTTTCTGTGTAAAGAAACATTACGACTGAGCTTAAATGATGACAAATACATTTTGGAAATTACTACTTCTTTTAACCTTGGAGGATTCTTTCCTGAAAGTAACTCATAGGTGTAGATCAGATTGAATCAGTCTGGATTTCTGGATCCAAACATTCTTGACTATCAGGGCTCACTATAAACAAGCAGGTGCCAACTCTGAAAACCCAGGCTTGGAGGCCAAATGAATCCTTGAATATACCATGTTCTTAACATGAAAGGAGTGTGCAGTGTCTCAACGCAGATGTTTTACCTCAGAATATAAATGAGAGCAGATTTCTCTAACAAGAAACTGAAGTCTCTTCTCTCTGGTGCCAAGCAGATATTCAAGACATCTGTGCTGCCACTTCGCGTTCGCTCTTTTCCCCATGTCAGCAGTGGCTGCAGTCTGGATGAGACCAACAGCCCGCTCATCTGTGAAAACTCTACATGCATAATCCTTAAGTTGGGCCTTGCACTCAGGTTTTTCATTTACAGGCAGTGTGGACAGTACAGCCATAACCTGTGTGCCATTGGGAATGGGAGTCATACTTCACATATGGCATCAACAGGGCACTACAGATGCAGGTCTTACACATTTAGGCATGGAACGTGAGCAATCTGACAAAGTTGAGGTTTGAGTATAAAGGCTTTCTCTTTGTTATCTTCCATATGGAGTAAAAAGACCTGTAGTTTATACCATATTAGTGTATCAGTACCTTACTCTCTTTTACATGCAAAAATTGTAGTGCTGTTTATGGCTATCAAACCAATTGCCAAGGAAACCTGTTGTTAGGTGTTTTGGAAGGGGCCACTCGGTCTTGTCTTTTGTTTGAAAGATCTCTCAAACATCAAAACCGATCTTTTGGGGGACATGTAACAATTAACCTTTAAATAATTGTTCTTAATCATCCTTAAATCTCTTTATACACCTTTTGATCTAGCAGAATTTCAAATCAGATGAAATAAGTACATATGTACTTTTTTAAGGAAATATATTCTTTCCCCTCCCCAAGATCTAGAAAATGCTAGCAGTCCTCCTCACGTCAAGATTAGGAGACTGGAACGTGCAATTGACTGTAAAGTGGAATTGGGTATTGCATAGCAGAAACTAAACCTAAATCTTAAAAGAAGAGTCAACTCTTCAGCTTTAAATTAACCTCTGTTTTTGTTGCTTTTTCACTTTTAAAAGCCAGGTAGTGCCTAGCAAAGACTATAGGATAGTCACTTCAGATATTTGGAAATTAAGGTTTTCTGTTAGCCGTTTTGAATAACGGCAGGGCTTAATTTCTGATTGATGTATTTGGTTGGTCAGGTACCCCACTGTTTGTGTGAGGACTTCCAGTTCTTACATGGGCTAACTTTTGACCTTATAGCCCATGATCGTGTCAAGTTTTTATTTTGTATAAAACTTTTGAAAACCCCATAGCACCATAAAAAAGTTGGGTTTGGTACAAGTGCTGGTAAACTTGCACTACAAGCTAAGAGTATTGGAATGATAAGCACTTATTTCTTTAACTTTATATTTTCAAATAAGTAGATACTCTACAGTTGGGATTTTTGTCTGGACATCCTTAATAAGGTGTATGCTTAATTGCAAAGCTAAAATTAAGTGCTGATAATATTTATCTTTCTGTTGAAATGCCTCTTTAAGCAAGATAGTGATGCTGGTGTGCAACTGATTGCTTATATAAAATACGTGTCCTTTTAACCAATGAGGACACATTTGAAAAGCACTTTAGTATTTTTTTTACAGATTCCAAAGAAGGCACAATTAGCGTTAACCCCTAGTATGGGGAATTGTACATACGTGTGCTCGTTTTGCCTGCTGGGTTTAGTTTAAAATGTCACATTTGAAAACTATCCTTCAAAACCTATAATCAACCGCTGCACAGTGCGACAAGCTAAAAGCACTGATGTGAAGGTGCAGCCACGTCAATGTCTGCCAGAATGCAAGCAGGTGTTGGAAATGACAGTAAAGACCTGCCTTTCATGCCTTCCAGATGCACTGAGATTTTCACAGGATGCCATGAAAGTAGCTAAACAATAGCATTAAAGCAACAAAATGTTTGTGGCTTTAGAAGTGTGTTGCCATCTTTGGTGAACTGTGAGTAAAGTGGTAGCAGATCTGGTTTGTGTTTGTAAATGTAGCCTTCCCCTCTCTTTTTTTTTTTTAGCAGAGGAAGCATCTCAAATGCCTTATTGAAAAATGTATGTTTATATAAGTGGATGGCTATTTATGAATGCTGGAAATGTCTTTATTTCTAAGAAGGACTTCAGACTTTGCTTCAGTGTAATTTTATTTTTAATAAAGTAATTCCCAAGTAAGTGTTTGACAGTTTTGCATAGTCATTTTAATGAGTTCCACTTGCTGATTAAGCCTGTGGTGTGTGGTGTTTGGTGTTTTATGTCTTACGAAGAAAGCTTTTGAGCAAGATGTTACAAAATGTTTTGGATGAGGGGTGAAGGAGATGGGGGAATAAAGTGAAATTGGGAAAATACAATGCCAGGCACGTTATGAGCAAATGATAGGAGGAGTATGTCTGGTCATGCTCTAAATGCATTTTTAAAAACACTGTTACTTGGAATAAGAGGAGAGAGAAAAGTGGTGATGAGCAGAAGGGCAAATGAGTTGCCACCAGGAGGAGAAGCACAGCGTGAGGAACGAGGTGGGAAAGAAAACCATGGGCAGAATCAAGGTGTAGTTTTGCTGGACTCCTGGCACAAAGGGTTCGGAGAGGGAAGGGGGTGCCCAGGGAGAGCCTGGGGTGGGGGGCAGAGGGCTGGGGCCTCTGGCCCCGGGGGGAGGAGATCCTTGTGCACAGGAGGGGAGGGCCAAGCGGGAGACAAGCGAGGGACTCTGGGGAAGGAGCGGGTGTGAGCTGGGCGCTCAGGAGCAACAGCTGTGTGTGCAAGTCCTGCGCCTGATACCTTGGAGTTAGGTGGCAGGTAACTTGGCACGGTGCTGGGTTTTTTAGGGAATTTCATTAATTACCCGCTGAGCTGTCATTTGTGTACACAAGGAACAGCAACTCCGAGTCTCTGCTTGGGTACAGCAGTTTCCAGCAGCCATGAACTGGTCCTGACTCGTCTGCCGTCACGTGAGGCTGAGTGAGGAAAGGGAATTTTTTGCCTTGCGCTTTTGGTACAAAGTGCAGAGATACAAGAATACTCCGCTGCTTTTGTTTGAAGAAAACAGGTTGCTTAATGTTTACCCCGGCGTTGACTCCAATCGAATTCGCTGTAGTTGCTGTGTTGTCAGCTGCCCCTGTTACTGAGCTGAGGTGCCGGTTGTTCCAGCGATAAAGGAATTAGGTGGAAAATTATGGTGGTCTGCATCTGATTTAGTATTTGTAAAGGAAGGATTTTTTTTGGCTGGTTGTTTGCTATATAGTTTGTGCTAGCCTGCAAGTGAAATCCCCTTCTAGTTTGGAAATACTCTTACTGCGGGGTGCTTCTAAACGAGCTGCCACAGGAGCAGCGCGAAGCCGGGGGAGGAAGGGCAGCGCCCTGCGCTGCACAGGGCGGGCAGGGGAGCAGC
>NW_009258755.1:287504-332335 GCF_000687185.1 Egretta garzetta
GGGTGGTGCCCGCGGCTGGCCCGGCCTTGCCCGCCGCACGGGGTCGAGTTGCCGCGCAGGTCTTCTCCCCGGGCGGCAAGGCAGGAGCAGCGTTAAAAAAGTCCCCCAAAAGCAACGCAACAAAACTTGTCTGAATACATCGTAGTTCGTGTCCCAGTTGTTTCACGCTGCGCTTTCCTCAGCCCATGCTCGTGTGAGGAGCCGTGGCCGCTCTCGCAGCGGAGCCGTCTGTCTCTCCTCAGCGTGTGGCAGGTGACTGATCGCACACCGGGACACGAATCCGCTTTTTGGACAACAGAGCAGCCGACATCCCGCTCTGCAAACCGTCCGGACCAGGGGGCCTGCTGTGGCAGGCCGTGAGTCTCGCGGCCCTGGGCAAGGCGCCTCGGGGCGCTGGCAGTGTGTCTTCACCGCAGCCCGAGGATGAGGGCTCTGGGAGCGTGGAGGGACGCGCCCGTTCTGCCAACTTGTGTGAATTTGGGGTTGGTCGCAGGAGAGGAGTAGAAAGCGCCGCAGCTGCCCAGTTGCTGAGCTTTCAACCTTTTTGTTCCCTTCCTAATCCGCACATCTTCAGGTCAGATGGGTGGGCAAGAGCCACCAAGGTCAATGTTTTAAATTATTTAGGGTGGTTGTTAAAGAATTTCATGAGTCTCTGGGTTACTCTAGGTTTGCATTTATTCACAACTCGGAGTTGGGCCGTCACTGAGGCAATGTAAAAAATACACCTTACACCTTATATACCTTTTCAACATGATTACATAGTAGACAAAGGCTACTCTAAGTTTTCGCTGCATTCTCGATTCCTCTGTTCTTGGTCAGTAGAAAGTTCTCAGTTTTCCTTTGCTGGTATGTTCCGTCTCAGTCCTGTCGCAGTTCTGCTTCGTCTGGTCCGTTTCAGATGTCACTGTCTTCATCCTCTGGTGGTACAAAAGCTTGGTGTTCTTTGTTAACTTATTCTAAATTCTAACCCTTGACCTTAGTTGCAAGACATCCTTACCTTATCTCTAAGTCTAAAACTCCTACCATACCTTTGTATTGCTTAACCTTAATTTCTGTTTGCTAACTTTCTTCCACTGATTCAGCTCGGCTGGTGGTTAACCCAGCCATGGAGGGAGCTGTACAGGGGACAACTGAGCAAGTTCATCATGGACTGAAGGCATAATTATATCTGCCCATTTTTTAACAATGCCTACCCCAATCTAGTCTTAACCCTGTAGTTACAGCAAGCTCTATGGAATTTTCATTAAGAGTCGTTCTTAAGACGGTGTGTGGACTATTTATAAACCAGACAGTGTGTAACAAGTATGTTTGAGGGTGACAGAGCACTGGCACAGGCTGCCCAGAGGGGTTGTGGAGTCTCCTTCTCTGGAGATACTCAGAGCCTGCCTGGACGATGTCCTATGCAACCTGCTCTGGGTGAACCTGCTTTAGCAGGAGGCTTGGACTGGATGATCTCCCGAGGTCCCGTTCAACCCTTGCCATTCTGTGATTCCGTGATTCTGCAATAGTATTTGGAAAATGTAGGTCCAAGAAAGAAGCTTCTAACTTGCCAAGGGAGCAGATCAAGTGACATTTTTACAAGTTATTAAAGTTGAATACAGCATTATGAAAGTTGAATACAGCATCATAAGAAAACGAACATTTAAGCTGTCAGTCATCTGCAGAATTATGATGTGGTTAACATTTAAATAGGACTTATTTTCCCAGTGTTTAATCTCAGGCCTTTGGCTTTCAAGTTCATCTTTAACTTGATAGCTTTGGGACAGAAGACTGAATGGTCCTGTCAGTGATTTAAGATTTAGATATTTACCTAATCACAGAAAGAGCCTGTTGCCCAAGATACCAGGGTAGTTAACAGGCTTCACCAAGAGTAACTGGAGTATGCACGCATCCCCAGGTGGAAACCGTCAGTGAGGCTGGAATTCAGAAATAGCACTTCCCCATTTTCATGAATTAATGGGTTTCCTTCTCAGAACTGAAGATTTCTCACATTCCTGGCAAATCTCTAGTGGGAGGAACACAGGCTATTTCTTTTGCTAAGGAATTAGCTAGTCGTTTGTAAACTTGTCTGGTAAAAACACTGCTCTGCACCTTGATGCTAGAGCTTGAGGTTTCCACTGAAGGAACCATCAAAGAACAACTTTGGAGAAAGTAGTTCTCACGTTTGAGGAAGATGCACACTACGCAAAGGTGGTCTGCAGGGAAGGTGAACTGCTCTGCATATTGCTTTGGACTGCATGTTTTCTGAGAGCAGCTTGTCAAGAGAAACATGTCTGGCATTTGGCAGTAACAGGGGTTGCAGTCTTCTACCGCTGCTAAGGACCAAGGATTGCTTTGCTGACCATCTGTCTCCAATTTATCAATCCAAAATTATCTCAAAGTGGTCATGATTGTAGTACTGAGTGGGGTCTCCTCTGCACCCTATTAATAAAGCTGCTCCTCCCTTAGAAGGTGTCTCTCCTCTTTCCTTGCTTTCTCATACTGTCAGGGGAAACTACCCTCTACTAAAATGCATGGCTGAAAGCCAGGGGTTTGTAACTCATGATTCTGCCACGTGAAAAGCACTTCTGTATGAGAGAAGCATTAACTGAGTCCCCAGCACTCTTGTGTTTCTTATTTAGTATTCTTAACGTCATTGGAGAGTCTGAGTGGGCATGTGGTTGAATTGCAAGGAGGTGGTGTGACCTTTGCCATTTTTCTTCTTTCCTGTCTATGTAAATATGGTAAGAATGACGTGGGAAAAGGGAGATGTTAATTTTTCTAGGATATTTTGCCAACTGGTCAGTGATGGTGCAGTCGTAAATGGATAATCAGGGAAGCATCTCTTATGAATGTGCTTGGTCTTGATTTTTCTTTTGAAGAGTGGAGGGTCTTGCTTTGCCATTGCAAATGCTGAGCAACAGATGAAGTGTTAGGAGTGCAAGTCCAAGCTCGGTTTAAACGTTTTTTTATGATTCAGTTGTTTTTAGTAAATGACCATAGTGAAAATAAAAAAATAATTCAAAAGAGATGGAAAAGTCCAGCTGCAGACTGATGCCTTGTTAAAGCTGTACTGCTGCTGTCCAGAGCCAGTCCGGCATTTATTTGCTGGATTAGTGAGGCACCTTGGATGAGAATAGTGCCTTGGTTTTCCTCAGGATACGTCTCTATATTTTTCATTTCAGCTAGCTTTGTTGGCATAGGTCTTGTGGGCACAGGAGAATCTCTAGTCTCCAGGTGCAAGGTTAGATGTAAAGTGAAAGTTTGCAGGAGGTTAAGCTCCTAAATTTTGTGACTTCCACAGCCAGTGGAACCATATTTTAACATCTGTTTTCCACAGTTACTGTGTTGCAACTCTGTTAGTTCAAGAATTCTGAAAGTGAAGACAGGCTGTTGCTAACTAACAAGAGAAACATAAACTGATGAATACTGAACTAAGAGATAATGAACAGCTGATTTTTAATACTCTGTTGCAATGTGAGGAAGCGACATTATATGTTTGAAATTAGTCAAATACCAACCAGAAAGACAGCCTGGTAGTGCTGTCTGTAGCTGAGCCGGTGTTTGTGCCAAGTGCATAGTAAGAAGGGTTTACAGGGCCGTTCAGGTCTGTGCAGGGTCCCAGACTGGCGAACTTTACGCTGCTGCTCCCAGCTCTGTTGTCACCTTCCCGCTGTTCCGGGGACGTGTTCATGGCCTAACAGCAGAGTTGTGTTACGCTACGTCCCAGGAACAGAGGGTTAGCCATGCCTTATGCCACCCGCGCGCCTTGCCAGAGTTCCAGTTTTGGTCTGCACAGCCCTCCCTTTTTCCTTACAAGATCCAAGGATCACAGCTAAGCCACTTGCTCTTTTCAAGACAGCTGTTCGTTCTCTAGCCATAGCCACAGGTAGCGTTCTGCAGGCAGCTTGGGGGAAAAATGGATTTCTTTTTCCTTTTCTCTCACACTGTTTGAGACCTTTATCCCTTCCCCTCCATCCCAACTGTGTGCAGGTTTCAATGATTTTTCTAGTAAAGCACCTAAGTCTTGATTCAATGTACTTCATCTCTCTTTTGCCTAATTCATTGCCTTGTGTATTGTCTGCCCCAACACACAAGTCAGTATGGTTGGGTTTATGATACTGATGTTGAATCATTTTTTTTTTTTAACTTTCAGGTTGCAGCAGCCAGTGGTCACACTGTGGTGTTAGTAGACCAGTCAGATGAAATCCTTAAAAAGTCTACAAAAGGAATTGAAGAGAGTTTGAAGAGAGTGACAAAGAAGAAATTTGCAGATAAGCCCGAGGTTGACATCATCTTCTTTATACCTCTAGGAAAACTTAGGAGAATAAAACTACCATACTGAAGTTCTGATACTGTGTACAGTTATGTATTAGAGAGCATATTAATATACTGGCTTAAAAAGAAAATATTTTCCATTCTGCTGAAGAACTTGGATTTTTTTTTTTTTACTTGATTTGGGGAGGTTGGAAGATGTCTTATTTTATTTCCTTTGTAGACTTCAGCCTTGAGATAAAGATTTAAAACCACTTGGTGACCTTTTAAAACATGCTAAATGTGAAGTGGTGCGAAATTATTCATCCTAACTTAATAGCAAGCTATCTTTGAGTGCTTATTTTGTCCAAATCCTACCAATTTTGTGCAAAACCCAATAGTAACAAAATTGTCTTAATACCTTTGTAAGGATTTTTTTTAAGACTTGTATGAGGTACTTTGCATTTACATTGCTGAGTAATACATGTAGCTGATGCATCTAAACTTATACCCTAAGTATCCTCAGGGTTATTTGTTGCTATGCCTGTTTCTCTAAATTCCACAGCAGATTTAATTCTTTTGATACATATTAACATATATAATATATACTGGTATTGATGATTACCAGCATGAATGATGCAGCAAAGGAAATGAAAAAGGGCTTGTTTGCATGAGGAAGTACAGGAGAAAATTTATAGTAATACCAGGATAACCAGAGCAATATAATTTCCTGTACATAATTATGGGGAGTCTTTTAATCTGAAAGAAAATTGTCCACATGAAGCTTGTGCTTTATATGTGACGTTATATTCTAGCGTGCAGGTGTGTTTTTACTTGTACTACATCTCCATTTACCCTTGGTTCAAAGTCTTGCAGTTCTCTTTGATTTGTGTCCTCACAGACTATGTCAGTGATTGGCAGATTTATTAGTTAGAAGACAGAATAACTCTTTCCTCCGCATTTGCACTGAAACCATAATGAGTGTAGGCCATTTCATTTCCCGAAGTATTCATGAACAAGCATGTATCTGTTCATAGGAGTGAAACCAGATACACACTGAATGAAAACAATGCAAGGGTTCGAAACTGGAAAATTTCCTCTTTATGGAGGGCAAGTCCATGTTGTCTCAGAAACCACTGATTGACCAACCAGCTCAGACTCTTTATGCTGAAAGGTTGGACTGCAGCAAATAGTCTTCCTGAAAGAATGAACTCAAAGATCTCCTATTTTGCTTCAAAGCAGATTTGATTGGCTAGGAAAATTTTGTCAGTGAAAGCATTGTATCTGTATATACTCAGAACTTTCTCACTAATTTGGAAATGTGGCAGACTGGCTGAATTTTTGAGGGCTCCAAAACACTTCAGAGCACATAAGGGGATTTTCATGTAGAAATAAGTTTTATCATTGTAAAAAGACATTGCAACTTCTTGGAAATGTTTCAGGCTGGTGCTGAGTTCATTGAGAAGACCTTAAAGAACCTCACAACAAGCACAGATGCAGTAGCAGTGGTCCACAGCACGGATCTGGTGATAGAAGCCATTGTGGAGAACCAGGAAATTAAAAATGAACTCTTCAAGAGGCTGGATAAGTTTGCTCCAGAGTATGTGTATTTTTCCTGTTACGTTTTGAAACTTAGACCTTTGTATCTTCTGGTTTTATTCTTACATCATTAGTTATGCATTGTCTTAGCTGCTTTTTTAAAAAAACAGGAGTTTTTCTCCCTTAGACCAACGCCAGGCTGTCATGTAGTATGGAATAGTTGTTGTGCCAGGTGCATATGCTACAAACATTGTCAGGTGTATTCAGGTTTATTTACATGTTGCATTGCTTCATTTGATGTGCTTCTGAGTATGTTTAGTCATAAGGTTTGTCCATCTACTCAGCAAGTTCAAATCCAAATGCACAACAGTAGAATAAGCTTGTCCTGGTACACACGAGGTATGGTTAACGTATGTGTTCCCACATTTAAACAGGGAATTGGGATGATAAAATATTTTGGTTTTAGCATGCCTAGCATGAACAAGTTTTAAGAAGTCTCAGCCTCTTAGCTTCTAAGTCACAGTCAGCTCAACAGTGGCTTAAGTGAACTAAGTTTACTTTGTATTACAAGAGTTTGGAGATAGCTTATTGCTGGTTATTGTGTGTGAGGTAGAAGTGTAAATAATTTCTTAGCATGCACTCAATTACTTGCAGTCCCCGGGACTTTCTTTGAACTACATTTGATAAGTATTGGAAGTTACTGTTGAATTCTATCAGAGCCCAAAAATGCTGTTAAGCAAGTGTACAGTCTCTGAAGCTTGGTCCTTGTAATGGGTGACTCAGGATCACAAGACCTTGACTGCTTGCAGGTTGAGTTTTAACTAGTACAGCTAAATCTGGGGCTGTTGGCTAAGAGGTATTCTAGACTGTCTAACTGAAGAACTAAGCAAGCTGCAGCTTGAATATAAATGTCAAGGAAGAAAAGATGTTATCGTTGACTTCTGCCTGGGGAGATTTTCAGGCTGTCTCATATGGTCAGTAATCAAAATTAGCTGGTACTTCTGAAAAAATAAATGATCACAAACAGCAGTGCACTGAGCACAGGGTCGCCTGCTGTTACCTTAGTCTGATGGACAAAAGTAAGTAGGTGCCTTCAGCAATTATCAGTGTACCTTGTCATGATTAGACTGTGCTTATTTTGTGAAAACAGACCACTGGTTGCCTCAGTCTTTGTTCATACTCAGCAGGGAAAGCTAATGAGCAAATTAGAGTGTACTAAATGGCAAACTGTCTAGAACCAGTCAGCAAGGAAAAGTGCACAGGGACTTGGAGCCTTATTTAATAGTATGTACATTTGGAACACCTGAGGCTATTTTTTGTAAGACTGAGCTGTTTATAAGCATAGCTGCTTTAAAACATCAAATTTTGCATTCTAGACTGTTAAAAGATATTGGGACTTGTTCAGATATGCTCTTTCCTGTGGCAAAAGTCATGATTTTGCAGGGTTGGGAAAAATGACATGAGACAAGAAACCTTCTGTTTTAAGAGAAACGGTGATAAACATACAGATACCTTACATGTAAGATAAAGAAAAGGGAAGTGAATGGTGAAGAATATGGGCTGCAGTGTAGAAAGTCTAGATGGAAAGAAAGAAAAGCTAGCAACATACTGAAACTTAGTAGCCAAGTGTCTAAAACATTAGCTATTAGATGCAAATAGTAACTTGCAATTATGTGAGGAACATAGAGTTGTAGATCACGCGAGTAGTGTGAGGAAAGGTGGAAAAGCCTAGCGGGCGTTTTGCTGTGCGTGGAAGGAAGCAGTAGGTTTGATTCATCCCGCATGGCACTGCGGTGGAACAGAAAGCTCTCCCTGTCAGTGCAGATGTCCTACAGCCTTCACTAAGATTCAACTTTTCAAAATTTCTAAAACTAGTATGTAGGCTAACTGTTGCATCAGCTTAATGGGGGTGGTGGCCTTGTGGTTGATTGGTAACGAAGACAAGATTTGTTTAAAACCAGCTTTGAGTCTCGGGAGAAGCTTTGTTTCCGTGGGGCATTAATGGTACTGTGAAGTGTATGTTATAGGCAGGGATCATGAAAGACTAGGCTTCTGAGGAGGGGGCACTTGACTTAATTCAAATGCCAGGTAGCTGATCAAAACATAAGGGGCTGTGTATTACAGTTGCTCAGACCAGATGATGAATTATGCTTGTGGAACATAAGCTGTATGAAACCTCAGCTGCAACAGCTACATGTTCCTCTCCCATTTTTTCACTGTGATGACCTCTTCAATGAAGATAAGTCTGGGGACAGCACAAAACCAAAGCGCTGCATTAAAAAACAAAAACACAATTAACTTCTTTCCTCTTCATTTTTCTCTATAAAATAACTATAATTTCTCTGAAAGTGGATCTATAAATGGAGGGGGGTGGTAAACCTTATTCTTCATTGAGAGGAGTTTCATTTGGGTGTGGGGAGTGAAATTCTCTTAAGTTTTCAGAGAGAATGTAATGAGCCCGTAGAGTTTGGCAACCCCAGAGAGCACTGGGAACTCAGGATATTCCTCATCTGGGTAACTGTCCGGGTGAAATGGTGATTACTGTTTCTTGGATGCCATCAGTCTTGAGAGCATACTGGTTTATGTTCTTAGAGCTTTGCAAAATTGCTTGTGTATGTTATATTCCTCTCAGTGTTATACTTGTCCTCCTAGTATCGTTGTTGTTAATGTGTTACATGGTCATCATCCTCAGAGCGGGCGATAAAAGCATTGCTACGCACTCTTCAGTTCAGTTTTCCTTTTCTTGAGTTGAGTTTGTCTCACGTTTTCATTTTTAAAAGGTCGGGCTAGGCTTTTTGTAGACTATCCCCATGTTCTTTGTGGGTTTTAGGCCTTTTAAACACTTTGCAGCACTTTTCCAAACAGGATTGTAAAGAACAAGGCAGAATTCTTGGGTATCCACTTTAAGAGCTCTTGCCTACTTGCTTTCTGTTTATTTCTAGGCGGTGAGAATGTCTGTCGACATGTCTTGGTCTAGGATTTATCTTTAGATGTGGAAACTCAGCTAGGAACTGGCCAGTGATTTCCAGCTGTTCACTGTGTTAGCATCAGTGTGTTATAAATCTGTTACAAAAGAAGTGTTGTGCAGTGTGCACTGCATAACGGAGCTGGACTGTAAGAGTTGGTTTTATTGAAATGGTATGTTTCTCTTGTCTTGGACTCTGTTTTTAATGTCTTCCCATGACCCACTAGATGGCACCAAGAGAAAGCACGCTGGTGCCTTGAAAAGCCTTGCTAGGGCTTTGCTGTTGCTTGCAAAAGCCTTCCAAATCTGATGTCACCTGAAGCACGGATTATGTAATTCTAAGTCACAGAGGCATGTCAATTCTATTTTAAAGTCAATTTAAATCAATTGGTTGGTCAGAGCAAAAGTGTAAATAAAATGCCCTTCTACACAATAGAAATATAATGCTTTTTTGTTGTGTGAGGCTACAGTATTCACCCACAGAGGTAAAATCTCTTACTTTAAGTGAGCCCAGATGCAAACCTAGCAATGATTACATCTCACAAATCAATGTGCTCATTAGTTTTTATATGGATATTTGAATTCTTCGTGTATCGTGGCAGATTTTCAGTGAAGATAAGCATCTTGACCTTGCAAGGTCAAAACTATGAAATGTAGAATGCTCTTTTTAGTACCCCACCTCAGAACAATAGAAGGCCCATTTTGTGGTGGGGAAATAACACAAGAATATTTGTAAGAAGTGTAAATAGGAATTGGCAGGCTTTTTTATTTCCCTCTCTGTAACAAATTCTCAAAAACTGAGAAAACGTAACAAAAAAATGGAAATCAGTGTGGGATTTTTTATCCCCGAACGTTTTCTTTTGGATGCCGCTATAAGATGTCCACATGACTTGGACATAACTTTTCCGAAAGCTCTGTTGCAAAGCTCGATTATAACTCGGTGAAATGTAAACAAAATACCAATATAGATTAACATTTGATGAGTCCATAGGATAACTTTTTGAAAGGTCAGTAGGATACAGTCCATAATGGAAGATAGGGTTTCATCTCTAATTTAGTTTCTAATTTTTGTGATTTGAAGATAAAGCCCTTTCTGTAAGTTTTTGGTGTGTTGTCAGTATAGCAGGGCTATTGAGGTTCTGAGATATTTCTGGGGGAAAAAAAAACCAAACCCAACCAAAACCAAACCATTATAAATTGCAGTTAGTAAATCTGGTTTATGTGTGGAAAAGGACTTCATATATGTCTTAAAACTCTTGTGATTTTGTGTATCCTTTGCAGTGTCCCATGCATGGCAGTTTTTCTCTTTTCTCTGTTTTTACATCAGCTCTTCGCTCTGGTGGTAGCTTTCTTCATCGTTTCTGTCATTGATCATTATTAAAAAAAAAATAGATTCCAAATTTTTCTGAAGACTCCAAAGTGCATTTGTGACATGGCAAATGATTGGGTTTTCATAGATGGGTAAATGATTAACAATGAAAAATACCATTAGGTTTCCAGGATTGCTGAAGGAATTACCTGGCATAGATTTGGGGAGTTAACAAAAATTTTCTGCTTCCAGATTCTTTTTTTCTGTCACCTAATATAAGTATTCAACATACCTGGGACTCAGAAACTCACACAGCCCTTCCAGTGGTTATTTCATCATTGCTCTACTTACACCTCAGCAAAAGGACCATAATAATCTGCAGGGATATTTCTGAGAATTCCGTGGATGGTTAGCCAATGGATGTCTATTTATGTTTAGGGCACCAATCTCCTACTTTCAGAAAAATAGCTGTCATTTATACAATCCATATGGGGTTTTTTTCCAGGCATACGATATTTGCAAGCAACACTTCATCCCTGCAAATCACGCAGTTGGCTAACTCAACCACCAGGCAGGACCGATTTGGTGGTCTCCATTTCTTCAATCCAGTGCCTATGATGAAGCTTGTGGAGGTAAGTGTTTTATAACATCATCATAACAACCACTGTCTTAGTGATTGTCATCACTAAGAATTCAGTTAGATGAAAGAGTGGATCTCAGTTTGCAGCTCTTCTGATATGGAATAAGCTGCCTCTAGTGATAAGAGGGCGGTGCAGTCTCTGTTGAGGGGCAGGTTGAACAGACAGAGGTAGCTCCTTCAGTCTCGAGGTTCTCCACTGAACTGTCAACAGTGTTGCCATTTATAGTGATCATTTTAGGCACGCAGGCAAGCTGATTAATAAGAACTACTGACAGCTTAAACAAAATCATTTGGTGATTGGCAGAGGAATTTGATTGTTACCAGTGTAGAAATCAGTATAAAATGATGTGCAGATGAAATCTTACTGCCTTGTGACTTTTGAAACAAAGTCAGTCATGTTTGTTTCAACATTCCAGATGATTTGTCTGGAAGTATTAGAATATTTCCCAACCTTTGAGGAAGTGTAAAAAGAAACTTTAACATAAGTCTTCAGATATCTTTTCTAAACATACCGTCTTTGGCTACATCATGCAATTTCTAATAGTACTGCAATGCAGAGCAGAATAAGAAATAATACTAGAGTTTATCTGAGCCTCCAAAGTAAAGATCGCATTGCAGAAAAAACAACAGGTGTCTCTTCTGCTTTTTCTAACCTTCCCCTGTTACAGCTGACCTTGATCAGCTAAAACTTATAAAGTCTTGAGTAAGGGAAAATAAACTTTGCATTTTGGCCACTTTGCCCCAAAGTTTCACGTACTTCATGCCCTTAAGTGTTGTAAATCTTTTTCCTCTGTCCCATGAGTGATTAGTTCTAATACTGCTTTGGTGACAAGCACTTCAAATATGTTCTGCCTGCCTTTTGAACTCCTGAGATTCACTTTATTATATTTTTTGCTTGTTCCCCATTAAAATATATATTATGCAGGGGCTTGCTCTTTGTCTTTGAATGTATTGTTCTCTTCCTCCCCCCTTTGGAAATGTTTGAACCTTTTGACTGAAATGAACAAATTTGATATAGTGACTAAATGCTCTGGGGAAATGTTGTAAGAAGGAAAGGAAGGAATTTTGTAGGTGGTGTCAGAGCTAACTTATATAATTCCTTAGGCTAACATAGGCTTTATTGATTTCTGTGCTAAGAACTAGTTGTTGGCAGTAATTTATTTCTATGGATGAGATGTTCTATGCCATGTCTCAAGCCTAAAACAAATTACAACCTTTACAGATCTAAGTTAAGCCTCTGTGAGGTTTGAAAAATACAGAAGATATCTATCATCGTTTGTAAAAAACAAAACAAAGCAATCCCTGTATGACTGCTGTGGTCAATCTTTAAAATTTGTGGGTTTTTTCACCTGACTTCTGAATGTCTTAAGCCAGAGTCGCTCCAGTTGATGAATAGTATTTGAAGAACTTAAAAACACAGAATCTGTGCTTTTAGTGACTTTATCTTGAAATATGCTTTTTAAGGCTTTGCTTTTTTTTTTTTTTTTTTTCTGTCCTAGTGATGGACTCACTACTTTATGACATTTAATAACACGACACTAACGTATGCACCAGTATGAGACTGAAAAAGAACAGCCTGCAGATCTAGGTAGGCATGGTAGCATGAAATAAGCAGTATCTTGAAATTTGTTTTTTTAGGGTTTTTTTTTTTTTTTTTTTTTTTTTTTCAAAACTACTGCTGTAAATCAGGATTGGCATTGACAAACATTGTTAAACAACATTTTTTGTGTGAAACAGATGTTTCAGTTTGAAGTAGTTGAGGGGAAATCAAGAGAATTGCCCAAACTATGAAAGATATTACTGCAGTTGCCAGTCATCTGTCATGGAAGCTGTCCTTCATGGGTCACAAGTCTGCAGTGCCTTTGAGCCTTATCTGCTATTTTCATAGACTGTTGATCTCCTGCTCAGAAGCACAAAGCTTTGAGGGGATTTCTTTAATAAACTAAAAGACTAGTGCTAATGTTTCAAAATTCTGAAGTGTATATTAAAAATTCATTCTTGAAACTGTTGCAGTCTTATGGAAGTATCTCAGATATTTTTGTCTGATGTCAAAGCAAAGAACACTACTTTTTTCTGCTGAGAAACAAGCCTTTTCCTTAGTTCTGACAGTGGTTTTTTTGTGTTGGCCTTACATCAGTCATTAGGACAGGGGGAAATCTCTGTGTGACTTAATTGTATGAACAAGGAGGTCAGCCTTAACTGCTTATGTATAGCATTTTCAGTTACTGCACATGGAGATAGTTTCAACACAAATATCATAACCAGTTCAGCTTCTGCAAGTCTTTTTCTTTTTGGGGGGGGGTGGGGGTGTGGGTGTGGAGATGGGTCTCTAATAAATGACTCAATGCATCCCAACTCCATTGAAGCACAGAAAATATTACATGTGACAAAACTCAGTTGTGAAGAAAATCAACATGGAAATGTACTAAAAAGCTAAGAGGCTGTCACTTATTTGAAAGATAGATAACTTTAAAATAGATTTCTGTGTCTGTTACGCATATATCCACCCAAACTGGGTTTTGCAAAACAATTGTTTTATTCATTTCTGGAATAGTGTTCTGCGTTACAGTTTAATCATTGCTGTACAGGGAAATGAGAGAGATTCAGCTCATAAATGTCCTTATGCTCTCCCGACCTTCCCTCTGCCCAGGTCATCAAGACTCCAATGACCAGCCAAAAGACTTTTGAATCACTTGTGGATTTCAGTAAAGCAGTAGGAAAGAGTCCTGTCAGTTGTAAAGTGAGTACATTTTGATTGTATGGGGTTCAGAAGGTATGTTCTTGAAAACTCTTAATTTTAAGGTGGTAGGTTTTAGTAGATGTAAGAGCACTTCAAGGATTTCCAAGCTGCTTTTTGTCTAGTTTCTTTTCCCTATTAAAAACATTTTGACAAGGAGAACACCCACATTTACCACAATTTCCTCAAAGTAGAGTGACTCTAGACATCTTGTGAGAAGCAGCAAAACTCACAAGTATCAGGGTTTACAGCTTTTGGTTTTTCTTTTCCAGTCTTGCAGAAGCCTGGACTGGAGAGCTTAAGCAGAAGCTCATCTTTAGCCATGTTAGAGACAAGACTGCTACCTCTTGTACTGTGAGGCAGTTGGATGGATCCTCCATGGTGTGTGATCATTGCAAGTTTTTCCTAAGACTGCAGTAACTAGACCCATATTAATCGTCATTGCTTTGCAGCTTTGTTTTTTTTCTCTAGAGAAATACCCTACTTCCTAAGCACACTTTTTCTGAATCCACTAAGTTGTGGTCTGGGTAGCTTTATTCAAGCTATTGCTTTGAGTTTCACAGCCCCCAGGAGACATTTGGCCATAAAAAGAAGGGCTTGCAATCCGGTAGTTACCAGTAATTCAGCATCTGGATGCTGAACTCTAATTCTGGCTGTACTGCTAAATTGCTCTGTGGCCTTAGCTGACTTTTTTCCTGTTTCTGTCACAGTTGTGCAGTATGTAATGTGCAGAGTATATGATGAATTATTGTTTATAAATTAGCTTGGGTAGATGGTAATGCAGACTCCATATCTGAACCTTCCACTCTCCGTCCCCCCTTTTTTTTTAAAAAAAAAAATCCTGTTTGTAGAAGGAAAGATGCTTGGAATTCTCTGGATTAAATACTGAATAAAACTGAATGAACAATAAATATCTGAAACAGTGGCAGTATATGAAATAATACTATATTTGCGAAGCTCTTTCTCTTTTCTTCTTATTTTTGGTTTTGATTAAAGCTTGTGCAAGAAGTTCTGTATCAGTTTGTTATCTTCTTCAGACAGCATGTATCTTATCTTTTCATTGTTAGCATTCGTGTTTGCTATTGAAGTGATCCTAACTTTCAAAAGCATGGTTTACCAGTGATCAGTGGGGGAGAAGTACACTGTTGAGCGAGGAGTGTTTCTACTAGTGGACACACAAAAAAAAGCTGTTAGGGAAGACCTGCTCTTCTCATATGCTTCAGGAACTTGTATCGGATTTTGCAAAAAAAGGCATTTGCCAACTGACCACATTAAATTGTTTTAAGATTAATTGAGTTGGGATTGTAGTAGTCTTACTGTTCTCAGTCATGATGAATGTTTATGTGCCATTCCTTGTTTGTGAAATTCATCTTTTGTGTTTTAATACTGAGCAGATAAATCAGATGAAAAATACAGTTCAGAAAGTACTAGAAGTTGATGATTCAATAAGTGTCTTCATCCACTTACTTAATTTGTCATGTAGCATTTGAGTGTAGTACTGGTAAAGGATGTTTATTTAGAATCCCTTTTTTCTTTTCATAGGATACTCCAGGGTTTATTGTAAACCGTCTCTTGGTGCCATATATGATGGAAGCTGTTCGACTTTTTGAGAGAGGTACTTGCTGGGATATTAACTTCAGGGAATGTTGACATATAACACTGCTAAATGTTATATCCCTTCAGGAAAGCCTTGGAATTCCCGCAAAACTTTCAGACCTTAAAGGCTGGAAGTCAATAGTGAACATCAAATATGAGCCAGTATGTGTAGTTGGAAAGACCTTGTCTTCACTTTTGAAATGTCAGTGTATGCAGAGTTGGAAGGTACTCGTTACTTGTGTGGGAAATTTCTGGTGGTGGAAAATGTTTCTGGTTTGGAGGTGACAAAGTGATTGTAGTGCCATTGTAAAAATATCCTCTGCCAACTGATCAGGGCCCTCCCTCTCTCCATCCCAAGAGACGTTAAAGAAAGTGGTTGAAAATACCATAATGGGACCATTAGCAAAGTTCAATATATTGGGCTTGTGAAATAAAACACCAATTTTCAGGTGAGGTAAGTAGTATAATACTCGGTGTCACACTGTGGTACCGGCATACAAGTGATTTGTGCTCAACTATTGCCCCACAAAACCTCCTGTTCACTTTCTATCTCCTTTAGACATAGGTTCTTTAGGAATTCCCATCTCACTGTTGGTCTCTTAAGTTAATACTGAGGGTAGGTAGAAATAATCGCAAATCTCCAAAGAACCACTAATTTTTTCAAAGCATTGATAATTGTTTTGAAAAGGAAACAAGCCAATAATGTAGTGGATAAAAAGGAAATTATGGAGTATAACTGCTTTTATTTCAAGTGCTCTGCTCATAGCTGCATGCTACTAAGAATGTCATTTGAAACATTTTGTTTTTGAAATCACTGCTTTTTTACAGATGAAAGCACTCCATTATCAGGATTCCACCAAGTATGCTTTAAATATTAAAAATGTCTTTTATAGCACATGGAAGGGATGGTTTGATCTCCAGAAAAAAATATAAACCAACACTACTTGTTTATCCATCAACAGATGTACCTAATTACATCTCAGAGGGAGAAAAGAGCAATTTTAGTGACTTGAAAGGCAAAGGCAAGGATGCGAGGGGGCGTTATTCTCTTAGAAAAAGTCACAATTTTAAGTGAAGTGTATGGGTGTTCCGTGGTGTGTAAAAGAGGTGCCTTCATGTGACAACTATCATTATGCATATTTCAGGAGGCAATAGAACTTTTAATTAAATGTAGAAGAAAACAGTTGCTGAGATTGTATGTTAAAAATTGACTGTTCTTTGCCAAACAAAACAATATTTTGATTTCATCTTTATTCTTTTTGTGTTTTGTTCAACAGTATATTTCCAAACTTGTTAAAGATAATTTATGAATTTTTAACTCTAATGAAATCTATTTAAAAAGCTGATTAATGTTTTGAAAAGCCTGATGGCTGTCTTCTGATTCATGTTTTCCATTGAATTAGGTTGAATTTTTATCATATCCTTTGTGTTAATTCTCAGAGTAGATGGTTGAGCCAGATTGTCATCCACATTAGTATGAAATTTGAGTCTCTTTCCTGGCAACCCCAAGCACTGAAATACCATTTTATTGGATCATTCCTGGAGTCTTTATTTATACAAAATCTCCTTGGGTTAAATGTGCGCTTTTGTATAGGCAAAATACCTTTAGTATATTAACAGTGATTTAAACAGCGGGCATATTATAAATATTAATGTATGGTGGTCTGTACTGCCCTATTCTTAGTGGAAAACCAAAAAAGCAGTCAGTCAAGTTTCTCTGGAAATCAGCTTTATACTAGGAGACATAGTATGAACGAGGTGTACGACCCTTGTTTGCCCTGTTGCTATTTTTAATTATATTATAATGCAGCTGTATACTGTCAGGTGTCCAAGCCCCAGGTTTGACAAACAAAGTGGGACAAATCTGTTGATAGAAGTATGTACATTTGCATCAACTTCAAGTGAGTTGAGGATTTCTGTGTGTTTGAATTTGGGGAACTGAAATTATGGTAGAATTAAGTAAGGCTAATTTTTCCAGTTTCTCAGAAATAAAATGTGGGGTTTTTTTTTTAAAAAAAAAAAATTGTCAGCTTTAAAGCGTAAAGGGAGATACATAAAAAATGTTACCACATACAGAACTTTCACTGAAGTTGTTGCCTTTATGAGAGATTTTGAAAATTTATTTCTAAGATTCTCTGATCTTAGGCATATAAATTGCATAGGTTATGTCTGCCAAGCTTTGACACCCTGAATGCCTGCACACATCGAGCATGGAGGTTACTTAAGAAGTACCTCTGGTATTTGTTTAACTTCATACTTTTTATAGGATCTGCAAAGAAGTGCACTGCCTTTATCAAAATATGTATTAGAAATAAGCAGTAGAGGCGCATCTACTTTCATGAAATATGCATTCCCGGCAAAAGAATGAGGTGAATATTAACTGTGACAATGTGGCAATGCAGGATTTGTATTTTTATAGGCACAGACTGAAGTAGAAGTAACAGATTTCTGATAATTTTGATTTTTTTCTTTTTGAATACTTTTTGAATTCACAAATTTAACTGCACCTGTACAGTCTCTTCAGGTCACTCCTAGCTGCTGCCTCTGGTGCTGGTGACATCCTCCGGTGAAAGCTGCTGTAACTAAGCATGTTACTCAGCTGCTACTGCTCCCCCCTGCATGCCCACCTTGTCCATCAGCTGGATACCACTTGCCTTCTGGCTATTGTAGAGTAAGGGTAGCTCTGCCCTGTGCATCATTCAAAAGCTGCTGCTGATCTCCTGAAGCTCAAATTGAGATCTTTCCTTACTTAGACTGTTCAGCTGCCTCAAAAAAAAAAGCTCTTGATTCTTCATAGTGACCAGTTCTTCCTCTGGTCTTTCTGATAGGTTGAGCACAGTAGCTGTGGCTCCATCAATAGTGTAGCGATCTATACTGAAATGCAAGAGGAAGCCAGAAAAATGGAAAGCAGGCCCACAGGGTTTTTTGGGTTTTTTTTCTTTGTGAGAAATTCAGCTTTATGCTCCCAGCATGTGACTCCAGTTTTTGTGGTTCTGAAACGTGCAGAGATTTCTGTGAAGAGCTGCACCAGAGTGAAATATCACCCTGTTAATTATTTATAAGTGGTGCCAAGTAGATGCGGAATCTTCTCTGTTCATCAAACTGTCAATCTTTTCTGTAGGAGATGCATCAAAGGAAGATATTGATGTTGCTATGAAGCTTGGGGCTGGCTATCCCATGGGTCCATTTGAACTGCTGGACTATGTTGGGTTGGATACCAGTAAATATATTATAGATGGTACTGCACGCTTATTTTCTTCTATTTTCCCCCTTTTTAGCTACATTGTAGATTTTCATTAGAAAGTTCATCTGACTCTTAATTAGTTTAAACTGAATGCTTATGGCATAGTCTTTTAACTGTTGAGGAGAAAGGAATGAGAATTCAGCTTAGGATGCTGTATGAGTACAACATTTGTACTGTATACCTGTACCCTACACACATGGGGACAGAACAGTGGTGGCTTGGCTGACTGTCAAGTTCCAGTGGAAAATAATAGTAACATTAGTGGAACTTTTTATATATCTAAAAAGAATCAGTGGGAAGAGAGATGTGTACTGGAGGTAAGAAATTCTGATGAAGAGCAACAAATGTTGAGACTCTGTATCCTATTTCTGCCAGCCTTATTTTCATCCTCAATTGATAGGAAACCCAGTAAATACCATCAAAGATGCGAGTATACCATCTCGCTTTCACTTCAGTTGATACGTGGATGAATGTCAGTACAATAACAAAAAAAGACGTAATTGGTGGTGGCTTGTTGATGGTTGTTGTATGAATGAGCAGCTTAAATATTCTCTGAGGCAGAATGTCACTTTCAGAATGGCATCTTCAATGAAACAGCTTTTGCTTTTAGCCAGTACTGTGGAGTACTGTTAAATTATTCTAACTGACTGTGTCTTTCACAGGTAGAAATTCCTTGTACTTACCTGTATTTCAGAAGTTACCTTTTTTTTTTTTTTTTTTAAAAAGTATTAAAAATCCTCCGTTGCGGAGATTATAAGGTGTTCAGAGTAGACTGCACCTAAAGACTAATTGCTAGGTTTGCTCATAATCATCAATACTGATCTGTGCTCTATGAAGCTGTATTGAAGGGTCTCAGAGAGCCTAGAATTAAGTTCCAAACCTCTGTCAGTTTTCTGACCTCTTACTGTTTTTCTAAGGAGGTGCGTATCTCTATTATCTCTGCATGTAAACAGAACTGTTACTAATTCATCCACTTCTTTTCTTCGACCAGGATGGCATTCATTAGAGCCCAACAATCCTCTTTTTGCACCCAGCCCACTCCTGAATAAACTGGTAAAAGAGAAGAAGCTGGGTAAGAAGACTGGAGAAGGATTTTACAAATACAAATGAACTCCAGACCTCAAGAGGTGTTAAACTATCTGTGTATGCTATTCGGAATTGCCATATTACAGGTGAATTCTGTTTAAACCTTCCCAGGGATGGCAGAGGCTACATTTAGAACATAACCCACCTCTGAATGGAGTGATTGCACTAGTTAACTATTTCTCTGCTGAAAGCTTGATTTGGTAGATTATTTTTTCTTGTAATTCTGAAAAGCTTTTTATGTACAGTGCCTTCATGCAGATATTGATTTTTTAGGTGCAGGGCAGAATGACAAGTGAATATATGTATTTGAAACGTTATATATTAACAAGAAAAATCCCCAAATAACTGCACTTTTCTTAAAAATAAAATCTTCAGCAATTCTGTATTGAATGTCGTGGCTTGCAGTTGATGTACTTGGTTGTAGTCCACTGGGTGGCAGTCTCTTTTCACGCTGACAGATGTAGCAGTGGAAAGGCAGTAAGTTGTTTTGTTAGGATTTTTCTTAAATGCAGTGCTAATCTGTAGGTGTAAATTACAGTGCCTTGAACAAGAATTTTTTGAATGTCATACTTTTTAAAAATAAAAATAAAAATTCTGCAGTGGCAGGCTGTCACCTGGACAGAAGATTCCCCATACAGCAGTTCAAAGCAGAACTCATGATTCATTTTGGGATTTTCTGGCATTTTCAACTACCAGTTGTGGGTCTCCTTTTGCTATGTACTGTAGAAACAGTTAAGAGGTAGTTTCTATTCTGAAGGGCTTAATACACAGATTTATTTTTTATTAACTAAGATAGGAATCTGGTGAAAGCTTCTGTATGCTTTCTAGAGTCCTGTAAATTGGCTTTATGTACTGGCTATTCATTTTGTCATTTTTACACACTACACTACTACTGTAGTTTACTACTTCAGGGGATTGAAATTGGAGTCTGTACTGTATAAAGAAATAGGTGTCTGGCTCTGTAAGGCATGTTCTGTTTTGCAACTTTTATTTCCTTGGAGCTTAGCAGGGCCTGGATTTGTTCATGGACGGAGCGCTGCAAATCCTGCCTTTTCTCCAAATACTGCAGAGCAAGTGGGTATGAGGGTTGGAGTTCCAGTTCAACTGAGTAGTAGCCTTCTTTTACTTCGTGTATTTTGGATCTGCAAACTGAGTGCTTATATATATTTTTCAATTACAGAAATTACTAATAATTATTGAAATCTAAGTTGCCTCTTCCTCCCTCCCCCAACATCTAATTCAGACTGCATATAAAGAAAATGAGGTTGACAGATGTTAATTTCCTTGCATACGATCACACAAGAAATCTCTGAGAGTAAAAATTGTTGCCTGGTTCCTCATTACAGATCTTCTGATTTGGAGGAGACGTTTGTCTTGAAAGAAGAGGGTGAAAGGAAAGAAATGGTACTTTACTAATACATTGTTAAATTGAATTGGTTTTCCTAAAATACAGTCCACTTCTTGCACCTGAAGTCTGGAAGGTTCTTAGTGCCTGTAATTCAGTTTAGTGACTTTTAAGTGCTGCGGGGGTAAAGTTAGCTTCAGAACTACTGTTTTCAGTAGTAAATAAAAATGGAAACGTGTATTACTTTTGTGTCTTAAACAACGCTACTTGTTTTTTACAAAAACATTTGGGCAGAATTAACTTGATGCTGCTCCTTTTACTTGGAAGATCGTCTTTATTTTTAATTTTGAAATGCTTAGGTTTATAGCAAGCCGTAGGCTATTTAATAACAAATGTGCGAAATATTTTCCACTATTAAATGTGATATTTTAGAAAACAAACTTTCTCTAAAGCAGTGTTTTCCTTTCAGGAGCTCTAACAGGTACAGTATGTATGTATGTAATATATACAAGAAACCTGAAAGAGGCATTTGTAAGTTCGGCTTGCCATTTCAGAAGAGACTTCTTTTTGTCTGTAGCAAATAGGCCGTGTGGAGGTACTTTACTGGAGGGTGGGGATGGTTTATTTTATCAATGTGTGGAGTACTGTGCCAGGACGAGCAGAAATGAGGTAAAGGGCCAAAACTTCAAACACTCTCCTTTAAATCTACATCAGAACACATAGTGGTAGTTGAATGACAGAGGCCATTGAATCAAGGTAAGCCTTTTCTTTTGCTCCTCAGTGAGGAGGTGCGGAGGATGTAGAAGTCCCTTCTTGGGTTCAAGATCATGATGAAATTGGTCAGGAATAGGATATTAAATAGTCACTCCTGATTTGCATGAGAATTTCTGCAGCTTTGATGGTTTAAAGATGTCTAGGAGGCTTAAAGATTGAGTAATAAAATAAAGAAATTGTCTGTCTCCACCTTTCCCTCAATAAAGATTATTTCCCAGCCCTTGCTGTGCCTGGACTTGATGCAGAGGTACATGAGCCACCTTCCAGTGCATGTAGTGTTGTTGAGCGAAGGGGAAACTCCTGCTAGTCACGTACCTCAGACTAGGACATGGTACATTAGACCCGCTCTCACCAGTCAGCTCTTCCTGTATTTTTATTAATAGGGGAAAAGAGACTGTGGAATAAAATGAGGGATAGAAGAGAAAGGAGGAAGGGTGTTTGGTTTCCCTCGTGGCCTACTTTTAAAACCTTTGGTCTTCATTATCCTTTTTGTCAGCAGGCCTCACAGATTTAGAGCGTTTGCCCCACTTCGGTCAAAGCTTTGAGATGTATGCTTGGCACAGCCTGGGGGCAGCTTGACAGCCAACAGCTGAGGAGTCGGATGTGAGCCCAGCTACTGCAGCTGGGAAGATGGCTCCAGATTCAGCATCTGGGTCATTTCACCTGCCAAACGTGCTCCATCTATGGTCATCCTAGCTGCTGATGCAGCTGGGAGAAGACAGGAGCACAGCAGACTTTACAGAAGGAATTGAAAGCAGAATCTTAATTGGACTGGAGGAGGATGCTCTGCAAGAGGGGCTTATGGAGTGTAAAGTGCAAGAGGCAGCAATAAAGTTTGATCCGAAGAGGAATTAAGTGTGTAGATGTTAAAATTTGGCTTTGCTCTAACAAATGAAATACTCTCCATTAATGGCACTGAGCACAATAATGCTTGTACGTGGGTCAGTAGTAACAACTGCCTGTTTGGTGATTGCAGATGTCCTGAAGTTCCAAATTTGCATCTGTGTTTGCAAAAATCATTGAGTTTTTCCAGTCTATTACTATAGGAGATTAATTTTCTTAGAAGATAACGGATGTCGACTTGCAGTATGGATTTGAATCTGGAATGGAAAGTGGTGTTTGTTGCTTCTTCATTCCTTCATTATGAGGACTTGCAGAACATCACCTTGGTAGGAATTTAGTTGGGAAAACATCATTGCCAAAGAATTTAATGTATGTTAATTGTCTGCTGATGAAGTTTAGCCCATGGAAATGAGTAGCTGCCTTGAAGTGAGTAGCCCAGCTCTGTCCAGATGGGAGTTTTGTGAACCTATACCTTATTTTACAAAGTAGGAAGAAGGGTTGACTGAGCAACTGCATAAAAAAACATGAAAAGGTATCTTTTTTTTTAATTTCTTAGCCAAATTGTATTTTTCCCCCAATCCATCTGACCCAAGGGTTTTGAAGTGACAATGCAAATGTCCTTCAAAAAACAGTTGTTACCAACAGCAGGCTATGGACAAGACTGGAGTTAACTCCAGCATCTAGCATGGGCTCTTCAGAGCCATGAGATCCAGCCCAGTGCTCCAGCAGTGAATCAGGCCTCAGCAAACCATGGTACAGTGGCTTCAAAGTGAGATTCAGAGTTTTGCTTTGGTTTTGTTTTCTTACTGCCATATTTGGTTGTTCTCCTGATGTTTGTTCTGTGGAAAAGACTCTTGTCACGCCTTTAGGTATCTGTGAAACTTTTGAGGTTTGTCAATCAATCTCTTCTGTAGATCCACTTACTGTAAGTTAGTGAATGTTTATCAGGCTGGAGAAGATAAAATCAAGAAAGTCAGTGCATGTAGCTAAGTGTAGTGAGATGTGATTCTCTGGTTAAATCTGTACTTGTTAGAAAGAGAAGGGCATCTGAAAAAGGGGTCTTTCCAATTTTCTCACCCAAGCAGTTGTCTTTGTGTGAAAAGGTCTTGTGTGTTCCTGACTTTGTGCCAGGCTTTGGTCAGTAAAGTCTGCAAATGAGCTGGATGTAAGCTAACTCGATGTAACGTACTGTGGTCAGAAAGGTAGGTGCTAGAGGATGTAGGTACTAGCAAATTATCTCTGTTGGGTTACTTTGTTCTTTTAATTGCAGTGCAGCACTGAGGTCTGAGATCCCCGAGGACAGTGGTGTTGGGGTGTGCGCAGTGCAGTAGCATAAAGGTGCAGGGATTGCATTGGCCCTTGGCGGGGGTGGGGGAAGAGTATGGCCAGTCATGAGAAAGTACGAGCTGTTTCTACTGCTGTGTTGGGAAAGCACTTCTGACTTCTTATTTCATGAAAAATTCTTCTTGCAGGGAAATTGGAGAACTTGTGTGAAACTACAGCTGCTTGCTGTTCTCTAGTGGATTCTTTGTGTAAGCATCCACTGCGCAGCATCGTGAGATACGAAATGTTTTCTGTGTCTCAGAGTGTTGCTCTTCAAGCCTGTGTCCATTTTGATAGATCTGTAGCTGATGTTTTTTTGCAAATGTTCATACTAATAATTTTTATTAAGCTATCAAAACATAATTGCCGAAGTTTAATGCATGCTTGCTATTCTTACATCTAGAGAAAGCCACTTTACAGTACCAAATGGCTTTAAAGATGTGGGCAAACCAGAAGCAGTTCCTGTAGTTTGCAGTGAGCAACTTTCCCTAAAAATTTAATGCTGGCAGTTTTGGAGTTATTTTTTTCAAGAGAGGCAGCGGTCTTCTTGCACCTGTAGCTATGGTGCTATGCTCTTACTTTTCTAACTAGTACCACAGCAGTGACCCACATCTCAGTATTTTTATTAACTACAGTTTGCAACCACATGAGCAATTATAAAACTGACCTGAATGATGCCTATTTCCCTGTGCTTTTTGGGAGAGCAAAAGCAGATGCTGTGATTCTTCTGGGAGCTAGATCTTTTCATGTTACATGTTCCTTCAGTAGCTTTTCCTGTTGTTCACAGCCAGAGGGAAGTGCTTCTGCTGAATTGTGTTAGAGAAGGGTTAAGTAGAGCCACAATCTGGTAACTGTAAAGATGATTTGTAGACTGATCTCTCTTGAATTTTGTGATCTTCTCAAAAGTTCACATCAAAACTGAAATCCCTTCTTACGTACCATTTGCTATCCAGTATGCTTTTCCATTTATAAATGCAGTGCTACGCAGAGTCTTAAAATAAATGTATATGATCACAGAACAGGATGTAATGAGGTCTGGGGTTGTTATAATATATTAATCAGATTTAGGTTTGTATGCCCATGGAGCAGCTTTGCACTTGTTCAGTTCACTCTTTTCTTTTATCCCCTTAGAGGTTTTCTGTTTGGTTTTCTATAAATTGCAAATAACTTGCAGCAATGCATTCTTTGCAGAGAAACTAGCACCATAGGGCTCTAATGCTGGCTGGATGTTTTGGTTGCTTCTGGGATAGGAATAACACAGAACACCAAACCTAGTTATTAAAGGAGCCGTTTCTTTTGTCGTGCGGTGGCATGAGGCATCACAATGAGGCATAAGGCCAAGTTGTGTTTCCAGCCTTGGGTCAGATGCTGTAAGTTGTCCAGGGCACAGGAGGATATTTTAGCACAAGGCTTTTGCTTGGCAGGCACTGAGGAACTTGTCGCTTACTTTGGCTGTTTCATGCTGCCAGATAACAGGATTTTTTTCCTAGCCTGTTGTTCACTGCTGCTTTGCTTGGTGCATCTCTGTCCTGCCTGGTAACAGCTTCTTCTATTCTGGTCCCATTTTTCTGCCAGCAACCACTTCTAGGGTGGTTTTCTGTAAATGGACAATCCCTTACAGTATTCAGTAGTTAAAGAACGCAAAATTTTTGTCATTAGTAACCTAAACCCCCCATTTGGAGTCTTGGCTTTAGCAACAAAAATCTTGTGGATTAACCACTTTCACCAGCAAGAGGCTTTCTGATGAGCTGTGGGAAGAAGTGTATGCTTGGCGGTAGGTCTACAGTAAACAGCTGGAATTTGCATGTGGTGAATTAGCACCAAATAAAATCCCCCTTTTTTTTGCTTCATTATGCTTGCATACTCAAATGGATCTATTAAAGGTTTGTGCAATAGAAATTGGTAAAACCACACGTTTACAATAAGTGGGATTTGATTGTGCACAGACTGAGATTTGTCCGCTCTGCTGGTGGCAGGGCATGTTGCAGGTAACGTAATGGTCTGTGATCTGATGAAGGGACCGCTCTGTTCCCTGACTCCTCCTCTGCATGCACCGATGCCCTGAGCTGCATTGAAGCGCTCCAGCCATTGGAAGCCCTTGCGTCAACTCTGAATCTTCAACTACTTTACATTGACTTTGTTTGAGACCTGCTGTCTTGAATCCTGCAAAGCTGCAAGTGTAAGCAGGTGTAAGATGCCCTGCATTTATATTTCACAGGCTTTTTAGTTGTTGGTTTTTTCTCTAAAGAGGCTGTAGAAGGTGATATGTTTCTGACAACTGCTTGAAGTCTTATTTCTCTGAAGACGACAAGAGGGCTAATGGGTTCCTTACAGCTGATGTTGCAATTCTGCTTTGCAATGTAGGGTGAGGTTTCTAAGAGCCTTTTGTTTCAGTTGGAAGCCTAGTGATGCTTTTCTGAATGTCTAAGCAGGTGAGGCATCTAGCTTCCAATGATTTCTTTTCAGCACTGAAATGCCTCTCAGAACTTAAAGAAGTGTTTAAGGAAGAGCTTGGGTTTGGCAGTCCTAGCTTTATTTAAAACTTGAACTTAATTTTTATAAGAATGGGGAATATTAGAGGAGAACTGGCCTGGATTTTAGCAACAAGTTTCCCCACCCCGCTCCAGTTCTTGAGAGAATGTGAAAGAAAACTGCTGTTTTCAGCCTTTTCCTTCTCTGTTTGCTGTTTATCCACTCTCTTGAACACAGAATCAGTTTTAGGAACAAAACTCTGCTCATGCTGCTGATTATTAATTTCAGGCAGTAGCAATCAGACTGTGCTTCTAACAGTCAGAAAAATACTCCTCCTGGTTTCTTCACCCTCCCACTTCACTTTCTTTTGAGCCAAAGGGTTATCACAGCTGCTTATGCATGGATTTCTGGGTGCTACCATGACATTAGCATCAGGGAGCGAGCAGCAAAAGTTAAGTACCCAAAATAATGTTTCAAGTGCTTAAAAAACCCTTGGCTGAGTCCTTTGAGGAAGGAGTCTGGGTGAAATAGGCTACAGGGAAATACTTAATTGAGAGAGAGCCGAGTTGAATGAGACTGGATTCTAAAACCCAGTCAGGGTGCTTTTAGGAAAACGGCAGTGTCTGTGAAGAGTGAGATCTATGATAAGCATTTAAGTAGTTCACTGTAAGAGACAGAAGATCCTTAGAGCATTTAATTGATTCAGTATTAGAGAGATGAGGTTTTTAAAGTGCTAAATTTTTCTTTTAAAAGGACAATATGGGGAGGGGGGGAGATGCTGTTAATTTCACGAGTGGTTTTCCTAATACCATCTTTTTTATTTCTTTAAACAAAAGCATTCGTTGGAACCGAGGAAGAAGTCCTTCTCTTTCTTAGAGACTTGGCATTTTGTTTTTGGCTAAGACTGAAAGCTATTGTTGCCTAAGTTGACGCTAAACTGGCAAATCTATGAACTGAAGCCAGTATTGTTACTTGGATCTAAATTTGTAAGGACATTTGGTTGTCTTAGAATAGAAGTTGAGCATATAGTTTACCTCAAGGGCAGAGGTAGCATGTTGGTGGAAGAGAAGAATAACGGCAAATGATGAAGGATGTCTCAAATGGTCATGCAGTAGAGACGAGCTTTACCCACAGGCTCACTGCTTTTTGGCAAAGGACAGAGCTTTTCAACGGTGGCAGCTAACATGACAACGAGAAGAGTTTCCAGTCAAGACTGTGATTTTGAAAAACCGCTTTTATTGTGTTTTTAGGAAATGATCTGTTTCAGTGACAGGTAAGACTGGGCTTAGCTATGGCTGGTATCAGTTTGACTTAGAACTTCACTTTAAGTCACGTTATGAGAGTAGTGCAAACCTGCAGGCACCCAGCTCAACTTACAACTGATTTATATTGAAATTGGGAATTTAAATCTAAAAATCAATCTAAATAATTAAATGAAATCAGTCTAAACAAAGGCAGTGCTCATACAGCAGGCTATCCTGATTTAAGTATAGCAGTTTGCTAAGGCTTGCTTGCCCACAAAGCTTGCTTTCTTTTCACTAATAGTCCATGCAAATTTTTGGCTACTGGCAGGGAAGGAGAGACGCTTTCTCTGCCTTCTGCGTGGGAGGAAGTTCTTTTGGAGAGCTTGCTGGATCTACTGAGGAATAGAGAGAGGAGAAGTATCAACATTTGATATCTGATGTGGCAGCTGGAAATCCAGCATGTGTTAAAGGATTTTAGATACCTTTGAATAGAACTGATTTCAAGATGTGAATTAGCAAGGACATCCTTCAACCCCAACTAGTGTATGCTCCAAAGAACTTTGCAGGCTCTCCTGTCCTGTTTAGGAGTTGTCATGTCTATAAATTACCCAATTTAACTAAGTATTGGCCATAATGTCTGAAAAGAGAAACGGATGAAATTTGTTAAAGGGACAGGTGAGAAAGTGCTGCCTAGTCTCCAGTGTTCAGCAGTCATAGCAGTGATGGGTAGTTGGGACTGGTGTTATGCTTTTCCATTTCATCTTTTCTGTGAGCTGCTAGTTCAGCTTCCCTGGGATCATGGAAGGGTAATGCTGCAGTACTGCACAGTAGTAGATAGTTCAGCTGAAACACTTAAATCCGCACCCATCAACTTAACTCTGTTCTCTTAACTGTTCTCTGAGTTGTCACCGTTGGCTCTGGAAGCGCGGTAACTCCCAAACAAAAGTGGCAAGGGGCTAAGCTAGTGAGACAGCTGTTGGAGTAGGGTGATCTGAAGAATTCTTTGAATGTTGGTTGATAAATACGATGTATTCCATGTTTATATGATTGTGTGGTAGCAGTTATAATAACTATATCTGTAGTGCAGTTGTATGCATCTCATTTAAGATATCCCTTAATTCTTCTGTCTGTGGTTTACAATACTTACGTATAATCATATCTGATCCTCACAACATATTTGTGAGCTAAGGAAGTACCATCCTTGGAATGTGTGTGGGGAACAGATATACAGGGAAATCCTTCCTTAGATTGACTTTAAAATAGTCTTTTCACCCATTCTTTCTTCAAATGGTATTTATTCCCAAACTGGACTGAATGAAGATACAGTATAGGTGTTAGACCTGTGCTAGATCCAAGTCCATCGTTTTGTATTCCTAGGACATCCAACATCAGGTCATTGGAAAAGGGAGACTGCTTCCCGGCGGGCGAGAGCACTTAGCAGCGCTGTTCCAACAGCAGGGAACTGCCTGTGAGGACAGGGCAGGAGCAGAGGGGTCAAACACAAGAGAGAAGGGAATAAACTGCTTGGATATTGATAAATTGCTTGCTGTTCTGTTTCAATAAGTAACCTCACTAAATTCACACTTCAAAAAAAAAAAAAAAAAAAAAAAAAAAAGGTGGGGAGTAACTGCTTTTGAGTACCAGCACAGGCAGAACTAGGCTGCTCAGTGGTTAACTGAGTGCTGTGAGTGGTTTTATTTCTGAGTCATGCACTTATACCAGTCCCACACAAAGGGAAACTTCTAGACTGTATGTCAAAGTCTTCCTTATGCCATCTGAATTTTCAAATGGTGACTAAACCCACTCATTGTTAAATTTATTGAGGGACTTTAGATTAAGGTGTTTTGATGTGAATTCTTTCAGGATATTCTACTAAAAAGTTGGGTAGAGTTTGAGCTAGCAGGTTTTTACAGGAAAAAAAAAAAGCAGCAGGCAATTCTGTGATTCCTCAGGCATGGTTTGTTTGCAAATACAATTACTGCCTATCTAATTTAGGATTGAGTGGAGAGGAAGAAGTTGTTGCTAATGGCATTAGTCATGACAAAATAAAACAGATTTCACAGGAGAAGAAGGAAACATATTCCAGGGCAGCAAAAGCAGCAACTAGATTTTAAGAATCCTGTCCATCTCGGGCTTTGAAACTTCATCTCAGTAGCCACTGCCATGTTCTGGTGTGTACCATCTCCTCTTTTATTACCCAGCACTTCACTTTCACAGGCAGGTGCTGAGAAAACCTAACCCTTACATAGCATTTTGCTTTGTCAAGATCCGAGTCCTTGTTTCCATGGCTTGTTCTCTCTTAAAACAAGACACAGAGATGGTCCTACCTCAGCCTAATCAATATCCTGCAGGACTTTTTAGCCAGTTTTCCTAGCTGTAGGAAATCAGTCCAAATTCAAAGAGTTGTCTCTCCAAGTAAGCATCTCGACCATCACTAGGTTGTGGAGTATGTAATTTAGTTACCTTTTCCCAGCACGGTGAACAGGACAGACCAGTTCTTGGGCGAGTTGCTCTTCTGGGATGAGGCAGGTGGAGATTTTTCTCCCAGCTCTGCTGGTTCATGTTGGTTTTCCATAGCTGAGAGGGATGAACAAACCTGTCCCTTACTTGTATGTGTTGGGTTTCTGGGAGGTGGGATGGGCGAGTTTATCAAAATGTGTTTTGTAGAAAATCATAGACAGTAAGAAAACCTTAGCATCCCAGGCCAGGCAAGCAGTGACCATTATCTCAGCCAAGCAGACGCTGCTCAGCGACGTTACGGTTGTTGCAGGAGTGTGCCAGCCAGAGAGAAGATGTAATCTAAAACCCATGGCCTGAAGGTATAAGTATTTACCTGGACAGGGAGCAGAATTTTAGTCCTTACTTTGACCTGGCTGAAAGCTGATGGTTAAGAGGTTCATTTCCCATATTTCTGGCAGGTATGTCCCTTTTCCTGGGACCGCAGATGCTTGTTTGCTTGCTTGCTTTCTAAAGCTGGTCTTTGTATCCGTGAGGAGCCTCACAGGCTAAATGCATACATTAATCCAGAGGGTCTCTTCCTGGCCTGTCATGTGGAAAAATGGATTTGTTCGGGCATACTTTCTAAGTTTTTGGCTTCATCTCAGAACGTCTGTGTTTACAGCAGGCCACTTCCCTGCTACAGCTGGTCTCCTTTGGGGTTGCTGCCTTCTGAGCCCGGTAGTTTTGCCACTGACCTGACTCAGGAGAAATGGGTTCATAGGTGAAGGGCTTCTTGCTAACTGCAGAGTTGCTTCTTTCCCCCGTAATGTTCTACTTTGTATTAGGTCCTTATGCTGGAGGAGAGCCTGCCTGGCGTGTTAGCCCCCTTGAGAATGCAAGGGAACAAGCTTCAGGTAAGTTATCAGAGAAGTTACTGGGCATTTCTTAGTCTCTGCATTGTCCTTCATTTTCTGCCTGTCTTGCTTTAGCCTAATTAGCCGCCACCTAGATCAGAGTGGGAGGCCATCAAGAAAGAGGGAATGGTTGCTTCAAAGCCTTGCGCACTGTTGCGGTTTCAAAGGAGCACAGATGAGTGATGCTCCGGATTCTGCTGTCCTACAGCCTGGAGCAAGGATTGGATCCTTAAGGTCCCACGTTTGCTGCAAATTGACCTAACCATCGAGCTATTGCTTGTGCAGCTTACTGCCTTTTCTGTTAGCTAATCCAAAGCGGAAACTGCATCAGAAGAGAATTCTCTAGAGCTGGTGAGTCCCTGTAAGCAGAACCAGTCAATCTGTCATTGCTCGCTGTGTGCGAAGCCCAGGCTGGCCTGGGGCGTTGTTCTTTTATGTAACAGAGGGGAAGTGGCTCTGGTCCAGGTGATCCAGAAGCCTGAGGAGCCAGGCTGTCCTGTGATGTTGGCCTGATGGGCTGCTGTAAATAATCCTGGCTCAACTGCCCTGTTCTGTGTATTTGCCCTTTGCCATTTTTGCGGTGAGGGGAGGGTGAAAGACGCGTGTTTCCTAGCTGCCGGGATATCTCCTGTGTTTATGAATGGGACTACCTGTACCGTGATATGCGCAGAACTGGTTTTGGCACATGCACGGAATGAAGTAAGGAGGGAGAGAGTGGGTTTATGAATGCTTGTAGAGAAGCATCTGGATAATTAACTCAGCCATTAGGTAGGAGCATTTAAATCCTTAAAGACATTTTCTGGGGGAAATACAGGGTAATCATCTCCTCAGGCACGCAAGAGAGACATGGTTAGATGCTGACTTCTGCCTTAATTGGACATGGGGAATTTAGGTGTCGTTTTTGAGTCTCAACTGGAATAATTTGTTCGGTATCACAAGGATTTACACTGAGTCTTACAGCCAGGGTACCACTGTCATCATTAGGCCATTTTTACTTGCTCATCTGTCTCCACAGTCAAGCTGGCGCAGGTCAATTTGCTCTTTCAGTCCCAGAGGAACAGATGCCCATCAGCAGCGGGGGGCAGGAGCCGACACCAACCCAGCTCACAGAGAGGATGCCAGGACAGCACGGTTACTCTGCTTCAGGTGCTCTCATGGGAGCATCCCAAGCCTCGTGTGTTAGTTAACCTTTCCCATAGCTGATGTATGAGAAAGGCCTTTGATCTATGAATGAGCCCAACACATGGTGCTTGCTCGCTGTATGTTAACAGCAGAGATGTTATTTTTAGCTCCTGAATTCTTTTCCGCCTTCACTATTAGAGCTGATGTCCTTTCGTCCTTAAGACAGGCAACTGTTCACTACATTGTGTATTGAGGAGAACGTGCTGCATAAGGCTAACACCTCTATTGGGAACAAATTTTTTTTTTTCAAAATGGCTAAGAGGCTTTTTAAATAGCCATTAAAAAAATCTAAATAAAGTAGTTGCATTTTAAAAGGTTTTAAAAAGAACTGTTA
The DNA here is from genome assembly GCF_000687185.1 of Egretta garzetta. NCBI lineage: Eukaryota > Metazoa > Chordata > Aves > Pelecaniformes > Ardeidae > Egretta > Egretta garzetta. The sequence goes on from NW_009258755.1 coordinate 319,724, forward strand.
TCTTTGGAACATGTAATTTAGAGAACTCGCTGCAGTAATCCTTGATTTAGAACAATTACTGCACTTTAAAAACAAAAACCAAACCCAAACCAAAAACCAGACAGGTTTCCAGCAAAGGCTGGGATAACTGACTGGAGTGGAAATGTAGCCAAGTCTTGCAAAACTGCAGTATACAGTTGCTGTTCTCTCAGAGGTCTTTTCTCCTGCCATCTGAGAGCGTTCCCTTGCCTGGTCACTTGTTTTGCTTTTTTTAACGTAATCGCTAGTTGCTAGAAATAAATATTGCAAGGGCTAATATGCTGGTTACATGCTTACAGTTGGGTTTGTGTGCAGTGCATGCTGCTTTAAGAGGAAGCTGTTTTATAACATTTTTAATTATGAAATTTCTTATGCAACAGAGTTTAAGGGTCAGTTATAAACAATCTAATCACAGAGCTTCCCTAGGCAGTAACTCACCCATGTCATTTCTTGTAGCTCAAGCCTGATTCAGTCCAGTCTCACACCAAACAAGATTCAGGAGCTAGAATACAAGGTATGCTGATTCAATGTACAGTTCATAATATTTCTTTTGCAGTGGTGCTCACAAAACATTGGAATAGTTTATGGCTACAGTGTTGTGGTTTTTTTTTTTTTCCTTCTGAAGTCCTTTAGTAGAAGTCGGGCAGCTGTGGCTGCTTTTCAAACCCGTGGAATACCAGTCCCTGAACAAAAGGGGAAAGGTGTCAGAGAAGTTGCTGGTGGTGTTTGGGGCTTGAAGGCTCAAAACACCTGTTTTCAGCTTTGAAGCGTGCAGAGGAGCTGCTCGCTGTCACGGGAAGGCCTCACGGGCACCACTGGCAGTAGGCAGGCCATGCCGATGCTCCAGACCGTGAAACCTGGCACTAGTCAGGTTTCTTTAATTCTAGTCTCCTACCCCTTGCGCGGGCACGGGCTGCGTCCAGAAAGAAGGGAATCCATACTCCTGATCATCAGCTTAAAACCACTGCTGTGTACACTAAGATCTTAGCAGGAAACTGAAGATGGAGGGAGGGATCGCAGACCCTGGTACTTCCACTTGGGCCAAATCTAACTGAGAAGCGTAAGGGAGCACAGAGCTTGCCCACTCCTTACTCCTGGTATGAAAACAAGAGACTTCTGCTCTCTTTAGGAAGAAAAATAAAGTAATCGTCCAAAATTACTTTACTTCAGATGAGCAAACAGCCAAACAGACACATTGCATGTCCTACAAGGGAAGCCTGAGCCAAAAGTCTTCAGCCTTAGAAGTGACCAACCCTTCCTGGGCTTGCTTCTGCCTTTCAGGGATTCTACTCCATCAAGCGTGAGCCATTCTCTTTTTTTTACGCCAGACAATTGACTTCAGTTTTATTACAAAGCTTTTATTAAAAAACAAATGCTCAGCACATTAACTCAAACTGGAATGACAAAAAAAAATCGGTTGACAGTATTTTTGGCAAAGGCTGTGCCTTACTATTTTAAAAAATGGGTACATCAATGCTCATTTCAACAACTGGCATAAAATCCCACTAACAGGCTAACAAAAACAGATACAAATACAGAACAATTGAAGTAATAATTCAAGTGCTGGGCTTTTTACAAGGAGAAGGGGAATGGGTGAGAAGGAGAACTCACTGCAGTCAGATTTGCTTGATGTATTGCTATGTTTACAGAGTAGATGATGCAAGACTGACGTGTCTACTGACCAGCCGACTGTTGTTACAGTTATTTAGTTCTATAGGACGCTGTATTATATAGACTGAGAGGCCACTATTTGTTACAAATAGTTTAACAAAAAAGCCACCTTTTTTCCATACAGGCTTTTCCTTTGGCAGAAAAAAAAAAAAAAAAAAAAGAAAAAACCCTTTTATTTAAAAAGTATTTCAGATTTCTGACACTTGTTTAAAAGCTCATACCTAGTAAAATATACACCAAAGAAATTACAAACTAAAAGTTAAAATATAAAAGCATTCAAGTTTCTTAAAAAAGCTAAAACCAAAATTGATCCTGTCGCACCATTAAATAAAAAGAAGGTTGAGTGTGTCATCCTGGTCCAGGCAAATTCCATTCCTCGATGTGCTGTATGGGGCAGCTGTGGTCTACGTTACTTTGTTGGCTGAAGCAGGCAGAGACAGCCACGCTACTTTGTTTGCTGACTCGATATGGACACAGATGAGACGGGGGCTTAAGAGTGCAAGGCAGAGGTGGAGTGAAGACAAAAGCTGCTCTGCTGACCCAGGAGCTCATTTGCTCTATTTATATCGGGGCTGGACCTCGTGATAGTGAAGGATTTTGGCAGTGATTGTCTTTATGATTCAGTGTCTCTAGCAGTGACATCAGGGTGAATGACATCCTAGACAGACTCCTCGGGGGTGGTCTGTGTGGATGAAGGACACACCTAGGGTTTAACAAGCTTCCATCTCCAGAAGGGGTCCTGGTGTCGCCGCCTTTGCTTTGCAAGTTGAGAAAGCATTTCTTTTCCCACCTACAGGAAGGGGGGGAGAGAGAAGAGAGTGTGTGAGATAGCTAGACTATATGAAGCTCTCTTTTTTTTTTTTTTTTTTTTTTTAATTAAAAAAAAAATCCTTCAAAGAAGCTGGTGAAGGGTCACTGTAACTCTATGACACAACTGTGTTAGTGGAATGTGTCCTTTGCAACATCAACGTGAAGTGCAGAGTATTTCTATTTGCTCTTGGTTGAAGTTTGCAAGAATATTTATGGAGAGTACTTTGGATTGTAAACAGATGTTGATGCCAACTAAGAAGGTGGGGTTTTAAGCTATTTAGACATTCAACGTATTACAGAAGTAATTCCCTTCTGTAGTGGATTTAATTTATCTAGAATATTTGACCCAGATATCAGTAACAAAACTACACATCCTCACGCTTTGGTACTGCAGTGGTTGAGTCAATTAAACCTCTACTTCAGAGCCCCAAGCTCTACTCCCTGCGGAAACGAAGAAATGCTGTCTTCTGTAAGCAGCTGGGTAGAGGAATGTGACGGGTGAGGCTTGTGTGAACACTGACCGTAGTGACCGCATCCATACGACTGGGGAGGATTCGTTCTGCTCTTCAGCCGACTAGGGTACATCTTCCAGTTCCGTAAGAGCCACGGGCCTCTGACCTAGCAGTAAAGTTCACTAGGATCTTGGAAGGATTTATGTTCTTACACCATGTGAAAAGGCCAACAGTGCAAGCCTGGTAGGTATAGCTCATCCAGAGAGGAACAGTTCCTCACTATTAGGTCTCTGGGTTACATCAGCTGACTGACTCAATTGCTAACTCAACCATCACCCCTGCCCTTCTGACCCAGACAACCGGGTTGTAACAGGGACTTCACCCAAAGACTGTCTAATGAGTCAGGCATTTTTCCACAGATGGGCACATGCTCTCCAGTAATGGGCTCAGGATTATTGGTTTCTCAAAAAAATCTACGTTAACCTCTAGGCCTCCAGGTCCTACTCAGCTGCCAAACAAGTAGAGGGTTCAACAAGCAGAGCTTTTGAGAATGACCAAAATTAGCACAGGAATGCAGTTTGGGGGAGAAGGTGAGCAAATTTTCACCAGAAGAAGCACAAAATGCTTAGTCACACAAAGATAACACTGTCAGCACCTTGAATCGTGCACAGCAAGACAGAACAAGTTTATGAAGAAATGGTTTAAACCACAAGTCAAACTTCTGTTAGACCAATCATTATAGATGGACTGCTTTGAGCCTAGAAGAGCCACAAGCAGACTTAATCAGCAAATACTACAGTAGCAGTATTTAAACCAGGGCCATCTATAACTGGGCACCCGCCTCCCATCTGCTGCAGCTTTGTGTAAGCCACTACAACGCAACACGTTTTGCCCGTACTGGTTGAGTCCAGCTCCTGAATAAGGAGTCACCCAGGCTAATGTACTCCAGGGTGGAAAGCCTCCAAAACTGGTTTTGGACCCTTTGATTTTAGTGAGCGCAAGCTGAGGCCCCAAACAAATTGACTCCTCATCAGAGGCCACCCACATGACTCTTGTTTTAGTGGAAAGTTGAGGACACTGAAAAAGTTTAGCTGCAGACTAAGTAAGGTAGAAAGAACAAGCACAGATTCATATCAAACTGTCCTGTAGAGCTTTAATTTGAAGGACAGTCCACTCCCCCACCCCCCCACAAATACCACCATCCCTGCTACATAATGAGTAATTTTCACCTGCTGCTGGTAGCCACAAAAGGACCTTTAAAGCCACTGTGGCCTCTTAAACAGCACAGCTGAAAGTCTACTGGCAAACCAGTGGTTTCAACAGAGGTGGTCTGTATTGACTAATTCAGTTCCTATTTCCTCATAAAACCAGCCCAAGTCCCAACTAAAAAAAGCGTTCTGAGCTTCCTGCCTTTTTTTTTTTTTTTTTTTTTTTATGAAAAGAAAAGCTCTATCCTACAAGGATGTTGTGATAGCCCAAAGGCATTCGATAGAAGAAAATCTTGCACAGGAAAACATACTCTTTTGGATGAAATTTGTATCGAAAATAAAGTAGCGCAGTGCTCCGTAACACATGCAGATCAAAGAGCTGCAAAGGGCTCTACCTTTCCAAGGAGCACGAAAGAGAGAGGCCAAGCAAACAGCAGAGGAACACTGGGGAGAGCACCCTGCAGCTTTATATTTATTTTGTGCCTTTTCATCCCAGATTTTCAAAGGTTTGGTCCAGGTTGCTCTTCCTGGGAAGGTTTTCCTCTCAGTCTTACATGAAAACATTCAGCTTCCTGTTGAGGAATGGCCTTGAGGCGCCAGGCCAGTAGTTCACAGCAGCCTGATACAAGCGCTGTGATTCAGAGCTACTCCCCATTAGCAGCCAGGAATGTCTACCTCACCGAAGGAAATGAAATGCTCTTCTGTTGAGATGGTTCCCTGCCTCCTCCCCCCCTTCCCTTACCAGCAAGCTGTCTTTGAAGTCAGGAGGTTAAAATAACGACCATGGCCTTGCTCTGGCCCTCAGCTTTTTCAAACAGCAGCCATGGCTTCTTTCTCAATCCAACCGCGGCTTTCGCAGCGCCTGCCTCCTTTCTGTAGCCCCTCTCGGCGCCCAAGGATCCCCTGCTCCAGGAGAGAGGCTGCGGATACCACTGCAGTTCTGCAAGGGGACGGGCACAGCGAAGCCCCACATATTTTTATTTCTAAGCGAATACTGCAGTACAGCAAATTATACAGTAGCTCTCCTGAAAAGAGTATCTAGAACCCAGCCTTTCCCCAGCTGCACATTAAGGCTACACGCTGGAAATTGCTTCTACTGCTGATAAACCAAATAATACCTAAAAAATACAAATGATGATGGTGTTGCCTTACAGATATAAAACAGGTCAAATCAGGATTCTTTTCAAGAAACCACAGGCATGTGCTAAGGAGACTGAAGACTTCCCACATCTAAGGCTTCACTGGGGGGCTGTAGCTGAAGTCTCGCCAAGCGAGGCATGCCCTAGCAAAGCCCAATCCACAAGTGAAGTCGGCGCAATCAAAGACTGCAATTACAGCTCCCTGGCTGTGGTTAGGCTTCAAAGAAAGTGCTGCAAGTCACATTTTACATATGTGAAGTCTTGAGCCTGAGCCACAACAGGAGGCACTGTCTGTGCCATTTGCAGTGTACATCTGACTGCAGAGGAAAGGGGAGGGAAAAAAAAAACCAACCAACCCCACCTTGAGAAAGAAACAGAAATAAAATTCAACAATAATTCAGTGCAAAAGAAAAGCCTTACTACTGAAGTGATAAAACTGTCTTTCAGGAATTGCTACTGTAAAACTAAAGGCTCCTAACAAGCCTGGGCTCGGTGGCTGAGGGCAAGAGCGTCAGAGGGGGACCAGAAGTCCTCCCCGTGCTTGGGAATGAGCTGGACTGAAGGGTGGGTCCACAAGGGCCTTGTGCTCCTCCTCTGGTCTTTAACTCATCTCCATTTTTCTGGAACAAGGAAGAGGATTTTGCAGCTTCACCCAGGTCATGCTAATCAGAAGAAAGTCAAGAGTGTCTGGGCTGGCACAGGAGTAAGCACAGCGTAAGAAAGATAGCTAACCCTGCACAGAAAGCGAGAGAAAGCAAAAACTTTACACCAGGTGCTTTTTTTCTACACCTTTCCCCACCATAAGTTGTTTTCATACAGTTGTAAGAAGAGACAAGACTACATATAACAGCAGTTATATGTATTTAAAAAAAAAAAAAAAAAAGTCTGTCATCCCTTACTTCAAACAACGTGGCAGACCCAGGGACTCGGCAGCTGAAACTGTCATTTTCTTTTGAAGTCCAAAATGAACACGTTCGACTTACTGCCAGGGTTTACCCAATACTCCAGCAACTTAGGTATGCAAACCAGGTCATTATTTATCAGAAAGGTTCATGCTGTTTGTGAAGCCCCTTTGTATTTTCTTTAGCAGCAGAGCTGGAGAGAATTTCAGGCGCAAGCAGATAGATGCCGGCGCTGCAGTCTGCTCCTCTTCCTGCCCAGCTGTGCCATGGTTTGTGGGGTTTAGCCTAAACCAGATCCTTGAAATGTTCTGGGCAAACAAAAACAAACACTCCACAACCTTTGTTGTTTCTAAATAAATAAATAAATAAAAGCACCTCCCAACAAAACCCCAGTCATTTTAGTAATCTGATTTGCTGCAGGGTCCCACAGGCTGTTACAGCACACGGATGGTGAGACTTACGGGAGACAGGAAAAAGCCCTCTCTTCAAGAGCTGGATAGCAGCAGGCAGCAGGGGAAACCTTTTAAGCTGCCTTTGTTGCCAAAGAAATTAGATAAAATTGTACCCTAAAACTGTTAACAGATACTGCCATGTTGAAGCTATGTCAGTAGTAAGTTTTTCTTGTTGGTTCCCCCCGCACACACACGCTGTTAGCCTCAACCCATTGCTACTGTGAGTGGAGACTCCAGTAACAAATTACCCACTCGTGTTTTAAATGCCCTGAAGTAACTACCCCTGAAAATACCACTCCATTGACTACAGGTGGAAGCTGGAGTCCTAACTTCTGTCCTCTCACTCTGGCCTAAGCTGGATGGCGTTAGGTGAGCAGCAGGGATACCCCCCGCTCCAGGAGTCAGAGACCTCTTCCAGAGCAGGTCGGTGTCAGCGGGGGAAACACCCCGGTATTTTAGGGCTCCCACTTTGTGCGGCTGAACTCGGTGATGCCAAAGCAGGTGTGGCTCTTATCAAAGGCCCCCAGTGTAGGCAGCATGAAACTAGAAGCTCTATCACTGAGCTGCAATCTTTAAAATGATCCTGCTGCAAGACCCAGGACGCGTTTTTCCTGTTGGGGGTGGGAGGGGAGAGAGGTGCCATGTTTATAATAAAAAACAGATTGCCTCCAGACAGCCATCTCTAGCAGCTTCTTAAAGAGGAATAATGTAATAAAAGTGATCTGCAAGGGAGGAAGAAACAGGCTTGTCCCCTTTTAGTATCGTTATAGCATATAATAAATATTCAGAAGGCTTTTTAAAATTATTTATTTTATAGACTGACAGCTGTGAAGAAATGCATCAGTTCTAGGGGCACTGAAATTGCTACTTCAGTTTTCACCTGCTGTAACAGAAAAGACATGAGGTACTGGTAAAGTAGTTAAGTGAAAAGTCTTTCAAAGAAAGGAAGAACGTAGGTAAAGTTTCCTTTGTAGATCATCTTTTCTGCCACGATTAAACATGCGTTACGCTTTACACTGTACTTTGAAAGACAAGCTCAACATTTAAATCTAATACCTGGAAAAATGTAAATAGTTGCTTTCATGCAACCAAAGGTAAGTCAGGTCAGACGTAACCTGAATATCTTCTTGCACTTCATCAACTCTTCTATGCACAGGCATTCACAGAGCAACGCTACAGGTGTAAGGCAGCAGTATGCAGAAACCACTACAGAATTCAAACACATCAACGTCACTTTGATGCAACTAAGTCATCTTGGCAGAAGATCTCTACTGTCTGAAATACACAGGCCTTCCGTTGGGTATCTCAAAAGACACACATATGGGAAGAAACCCAACTATTCATCAAAACATAGTCTCACCTAGTGTCAAGACAAATGCACACATCATAAAACTAGTTATATGTCATTATTTTGGCAATAACGTTTTACCTCGTGCAACTTCAGGTATCCCTGAGATGAAGGACAGAGGGCTCTCAAAACTCCTGAGTTTAATTCTGATGCAACTTAATATTAATGACAAAACATGTAACTTTTGCAAGGAGGAAGCAACTTCAGAAATTGCATCTCTGCTCAGATAAGCCTCCTTAGTTCTCTTAACCCCTGATCCTGCTCTACTCAATGCCAGTGGCAAGAACACAAGAACACCAATTCAGAGAGATGGCCACTGGTACCATTTCCCTCGGTTGTACCTAACCCTGCTCACACATGACACCCCAGCGCCAATGGGCACCTTTGCCACACAAATCCTTCCAACATTTGCTCCTCCTGCTGGAGCCAACAGCAGAAAGCTGGTGTCCTGAAAGGTCAGGCTAAACCCAGTCCTGCCTAACTGGCTGCCAGTCTCATGTTCAACTGGCCAGACACTGGTGCTTCAGCTGGCCCTGCTGTGAGCTGCCTTCCTCATACAGCCTTCCAATCTGCATTTATTATTTATATGGTACAGTCTTAACAAGCGGGTAAAGGATCAGAGATTTAAAAGGTGACTTGCATTAAAAGTCTTAAAGTAGGGGCTTAAGGAATTGACTGGTGTGAGAAGGTTGCCTCTATTAGCAGTGACTTTTGCAACAGCAACTTCAGGCTTTTTGGTTTTGTTTTGCTGTTTTGGTTGTTTTTGTCTTCAGGATGGATGCTTTTGCATTCATGTATATCAGAAGACCCCTTCAATCCAATCATAATCTCTAAAAGTCAGTGACAGACAGAAACAAAACTCAGTGCTAGAGTTTGCCAAGCTGTGACAGAATTGCAGTTGAATACAATTCTGTTGAAATTGGAGGACAGATTGCACCCAAGCTTAGTCTCCAGAAACGAATGGGAAAGGCTTTGACAATGTCATAACCACTTGCTTTCTAGCTGTTCAGGAATACAGAATCAATTTCTCATTTTGAAATTTTTCAAGTAAACACACTAAAAAATGAAAATGCCATACAGCCCTGAGTTGAACACTAAAATACTGAGGTTTTCTTCCAACTGGGAATGAAACCACATTTAAAAATCTCACATTTTCTTTATGAAACAGTTTGTTTCTACAGAGTTTCTCTCGTGACCTTAGAATTCTCAGTCCAGTGGCGAGTTTACTAGGTGCACTAAAATACACCATTTTCATCCAGAGAAGAATGGTGCACCAGCCGTCAACTCCCCATCCCCACCCTGTCCCACAGGAAGAGTTAGAACAATAGTCCTCCCACTGTTCCTTCATTCTAGCCCGAGTTGCCTACTACTACCACCTCAGAAGTTAAATGACACGGTTTCTTTTTTTTTTTTCTTTTAAATCACTTGTAAGTGTGGCTGACTTTCAAACTTCGCTGGGCATCTCTCACGTCACAGCAGCACCTGCAACTTGAGCGTCTCTGACAATAAAATAAACAGGTTTTAGACGTTCACCTGCTGAATTAACTGCTTTTGCCCTTTCTCAGTGTCAGTTTAAAACATGAAGGTCAGCTTCACAGCTGACCATGTTATACCCTTTGATTGCAAAAACTGTTTTGTAAATACTTAAAAAAAAAGTCTTGTTTCTCTAATCCCATATCTATGTTGACTGTCTAGTTGAAAGCATTCTGCTGTTTTTTTATTTAGAAAACCAATGCTTAGCCCCTACCCTGACTTACCCTTATCCCTCCCATAGTCTCTGACTGCACCCAAAATAGCCTTTTTACCCTTCCTGCCTTCCCTCCTGAGCTTCACGAGGCTCCTCCACGAGGCTGGTGAAGGAAAACAGGGAACTGGCTCTGCTCTGCTGCATATCTCCCAGCAGATGTCAGTGCCCTTCTGTACCTGCCACGGAAGGTTTGCTCTTTTGACTTTTTTCTTGATGTCAGAGAGCCTGAAAGACAGGAGGTTTCCTATCTTTTCACCCCAGCAAGATCAATGTCAGGTCAGAACTGAGTTGCAGGAGGGGATCTGTCTGAGGGCTATACTCCTCGTCCTTGGAAATTTGTACACCTATCTGAAAAAGGCTGAAGTTAACGAAAGTATTCAATAATGTAACAAATGTTTCAACCCAGCAAACTCTCTTCTGTTCCTTCTGTCCCTCTTGCCTATGCCGAAGGCTGCTGCTCAGAGGCAAAACAGGGAATAGGGAAACATAGGTCACACAGGAAACAGTTTTTAAAGCAAATCAGAACATATCTCTGCACCACCATCACCACGCAAATTCTCACACACAAACCGCTGCGCACATCCTCCAGGCTCTGTTTAAAGCTTCTGAGCAGTCAAGGGGTATGGAAAGGGGTAGAGCGTTTGTTTCATTTTCAACTGCTCCAGCAGCAATTTCAAGAGAGCTGGACAAGCCAGGTTATAAAACATGTGCCTCAGAAAGTGAGGTACCACATCCTCTTTGCATCTCCGTTCTAGGATGCTGGCCAGAAACCCATGGTCAGCCATGACCACAGTCAGATGGTTCTTTTCCACAGTATTCTGGCTGTAGATTGGTCCACTTTATAGTCTGCTTTCACAGCTCTACTCCATTTTATTTCTAAGTAATAAGGAAAATATAGTCCAGTCATAAAATTATTTGTTACAACACTATCCAGAAATCACTTCTGCACTGAAATTTGGCTCCAATTTCCATGTAGGAAGTTTGAAACGTTATAGATAATTCATTGTTCAAAGTTAAACAGTCTTAATCTGATCCTTTTTAAGTGCGTCTGATTGTAAATCAGTATTAGTCGAGTTTTCTCATTTCTGAAAGCTTTGCTAATCTAAATGCTAATTGTCATGGAATTTTGCAAGCCACGAATACCCTTCTCACAGGTTTTCAAATGTCTATTAAGCTTCTCTATCACTCTTTTTAGCCCTTGAAGATATGCCAAAACACCATGTCAAATTATGTAGCTTGTGAGGACTTCCCAGTTGCATCCTGCCATATGTTATATGATGTGCCTTTTCCAATTACTGCACGTAGCAAGTCATGAGAAGTTAACTATTTCCATGTTGCGGGAGGAATTTTTGCTAAGTAACCTTCTATTTCCTTGCTGATTTAAAAATACTCTGAGATGCTAAAAATCAGCTTTTTCTTCCTTCCAAAAGTCAAATCGGATAGGAAATCAGGAATCTCCACTTCTGACAGAGAATTACTCCCATTTACAAGTCTTCTGGAAGGTTGTGCTTAAAGTAAAAAGAAAACACTCACCTTTCTGAAAGGTGCTCAACAGACGATCTCTATATTGTCCTTAATCTTAGCTTTCCTCATTTTTCCCCTTCCCTCTTGGCCTCTCCCAAACTCATTTTTAGCATTATCAGGTCTTATGCCACTCTCGATTGATTTCAAGAGGAGAGAATAAATACGAGTTATTTCTTCAACAAATAAAAGTTATTTCAAACAAGGTGTTGGGCCATGTCAGCTGGAAACAGAATCTTGCTTGGGGACAGCTCCACAACTCTTAAAGAGTGGCGACAAGTCCAAAGGGCTTTGGACTACCCCAGGATAATTTACCAAAGACTGGAGCACTAGGTCACAGTATTCCTAAGGCACTTTAATGTTAAAGTGTTTTACAAATTGGCCATTCAGCAGGCTGGAGGAGATCACAGAACTTGGCTAAATCCTAAGCAGTGAAGCCGTAAGAAGCCTGCTGCTGCGTACAACCCCAGGAAGAGGAGCAACTCAATGCTACCGCCTTGACTTCACCGCCCAAATGATGTCCAAGCCAAAAAGCAGGTTAGAGGTCGACCTTAAAAAAACAGGTATGTGCTGAAGTGTTCATGGACAAAAAAAGCCAAAGAACAAAACCCACCCAAAACTTTCACAGTATCTTAAATCATTTCTGTTTGCATGTCTCTTCCGTTACTTTCCTCTGAACATCCCACCACACAACCCTCCCACCATTTCATCCTTCTCACTTACATCACCGTAATTACAGCCCTGGCTGATCTCCTTTGTGCTGATCTCGAGATTCTTTCTTTGGTCTTGCCACCTACTCATTTCTGATTCTTCTCAGATAACAGAACGCTTGTCTCCTTCCCAGACCTCCCACCCTCCTTCCCCCTCTTCCTTGCACCATCCGTACAAGTAAGAAACCTAGTGTCTTCAAGAGCTCTTTGCGGCACTCACTGAAAGGCATTCCCAAACTTATTATCTCCATCCAGTAAAGACTACAACAGCTCTGCTGTGGGCCTGGTAAGATATTACGCTTGTGGGCAAAACATTCTTTGGATTAGGCTTGCAAAGGGCAAGAGTCTTAGCCTTCAGAAGTTTACTTTGAAGTCTGGCTGATTCAGGTTCCCTAAATCATCCTGCACATTTACTTTCAGCTAGAGCACATCTGTACGTCTCCATCGGAGAGCATTCACTCGGCACACAACACTTAGTGAGGCTGCCTACATGCGCATATATGGAGCCAACAGCGCGCTCGCCTTCAGTGGAAGAAGATACCTACTGTTCTCACACTCCATGTTATAAATTGCACGAGGACCAACAGTTTCCACACCGTTACAGAGCTTAAGGGGAAAAAAGGAAGGAAAGAGT